>NC_141248.1:6547459-7147459 GCF_054856555.1 Leptonotus elevatus
GGTACACCCGATATATATATATATATATATATTTTTTTTTTTTTTTCTTCCCTGTATCAGATGAGTAGCATGCTCTAGCTTATGTGCTGTCCATATATACCTATTTTTGTTTCAGATGCCAAAGAGATTGTGCTAAAAGCTCAGATTCTGGCTGGTGGGAGAGGCAAGGGTGTATTTGATAGTGGCCTCAAAGGTGGAGTGCATCTAACTAAGGAGTGAGTATGCCCCTTGACACTTTTTGTTGTAAGGGTGCTCCAAAGACACAGATACATAGTAGTCAGGATTACTTGAAATGAAAATACCATTCAGTTTTTTTCTAGTGCCTTGTTTTATGCAGCGACCTTTAGTTTTACTTACAAATTTTGTTTTGCCGCATGGCAGATTCACATAGTTTCCTCTGTTCAGGCTTTGTGCAGTCACAGTTTGATTTTTGCAAGTTAAATGTACTGGGTGAAATCTTGGAGGAGGGTTTACCCTGAAGCATTGTGAATATTTTTAAATGCTGTTCTTTGTATTTGTTTTTACTATTTTGGTTGTTTCTAAACTATTAAATAAGTATGTATATGAATATTACTGCTTTGGCAATTTAATTAAAAAATATAGACATCTCTGTCTCTCTCTCTCTCTCTGTCTCTCTCTCTGTCTCTCTCTCTGTCTCTCTCTCTCTCTCTCTCTCTCTCTCTCTCTCTCTCTCTCTCTCTCTCAACATTATTCACTAATGTTACATATTACATTTACAATGCAGTATTTTCAAAAATAATTACTGTTTCTAATATTTGTTGTGATGAGCTATTTATTTACATTGTTGTTTTGTTGGTTCATTGCAAATTATTGTATGCTTTTAACGTTTTACATACAATTTGCAATGGGAATTGAATAATTGTGAGTGCATCTGTACTCTAGAATATGCAATGGGAAACTGGAATGAATTCAGTACTTTGCTTTCCTCAATAATCACATGCCTATTGCTTCTTTTGTATATATTTATAAATCCGGCTCAGTCTTTGGAAGCAATCCTTGCATACAGATAAAGTGAGGTCAGGTTCATTGACAGTACTGCATAGAGGAGCTATGGTTTTGGTCACCGTATGCTTCATTGATGGCCACAATTTAATGTAATTTGGACTGTTCTTATGTCCTTCATATTGTATACAGTATGTGGCAATGTGTTATTGTCTCTCCTATAGCCCTGCAGTTGTTGGTGAGCTGGCCAATAAGATGCTGGGTTTCAATCTGACAACCAAGCAGACGCCTAAAGATGGAGTGAAAGTGAAAACGGTAAGTTGTTGCTTGATTGTTTTTTGTTTTTGTTTTCCCATTTCTAATTTGAAAGTACAATGGTGCCTAGCGACACTTGTTTAATGTGTTCAGTTTGGCACTCATAACTCAAAACACTCATAAATCAAATAATATTCCCCCTTTGCTAAAAATGGAAATCACGTGATTCTGTTCTGGCCTCCCCCCAGAAAACAAGACACCTTTTTGTAATATGTATTTCAGATAGGTGTGTAAACTGTTGCCCCCCAAATTACACTACTCGCAATAAAAGTATATTTGGCTTTTGAGTGAAATATTATGTATATTAATTTCATATATATTAATTTTATATAGTATTTTTTTTAATATTGTTTGTTTTACTTAATATGTATCTCAAACATGAAGATCATGTATAATGAGGTGAGATCTTTATTATTCTTTTTTTTTTTGTATTTTTTTTATGTATATGGGTTTCCTGGTCTTGCTTGCATAAAAAAAATACTTCAATGTTACAGGTATTACCTTTTTTGTCTATGTGCCAATAAAAATTAAATGAAAATGAAATATCAAGGGTGAACCTAACAAAAAATGCACTAAAACCTTTAATGTAAACATGCCCCGCTGGCTAATGTTTAAGTAGTTTCTGCACAACTTGCTGTTCCCTCGGAAGTAGCTGTATGGCAAAATTCACAAGAGATGTTTCAATCACTTGGACAAATGCATTTTATGGTTAAAAAATATATATTTTATCAGTACTCTTCATCATGCTTTAGTCTAAATGTGATTTTTTTTCTTCACAATTGTTAAGTACTTTTTGTTGGAATACTGTACTAGAGATTTGTTATTCAATGGCTACTGCTAACAGAACGGGACTGGATTCTATGCGTTATTATGTCGTGGACCTCAGCTTGAGACTTTTCTGCCAAACTAGACTTCTTGAAATTTTAATAGAGAACCGTTTTTGGGCACCACCAGCAAAGATCCACCACTGGCAAGAGTTGAAGGTCTGAGTAAGTGTAGTCCTTTTAGTCTAAGCTTGGCCAATCATATGACAGCCAGAGCTTACTTGTCAACCTTCCAATGAAGCTTGAATCCACTCCCAGGCCTTACTGCACCGCAGAGCAGAGAATGGCATACAGTGGCAAGCACTTGTGCATCTGCTACATGGATTTGCTGTCAGTGCTGATAGAGGATTGAGCAGAGGTGATGAGAGAGGCATGTGAAATATTGTTGTGGATTTAGACAATATAGGGAAAAAGCAGAATAAATAATGTTTCGGGTGTTTACTGCAATGCAAATTATTGCGAGACAACAACCGATCTGGGAAAAATAGCACTAAATGTAGAGTCTTTAAATACTGACGATAGATAAGGAACCCCTTCTTATTTTACTAGGTGATAGGTTGGAAGCAGAATTAACCTAACCCCTCCTGTTGCTCAACTGCTTCTCCAAATTAGCCTCTTGTGTGTTTCTCTGATCTCATTATTTCTTCAGATCACTATGTTCAAGTAATTCTGCCAATTCTTCCTGGTGTTTACTATTCACACTATTGCATATGCATTGCGATAGTGCATTTGCCACGGTCAAAGGGGATCAGAAAATTATTAGCTTTCAAATGTGTCATCATAGCCAACTAAAGTTGTCCTTCAGTCACCTCTACACCATCGTCCATGTCTAGGTGATGGTTGCTGAGGCCTTGGACATAAGCAGGGAGACCTACTTTGCCATTCTAATGGATCGCTCCTGTAATGGTCCTGTTATGGTTGGAAGTCCCCAAGGGGGTATGGATATTGAGGAAGTTGCAGCCAGCACACCAGAACTCATTTTTAAGGTATGTCATTAGTTGTTAACACACCGCACATCTAGTATGAAAAAGAATTTTGAAGCCTCAGAATAAGAATTGATGATACAAAATTCTGAATTTTCAGTTTTGTTTGCATCATTACTCTAGATTTCAGTTTATTCTGATCAACTCTCTGTATGTGTCACGTCCTAAATGTTCTTTTTGGTGTAGTTGCTTGTTACTGCAATACAAATGTGTCTCATATAGAGATGGGAGAGTACCGATAAGAGTTGCTGATACCAGCTTTATTTTAAGGTATTGGTACTCGCGACCCTGTTGTAACCGTTTTATGATCAGGAACTAGAAATTACCATATAGAAGAAGAGAAAATTGCCACTAATTTCATGCAATTTTAAGGAAAAAAATGCTACATTGGAATATATTGGAATATACTTGTCTTTTTGTGGACATTTTATGTATCAAAAGTACTAGTGGTATCGGTATCAGTCAGGAGTTTAGTATTTTTACTGGTATCGGTCTGAAAAAAGTCGTATCCGACATCCCTTGTCATATTACTGGTAACAAATTCTTTGTGTTTTTACATGCTTAGCCAATAAACATTATTGTGATTCTGATTCTGAGTCTGAGGGCTCAATATTCGTAGATGGCACAGCTGCGCTCGAGCGTAAAAATAGGCACATCTTCAGCTTCATCCTGTACAGTGCACGCTAGTCTTTGGCTTTTGTTGTAACAAATGGCATCACACAACCCCTAAATTCAGCTCCCATCATACTATTCATCTTTTCAGTTGTTTTTCTTTTCTTTTCTTTTCTTTTCATTGCTTTTTCTGTCAGCTCTCTACTTCCTGATATCCACTCCTTATGATATGCCTCCTTATAATATCCCTAGTTTAATATGACCAGGCATTTGGTGTAAAATTATACCCTAGTGTTTGAGATGTTGTCACCCTTTTTCATTTTTGGTCCTCTATCTTTTTTTTCTCACTTGTACTCCAACTCTCACAGGAAGTCATAGATATATTTGAAGGTGTACAGGACGACCAGGCAGTTCACATGGCAGCTAATTTGGGTTTCAAAGGACCTCTGCAGAGACAGGTAATCAGCACAGTAAGGTGTTTATAAAGTCATAATCAAGTGTGTAGCAGACCCACTGATATATATTGTACTTTACATATGCATATACTTTACACTGTGTGCCCAAAGACAGCTGCATGATTATTTATAGACATTTCAAACTTGATATTATTAGTTTTTCAGATGTGTGCTGTGAAATGTCAACAACGCACAAAGCACGCTTGCCAGAGGGTCAACTGTCACATCTGGCAGTTCTGTACAGTGCTGTGCAAGTGGTATTTCCCTAGATTGTGTGTTTAGAGGGAGAAAGGCATTACATTTATTTACTTACCCGAAAAAAGGCAAGAACACATTTGTCTGGATGTGAGAGTTACTGTTGTATGAGTTCACACATTAGGAATTTAGTTTATCATGTCAACCTTGTTGAAAATAAAGTGTTAAAACAAAAAAAACAACAACATATTTTCACATATTACATCTATGTGGAACCTTCTTTAGATGAAAGTCTGCTGCCATGTGCTGTAAACTATATTTTTTGCTTTTTGATCAAATTAATTGAATATCAGTACCTGACATTTATGCAAAACAAAATAAGACAGTGTGACAGTGGAGGTGATCTGCCATGTTTTGTTGTGTATGTGGGAGGCTGATTGGTCTTGGTTGGACCGGCTGCTCAGATCCGAACCATCAGGTAATTATTTTCCTCTATGGACTTCGCAGGCAGCAGATCAGATTAAGAAGCTCTATGATCTCTTCGTGAAAGTCGACGCCACTCAAGTTGAAGTCAACCCTCTTGGAGAGACTCCTGAAGGACAAGGTGCCTTCTATCATTATATATATATATATATATATATATATATATATTTTTTTTTTTTTATGTAAAAAACATTTTTTTAGTTTTTGTTATAAGTGTAAGGACTACCTGAAAGGCTTTAGCGAGTGCTTCGTTCAAAAGGTCCTTAAATTTGTGTCATTAAAATGTTTTTGTCCTCACTTTTAATATAGGCCCCTCCTATTGAATCCTTTAGATAAGATTTGTGATGATAATATCCCTTGACTTTTTTGTTTATTATTATTATTATTATTATTATTATTATTATTATTATTATTACAACAGACTTCACCGATCACATCTCAATTTCAACATCAACAACACTGAAAAAAAAAAAAAGAGTTTACGGGTTGAAGCCGTGGCTTATTGAATCTTGTCCCCTGAATTAAATTTTGACACTTCAATCATCAAAGACTCAATTTATAACAATCACTTCATAATTTTTGCTGCGAGTGTGATGAACACAGACAGATGATAGAATTCTTAGGACAAACTAAGCATTTGTTACTGCTTTGACAAAATTTATGGTATTTAGGCTCCTCGAAAACATTTATTTGTTCACATGCTTACTCAAACATTGTTAAGAGAAATGTGTTGTTCTCTTTGGATATTAATGAGCCGGATGATTTTTTTTCAGAAGCGGGAATTAAATGTTGGAGATATTTCATGTTGACCTGTTGTTAGATTTTCAGTGAAAATTCCATATATTGCAGTAGTTCTCCAACATTTTACACCAGTTAACACCTAAACACATTACATACCTCTCTAAGTACCTAAGGTACCTTGAAAAAGTAGTTACTTAACTGATTACTTGACTTTAAAAGTCAAAGTAACTACGTTAGATTACAATTGACTTTTTTACGTTATATTTAACATACGGCGACAACATAAAATGGGCGACCAATTTTGCCAATACTTAATTGAAAGTGTATTTTTAACAGTGACATTTAAGAATAACCTTTTTTTTAATTATTCAAAATGAAATAAATACAATATCTTTTGACTGAACTTAATTGTTTTTATTTAAAAAAAAATAGTCTTTATGGATTTCACTTAACATAAAAGGGCTACTTGTTTTTATAAAAATTAAAATAGTCTTTCTGTCACTTAACATAAATATTTTTTTAAAACAGTCTTTTTTGGCCTGACATATTTAACTGTTAATATTGACTTGGCAAAGCTTAACTTTTATAATGTACATTGTTTATAAATACAATGGTTACATTACATCCTCATAGCCTTGTGGGTCATGTATTGCAAATGTTTATGCTGATATTATATATTTGATGCCTTTATTTTTGTCACTATATTCTTGCTGTTTTCAAAGAAATGCCTGAGACTAACTAGTGAATATTTTTGCCTGCTGTCTTTTGTAGGTAGCCTAATGAATGTGGTCTCTTTGAAATTTAATCTTTGAAGTGTAAAGGAGATGTCCATAAGGTCTACTATAATGGTCTATCCCTTCGAGGCACCAAGAAGGCACTGAGCAACTATTTATTAGCATGCTAACCTCTGAAGTAATTCATACGAGCAGGCCACAGGGAAACCTTTCATTTTTTAAAATTTCTTTTTTTTAATTTATATATAATTAGCTGCTTGTGTGTGACATCCTTTCATTTCCCCGCTGCCCTCATTGGATCAAATTGTGTGCTTTTTCTCCTGTTGTCACTACAGCCAGTGCTTATTTTTGTCCTCTCTCTTCTTACATGACCAGTGGTCTGCTTTGATGCTAAGATCAACTTTGACGACAATGCTGAATTCCGTCAAAAGGCTGTCTTTGCTATGGATGACATGACTGAGAGTGACCCTACAGAGATGGAAGCAGCCAAGTGGGATCTCAAATATATTGGTCTTGATGGAAACATTGCCTGCTTTGGTATGGAACCTACACAATTTGAAGGGGCTCTATTACGCACACACAGATACACACATTTGCAAAATAAGTTGCACTTCCCTGTTAAAATACTTTTTTTTCCAAAACATGTTCAACCATTAATGATACCTATAACCTGTACAGCAGCTCAATTTTAGAGAGGAAGTATAAACAAATAAAGTGTGTACACTAGGGATGAGCGAGTACACCATTATCTGTATCTGTTCAACCATTAGTGATGGCAAAATCGTAACTGTGTTTTGGTATGCACCGGAACACAGGTGGAACTCGTGATTCGAATCGCGTTCCTAAATCTGTCTCGGAATCTGTCTCACATAACAGTTGCCTTTCGTGTTCCATTACGCCTCCAAACTTCACATTGTTTCAGCAAGTGAACATGTTATCCCTTTTCTAAAATTAAATAAAATCCGACCATTGCACTATATTAACATGTCTTAAATCTGAAATACATCCAACCTAAGTATACTTCAAATATAAAATTGCCCTGGCTTGCTGTCATTGCCCTACATGATAAAATGTCAACATCCTCTTGAGCACAGTGAACGCGGCGGTTAATTCAGTGTTAACGCACCCACTCATTGGACTGACAATAGTCCCTTATGCAGGTAACCCCGGTTGTGTAAATTAGGTGATGACAGACAGCCAATAGTTAATTTCCTTACAACACTGCTCTATTGTTTGATTGATTGGCCACCAAATGTCACTGTGGTGAAATGATTCGAATGTTCTAAAAAATCTATTATTTTTGTGAATCAATTGTTTTAAATTATTTGATCGTTTCAATGTTCCATTTCTGCCATCCCTATCAACCACCTAAATGATCTGTTTCTGTATTCAGAAGTGGGCACGGCCTAAACCGGAAGTGGCGTGATCTAAACCGGACATGGGCGTGATTTGTTTTGGAAATAAGTGGGGCTTACATCGGTAGTATTTTTTTTTTCAATTTCATACTTAAAATAAATGGTCAAATAAAGTAAGGGAGAGAGAGAGAGAGCAACTGGACAAAAATGTCCAATAATTACATCTTCTAATAAAAAGGAAATGAAAAATAATCATTTTAATCTGTTGTGTGGGCCAATTTTACTAAAATTTTAGGTTAATTCGTGCATTGTCTCCACTGTCACTTTTATATGCAAACACGTTGTAGATATGTTGCAAAATGCTAGGTAAAAGACTTGTTTGTTTTTCAGTTGAGTTGTACAGGTCATACAGTAGGTCACATTAAAAGTGGAAAACAAATAAAAAAATATTTATCTTGGTCTCTTTTTACATCACAAAAACTTGCATTTAACAGGGGTGTATAGACTCTTTGTATGCACTGTATATGTGAATTCCTTTGGGACACAGTTAAATCCTTGCCAAAGTAAAGACACTCTCGGCTCTCCTCTAATCCACATTACAAGCAGTTTTCTGAGGACTCCAGAAGGGATGCCACCATAACCAATGTGTTCTAATTAGTGATAATCCACCCAGAAAGTCTCCTGTGAGCTGGATTGTTAGCATTCTCATTAAAGACCCACATTATTGTCATAAATCAAAGCTTTTACAGAGTACAGCAGCACCAAAAGGTGCACTGACTGCCTTCTTACCCCATTGCCTCGTAAATGCACAGATTTTCTCTTAGCACTGTCATCAATCCACACACACACATCCCCTACTGTATGCCCACTTCTAAAAGTAACAACAGTTTGTAGGGCCCAGTTACAATAAGATGTTAATAAACCACCATAGCAACATCTGTATAATTAAATTTTCTTTTGTACTGAGGTGTCAATCGGCTAGCATGGCAGGATGCAGTTACAGAGGTTATGTTAGACAGTTTTGTTGACTTGGCTCGAGCACAACTCAGCAAGATACCCGCTCAGGTAGTTTGCTTCATGATGACAGACTGTAAAGACAAAAAACAAACAAAAAAAAACCTCATAATTATTTATCATTATGGCTTTTACCATTGAGTCATTATGATTGTACTAATTGACTCTGGGGTGTTCGAGGGTTATAGGGTTATTTTGCTTAATAGGAGATGTCCAGAAGGGTACCCTTTTGGTTGATAATGTAGTTTTAGGTAGGCTTAAAAAGAATGCTGTTTTCATGGTTATTAGCTATTTCTTCAGTTTTAAGTTTGTCACCATCTAGCATAGTCATTTCCAGACCTGGTACACTTTTTTTTTTTTTAACTAAAGGAATATTGTTCTAAAAAGTTAAGTACAGCAAACTGAACTGTACTTGAGCCGTGATTCTTTCAAGTACCACTAAAGAGAACCACTAATGATACTACTACCACACTTGGAGAATGAATGTTGTTTTGGTTGTCCTTTATATTTGAATTCAAGTTTTAGTGTGCTGATATAAATCTGTTTTTTAACTTGTAGTGAATGGAGCTGGATTGGCCATGGCCACATGTGACATCATTGACCTGCATGGAGGAAAGCCAGCTAACTTCCTAGATCTTGGAGGAGGAGTCAAAGAGAGACAGGTGTATGAGGCATTCAAGCTTCTTACAGCTGACCCAAAGGTAGGATCAAAAAAAATTTGCCCCTTGGTTTTTTCTGAAAAGTTTGGTAACTGACTCAATAACTGAAAGTGTTACACTCCATGTCTCCCTGTAATGATGCTATACATTTCCACAAATACAGATATTATGTGGTGGTCTTTTTTAAATGGTTCCTCTGTTTCACACACGTCTTACCTCTTTTCAATCTCCCCCATTCTCCCCACTGTGTCACTGGCTTTGATGCCTCAAACTCATTGTGTTGAGAGGAATGGAAGTGACATAAGTGCACTGCTGGCACTGAATAGCAGACACTGGGCCTGAGATGACAAAGGCCCTTTTCTGTTTCTGCACACTTCTATCTGCCATTAGCGCATTTATTGCCTTAACCATTATTTCTTCCTGAAAGAAAATGGAGGCAGAAATGCTGAGAAAATTGCCTTGCTGTATAGGAAGGCAACCTGGGAAAACATGTTAAGAAGTATTGTGAGGAGAAAATATCATTTTGTGTGTGTGTGTGTGTGTGTGTGTGTGTTTTGCCAAGTAATCCTGTAACAGGTTTCTGTATCTTGGGTCAGCAACATACCATTCAGCTTTGTGTTTGGGCCTCTAGTATGTTTAAAGCAGACAGATTTGTTTTCCAAACAACGATATATTGCACAACTCTCCCCATGGCCGCATATAGGAGGAATGTTTGTGGACAAAATTCCTAAATGCATAGAGGTTTACTTCACGTCACCTGTAGGCAAGATGCTGGTGAAGGCAGAAAATACCAAATAAGCCTTTTATTGCCTTGTGCCGTTGCAGTAAAGAAAGTGACAGATGGATGTTTTGTCCAACTCAAGATCCATTTTGTTCTCAGGGCTGAAGGCTGTTTTCTGAAATGTTATAGGCTTGAGTAAATAATTACATTTCTGAAGAACAGCAAATATAGTGAGATCCTGAGATGCGGTTTAAAATTCCAACACGGAAAAGGGAACTTAACTAGGGATAGGGAGATTATCGGGTTCGACTGATTGTCTGCGCCAATATTTGACATTTTGACAAATATTTGTATCGGCCTTAAAAAAAAATCTGATGACTGATAAAAGATCAATTTAAAGCTGTTATCCTCAGGGAACTAGTTCAGTTAACTTTATAAGAGATGCTGTTGACTAAATGTATTTACTGTAGAACAATATAGGGAGCTGTAGTATTAACTTACGTTTTTTATTGTATTTTTATTTTTTACTTTTTTAAGGCATACTGGTGACTGTGGGAGCTCCCTGAACTTCTTTTTTAAAATTTAAAACAAAGATGTCTTGTCTAAAATAATTAAAATAATAATAAAGAAAAATCAACATTTTGAAAATCTCAAAAGTTGTTCAATAAACATGCTTTCAGACATTTCAATGAAGTATAGAGTTGGATTTTATTTTTATTTTATATTTTGACATCCCAAAAATATTTTCCCTTTTTCTGAAAATGAATATTATCTCCAAATAACGGTTATTGGCCTCCTTGACAACTAATAATTGGTATTGGTCTGTATTTAAACCAAAACCAAGATGTGAAAATAGAAAATGTGCAAGGATGGATAGATCTTCTTTTTCAGTTGATGTTAAATAAAATCTATGAAGCATTTAAGTATTACGTTTTTATCCTGCAAAAAGATGTTTAAACATCACTTACGGGGGCTGCCATTTTAAAGTGTTTTTAACTACCGCGAGAGTGTGAATTT
This sequence comes from Leptonotus elevatus, assembly GCF_054856555.1. Lineage (NCBI taxonomy): Eukaryota > Metazoa > Chordata > Actinopteri > Syngnathiformes > Syngnathidae > Leptonotus > Leptonotus elevatus. The sequence goes on from NC_141248.1 coordinate 6,558,531, forward strand.
GCGAGTATGTGACTTGTTGGTGCAAAAATATGAAGTTTGGTATCTAAAGCAAGATGTTTTTTTCCAAGCAGTTATTTTAAAGCTGTGAGAAATCCAGCTGTCAGCGAAGATATGTAGCTTGTTATTGTTGAATATTTACTGAATCTGTATGGTTTTCTTAATAAACTGTGCAATTTTTGCAGAAATAGCATGGGAAGGCTGAAAGCTGAATGAAGGATAACTTATGTGAAAATTACAAAGTAATTAACTAGTAATTACTACTACTAGTAGTAGTAATATTAGTAGTAGTATTAACTAGTAATTGCTAGTAATAGTATTAGTATTAACTAATAAGTTACTAAGAATATTAGTACTAGTAATAGTAGTAGTAGCCGTACTAGTAACTACTAATTACTAGTAATAGTAGTGAATGTTACATTGAACATTAAATTGAATGCATTAATTGTGTGAAAATTACAAATGATCAATTGTAGATGAATTAGAAATGAAAAGACAAAAGTTGTATTGAACCAGTCTAAGGTGGGATTCGAACGGTCGCCTCCTGTTTACTGATCACAGGTCCACTTTAGTAGCCTACCCATTGAGCTACAGAGGACTTGCTGTCATCATTGAAGTGTTGTGAAATGTCATAGAGGGATGTCTTGCCGAACGCCAGAGTAAATGTGTCAATAAACATTAAATGGAATGCATTAAATATGTGTGTTAAACAAATGATAATGAAAGCTAAATTGTGTGAAAAAATACAAATGGTCAATTGTAGATTAATTATAAATGAAAAGAGAAAAGTTTAAATGCAACCAGTCTAAAGTGGGATTTGAAACCTCGCCTCCTATTTACAGATTACAGGTCCACTTTAGTAGCCTACCCATTGAGCTACAGAGGATTTGCAGTTGTCACTGAAGTCATCAAAAGTATTGGATGTGAAATAATTTGACGAGTACTGAATATTGCATTTGTACTAAAGAGTTGTCCATCCAGGGGTTTGAACCCAGGTCCTCTGTATGGCAGGCAAATAGTGTAACCACTGACCTAACGTGTCTGGTTCAAAGTCATGTCTTAGGTATATTTTTTTGTCAAAAAGTGACATCTGATGCTTAAAGCAACGCTGAATTGGGACACTTGCTTTTAATCATTTCAGTGACATTTTAATGCATTTCCTGATAAGATGTCAGTTGGTTAGCATGTAATCACTTAGCATAATTGTCATGGATACATTTGCAAAGTACAGTCGGAGGTGGGATTCGAACCCTCGACCTCCTGGTTACTGAACAAAGCACTTAACCTAGTGTGCCACTGCGCAATAGTGAGAAGTTGTATGTATGAAAGTGGGTGTGGAAAGTGGGACTTCAAAAAAAAAAGAAAAGTTCCATGTCAGTCCCATTGAAAGTGTATGGGGGAAAAGTTTAATATTTAATGATCTCTTAAATCACTAATTATGCTGTCATTGATTACAATTATATATTATGTTGCTAGCTCATGATGGCCAGCCACTCACTGCTCACACAGGCTGGTTAACTTATTTTCATAGGTCTTAGAGCCATGGGTGATGAACTAAATAAAACTGGACACACTTACCATGGTCGCTGAAAAAGTTTCCACTGCCCTACCTAAGCATCAAAGCTGTCCATTTTTTTTAACAAAACTGGCTTGCTCAACTGTATCAAACCTAACAACTTTGACTCGTTATTGTCTTAAAAAAAACATCCAGACTCAATCGTGAGGTGAGATCATTCCTATGGCTCGCAAAGTGAGGGAAGCGGCGGCGTTTTTCAAAAAGACTGTGGAGCGTTCAAGAGCTATAATAGATTTGTTCTCAAGCTATTCTCAACACTTTAAATTGGTTAATCATGTGTAAAATATAGCAGACGGCGTGGGAACAGACCAGTAGTATAGCACTTGTAAAATCTGTCACTCTCTGCAATTTGTCAGCCAAAAAGTTCAATGGAGCACTGAGGTAGCAGGAAACTCTCCACTGGCTTTTTGCCGTCACTTCCCGTCTTCGGGTCTGCGGCTGATAATAATTTCGCCTAACATGGCGCCCCCACTTAAGTTGATTAATGATGCTGTTTAATGCAATATTAACCACAGTACTCTTTTTAGACTGTCTGTTCAGAATAATTATTTGCTCTGACGTTCACTGTCTTTCCACTTGTGTAGGATCATTAGGCATGTCCACCTAGCATTCCAGCGTATTTTCAATGACCGTCATTTTTTTTGCTCATCATACATCAATACCTTTTCATCATCTCATATGTGATCCTTTTGGCTTTTTCCAGTGTTGGAGTGCCTGTCTTGAACTTGAGCTCATATGTCTTATCTCGCCCTTCACAGGGAGTGTAGTATGATTGCTGTCTTTCAAACCCATTTTCTCTCCAAGAGTGTTTTTTTTAGCACTTACATGGTAAATCATACTAGAGATTTAGAGATTATGCCTTACTGCGTCTTCCACCAACTATTTACCTTAATTTTCATTTCGCTCCATTGCTCCTTGTTCTTTCTTGGCCTCTCTGTGTTATTCTGTTATTTTCCTTTTTTCATAATAGCCTTTATTTCCGTACCTGCTAGCTAAATCCTGCCTCAGCTTTCAACCTTAAGTAGTAGCTGCACTTAGAACCAGGTGAATTATGCTACGGTCAGACCAAACAGAAATGTAACTATTGTTGGGATGTGATGACATGTACTGTAAAGTCATTGCAGACTATGAATCAGTGCCGGGTGGCACGATTGACATGTTTGAGGTGACGCGAGTGGAGGCTAGCACATTCGCTCCAGTCGGTAAATTTGAGGACACACATTGCGTCGCCTCAGCCTATCAGCGTCAAATGTACTTACTTTATAACATTACAAAGAAAAGCTTGCAATGGAAACCACGTACCTCAATCACACATGGAGCGTGAATGCTTATCTTGTCTGTCAGACCCCACACATATTATACAATGGGAACACGGCAACTTTTAATCACAAGCAGGCTTTTTTAGAAGTAGAAATCACCACTGCGCCTGAAGCGGAGGGCCTGTGGGAGATGCCTGGTCCCCTGTGTTGTAAACACAAGAAATGCCAGCCAACAAGAATCGAAGAAAAGAGGATAAAACAACATACCACAATAATTGAGTTCATTCCCTGGGTGCAGAATATTAGACAAGAACCAAATATGGGGCTGGCCATGGAGGGGGCATGTATTTAGTCTGGCCAATGAGCTACCATAGTGACAGTGTGTGGGTTTGTGTGCGTAAAGGAGAATGAGCTGTCTTTGTGATGTATTTATTTTCTTATTTTCCACCTATTGCGACAAAGTCATTGCATTGGTTAGCCATTACAAGCGAGAAGTTCTACTTCATCCAATGTTTTTCTGCAGATTTGCTTACAGTGCATTAAAATGCTCCTCTTGTGACCGGTCAGGATTCTTTTTGTATTATGGGAAACATTTGGTACATTTGAATTCACATATATATGCAAAGTGTATGTTGCAGGCTAAAGCTAGGTGGCCTTGTATTAAGGAGGCTATAATTCTTCACTATATGGCTACATATCGACACACACTCAATACATTGTATTACTGTATGTCTGTATCACAAACAAGGTAATAATTCAAATGCAGTTGTTCAGCCAGAGTAAAGCAAACGTAGCATGTTGGGTGGACTTCAAATGTCCCCATTGTCAAGAAACAGTGCATGAGAAGGGCAAACCAGAGTAATAACTATTTAAAATAAAGTAAATTATAATCATCATTTTAAGTGACAATAGATGTATGCCAAATGTATTATTGGTTCAGACAGCGAGAGATTCCCAGAGCCAATGACCGTGTCTGAGGCTGATACATGAAAAGATATACAGTATAGTAAGAATACATGAATTGAAATTGTGTCACGGGTCGAGGTACATTATCCCTGCTTTGGTGCAGACAACGTGGGTTCAGTTTCCACAACGATGGTGTAAATGCAAGTGAGGCCATGTAAGTCACAACATGTGTTCTCTATCTTGCTGTGTTTTGCACAAAGGGCTTTGATCGATCTGTCACTATTTCACCCTGTTGCTTTAGCCTAGTTGTGGTTGCAGCTCTACAGTATTTCACTCCATTCTCTGTACTGGGTGGGCCATTTATGTGCCATAAATATAAATATAGCAGAGCTGTTTTCGCCATTGTTGTTTAATAGCATGTCTTGCTCAGTCGAACAAGTGACATAAAATCAGTTTCCTTTTGTCTTTTCTGTAAATCTTTGTATAATGGTGTTGCATGATGATGTCTGATTCTTTCTTTTTTTTTACAACAAACAAACAAACAAAAATGCTTGTAAATTTCGAGAAATTATCTGCACTAGCTGCCAATCACACTTTGGCAGTGTCAGGCCGGCTGTCTTGTGGTGACATCGCTGCTTGTAGCCCAAGTCGTAGCTAGTCATTTGTGAGTTATGTAATTCACGACACTTTGAGCTGCTTTTGTAACCAGTTAAAATAATCTGACATCTTAATTTAGCCTATTAATATTTACCATAGAATTTGTACAAACAACATAGGGAAGCGCATCAACTGAAATAATTTGAAAAAAATAATTTCAAGCATTCATAGACCATGCAAGAAGCAATTAATAGGTTGTATGGTCCTTTGAAACCCACATTCGTTAGTGCTGGACCACTACTCTGTCAACAAGATTATACTACTTTAGTGTACTGTTTTACGCCTCGATCTATGAGGGACAGATACAGAGCGCTGCTGCAAGTGGCAAAAATCTGCTACTAACCCCCCACACACACAAAAAAAAGAATTGAAATTTCCACAACAAACATGTTTTCAATCACTATATAAAATAAAGCCATTCTATTTGCCAATTTCTTGAACCACCTTTTCAGAAAATACAGATAAATAATGTGGTACACTTTGCTTCATATTCTGGAAGGATGGAGGAAAGTATTAATAGGGTTGCCACACATTCAGGCCCACATTTGTCTTTTGAAGGTTAATTTGAAGAAGTGAGGGGATTGCCTAGAAATGCACAAGGGAACTGATGACTTGTCAGACTGATTTGCCCCTCAGAGAACTTTTGTCTTTTCTGTCTCGGCCATACCGTAAGGGTTAGTACAGTGCCTTTGTTTCAAAACAGTTCTATCCGTTTCTATGCATCATTAGACAGCTGTATTACATACTCTTCAGTATGTATGAAGACAATGGGCTGCTAATACATTGTCTGCATCCTGTCACCTTGTGCAATTTGTCCCTGTGGATTCTCACACACCAACAGACAGGTCCCAACGGCATGTCTGATTGAGTGTTCCCCTGTCCGGCATTCCTTATTTGTGGGAAATCGATACAGAATCCGGAATTGGAGCGGCAGCTAATTGAGCTCTGCACACTCTATTCTCTTATTGCTGCCAGGAGTGTTTTGTCATTGCAGCACCTGCTTTCACACTGCTTGGACAAGGGGCGCCACTCCTTATCAAATTGGGCCTTTAGATCCACTGGGAGAGGAAGATGCTTGTGACTGAGTAACATTATGTAGTCTAGCAGCCAGAATGGCATTGGAAGTTGTGATTGATTTCCTTTCAAATGGGGAAAAAAAAGTGTACTGCAGTTTTAAGTACTTGATGGTTTGATTGCAAATATCATTATGGGTTTGATGTTACTTCTTAGGTTGTCAGTTGCTGCAATGAAGCAAGTTCTTGCATCTATTTGCATCCATTTTACATCCCACTGCTAAATATGAGATGTCAAGGGAACAAATTAAAATTCACTGCAGTCAATGTCTTTGCAATATCGCAAGACACTTACTTACCTCCAGATATTTTATGTATTCCGATAACAGCCATGATTCTCTGTTCTGTTTCTCTTAAAATATTTTTTATGGATGAACTTGTCTTCATAGAACAGGCGTATAAAGGGTCGGGGTTAGGCAGGGTTAGTTATTTTTTCTATTACATTTTCTTTTGAAGTATTGAAGTTATAGGTGTCAAAATTAATTGATTAATCGACAACTAATCAATTATCAAACTAATACACTGTTTTACTAATCGTGTAATCATTTAGAGCAATTGTTTAACTTAAAATCATCATCAGCCTCTCAAAAGTAATCATTCTCTGATGTCTGTAATCCTTCATTAAAAAATCAAAATCAATCATCTGCTTTACTTCTTTCTTTGGGGGGGAAAATAACCAAATCAATATCTGAAACCATTTCAGAATGGTTAATACAACATGAGTCCATCAGTTATATTGCTTAAATGATGTAGTTTTTTTTGTTTTGTTTTTTTCTTCACTCAACCATACCCGATAAAAAAATTTAAGTAAACAAGTACCGGTAATAGCAAAAAAATATGTATTTATTTTTTAAATAAACTTTTATGCAGACTAAAACATTAAATGATTATTCGATTAATTGTTGGAATAATTTATAGAATAATTGATTCTAAAAGTATTTGATCGTGACAGCCCTATGTAAAGTACATATCGCTGGTGTCCTTAAATTGAGCGATTATTTGTAAAACACCCACGCGTGTGGACTAACCAACTGCAGCGTTCAGCATGCCATTGACAAAACCATTAATTGTGAATGTAGTGAGGGGGCTGTTTGTAATTGACGCTTCACGCTGACCAAGTGCAGTGTGAAAAGGCCTTAAGAGGTAAACCAGATCTTGTGTATCATTTCACAGAGATGCCACTTTGTCACCAGAAACCAGATCTTGTGTATCATTTCACAGAGATGCCAGTTTGTCACAGAAGTCCTATCTCTGTTTCAACATTTCAACGGCAGTTTTATGTTTCGTGTGTAACCAAAACTATAAAACTGCTCTTCTGCACCCCATAGATGAGCTCTTCAATAATATGACTTACGGGTATTGGACGACACATCGAAGAGGGTTTTAATTCCACTTGTTCCCACAGTAATTTCTGGACTATAAGGCGCATCTGACTATAAGCTGCGCTAGCTAAATTTGGGGAATACTAGAGTTTGTTACACATATAAGCCGCACCTGACTGTAAGCCGCAGGTGTTTTAATGTTACCGCACCGGTGGTTCCCGCTCATTTATTTTCCATAATAAGGGCGCAAATTGTCTCACTCTCGTTCTGTCACTCCTATTGTATTTGGGCTCACTTGGTTTGTTTAGCTCTGCCTGACGCTCTTGCGCTTCCTTTATAGTGCGCCCCCTTGTGATCTGATGGATAACCCGCACCTTTGTATTAGCCGCAGGGTTAAATGCAAATGAAAAAAGTAGCGGCTTATAGTCCAGAATGTACTGTATCTCGAACTGAAAAACAATCCAGGAGTAGTGTGACTCTTAGATTTCCCTCATTTCACGCCCCCCTGGCGCTTATGTGTTCACATGCAATGAGATTGTGAAGCCACTCAAATACCACCTTGATGAGATCATCCATGAGCCATCTACTAACGCAGTTGACACTATATCCTTGTTTGTCCTCCTGAGCTATTATGTTATATTTTGAAGCCATTTGTTCAAGTTAATTACCATGAGAGCAATTAAATGGTGCTGCAAATTAATTAGCAGAGTAAAATATGAGCACCCTGTAAATTAACACAATGAAGTCTTAATAAAAAAAAAAAACATATGCCTTTTTGGTTTGAGGTGGTTGAAGTGCACCTTGTTAACAGTGTGTGAGTCACTCAATTCACACAACACAGTCTTTAGAGTAAGAGAGTAATTTTCCAACAGCCCATATATCAGTAAGGAAAACAGTTGATGATTGTATGCAACTTCACTTATGTTGCAGCCTTGTTCCAAAATTGAATAAATTCATCTTTTTCCTCAAAATTATGCATGCAACACGTATTAATAACAATGTGAAACATGTTTTTTGCTAGCTAATGTAAAAAAATAAACTAAGAACACACATTTAGGTCTGTAAGCTATGTATACTGTATATACTTTAAGTATGCTTTTGCACATTACTTTGTTAATGCACCTTTAACACTGATTGATTACAACCTTAAGCCTTTTTGAATATACCGCCACAAGCGTGGCACACATCTTTCAGATTTTCTGCTAATAAATAAAGACAATAAAAATAATAGTACATTAAACTTTTAGGAAGCGTTGGAGCTTGTACCAGCATGCCAGACATGTTTTATGATATTATTATACAGTATGACAGTACCAGATAAATTGAAGGTGATAGTCTGGCCTTCAATATTTGTATTTGTTAATGTTAAGTTGACTTAAAATGGAACCAAAACGTACGTACTATGCAAAGGGTTTGGGGACGGCAAAAAACAAAATAGCAAGGATGCCTGCACATTTTGGTAAGAACTTTTTGGGCTCTTCTTTCAAATGTTCTGTATAAATACCACATGCTTTGATGTTTACAAAAAAACACATCATGAAAGTCAATTGAGAAATGAGCAAGTTCTAATTTATTTTCAATGTGCACTGCATGCATTGCCTTCGATGGGAGCATGAACTTGTCTTGACGAAAAGTGGCCACTGCAGTCCGGTTGCTATTCATCCCTCTTCATCAAAAATTAATCAGACACGTTTTAGATGGATGCTCATCACGGTCGTGCTACCTTGAAATGCAAGTTGTGCCTTGCAGATTTTTGCATCACATTCTTTAGTATTTTTGGTAAATGCTCAAAAACGTTCTTGGTCAGTTTCTGGCGGATAACCATGTTTATTCTGTTCATATCAGGGCGTACCCGTATTACTGCTATTGTGTATGTGTTCAAGGACAAAAAGGCAGTTACAGAATCGAAGGTTCAGGAAAAATAAAATATGATTTTGATCATTACATTAATTGCGGATTTTGATCATCAATGTAATTGTGACTTGTCGACTAATCTTGGCAGCAATATTGTTAACCAAAAAGGATTGTTCATTGTTTATGTACTTAATGCAGATGATAACTGCCAACTACTGTATATGCTTGGTGTGCTTAAAATGAGTTTCCATGTCCCATTGACCTCACTTTCCCTCTGTCCATGTTGTAGGTGTTTTTTGCTTTGTAAGACATGCCAGCCAAAGTAGAGCAAGAGATTATTGTCAGTGTAATTGAATTTTCCAGGCCTGATTCAATACTACTCTCATCTGTGATTCTCCTATGTCTATATTATCTAGCATAATGGAGAGATGATGAGCCTCACTTGCAACATTGGCCGCCTGATATCTGCAAAGAAATGTACCACTGCCTTTTTGTTTTTATGTTCTGGGTCTTGGATAGAAGGTAATATCAACTGCACAGACGCAACACTCAAGTTAATATAGCTCAGTAGCTCACTGCAGAATCTCAGGCCTGTATTGTATTATGATGTCTATGGAGAGCATCATGTTGCTAAACAGTTCCTTCATCCATACATTATTGTCCCTGCAGTCTGATAAGCGACAGCCAGAAGAAAGAATATGTATCAGCCGGCGCGATCCTCGTTCGCTGTCTGGACTGATGTGACAATCTGATGCTAGAGCAATCTGCCATGTTCAGAAAGCAGGAGAGACAATGCAGAATGCCTTAGTGAAGTAGTTATCACAGACAGTACCTACTCCTGCCAGATGAGGCTGCAGATAGTCAAGAGATTTGTACTGGATAAACCGAACATTGTCACATAGTTATGCACTGTAGTTTTTTTTCTGACACCATTTTTGCACAATTTGAAATTAAAGGATTGTCAGAGGTGTGTGCGACAATGAATTATGAGCGTCTGTCATTCGGCAATCGTCAACATTCGGGACGCTCTTCTGTCATCTACAGGTCTTCAATATTTTAAGACAATTCAAACTAATCGTTAATCCGTCAACGTTATTTTAAGCACGCTTCTGTCATGCTAAATAAAACAATTTAAAGTTTGTCCATCTATCCATTATCTACCGCTTAATCTGGGGTCAGTGTCACGGGGGCAGCAGTTTTAGCAGGGAAATCCAGACTTCCCTCTCCTCAGCCACTTCAGCCAGCTCCTCAGGCGGGATCCAAAGGCGTTCCCAGGCCAGCCAAGAGACATAGTCTCGCCAGCGTATCCTGGGTCTTCCCCGGGGCCTCCCGCCGGTGGGACATGCCCGGACCACTTCTCCAGGGAGGCATCCTAACCAGATGCCCGAACCACCTCAACTGGTTCTTCTCAATGCGGAGGAGCAGCGGCTCGACTCTGAATCCCTCCCGGGTTGTCCGAGCTTCTCACCCTAATGTAAAGTAATGTAAAGTTTGTCAACCACTATTTTCCGCTTGACGTTGTTTGTTATGTTACTATTATTTCCCTCCCTAATGTCGCCACATATAGTATGTGCACACAGTCGTAACTGCCGGGAATACTGCACGGCCAACGGACTCAATACTTCCTCTTTTTTAGGACCCCCTTAGCTGATCAATAACCTGTCAGACATCAAATGGTGTACTGAAGGACCCCTTAGCTATCTAACAATGTATCTGATGTAAAATAAACAAACTGAGCACTAAACTACTGCTTGCAAAAACATAGCACGAAAGAGGAATTTACAAAAAGAGGAAAACATCATCACGGTTTGTAGTCACCCGAGCGGCTAGCTATCAATATTGGGACACAGCCAGATGAGAGAAGGCTTGGAAAATGGTGTGCAAAGAAGTTTACATACCTGGTAAATGTGCATTTATTTGTTTAGTGCAAGAGAAAAAGAGTGGCTCGGTGACTCTGCGGTGCGTCAGCAAAGTGGGCATCCAACAATGCTCCCGTCATTCGTCGAAACGGGCATCCGTAATTGACAGACTGTGAAGGTCCATTGGTACTGACCCGGACGAAAACCCACTTCTGGGTCAATTCTTAGTCCGTTTTTTCGTGTGTTTGTTTTTTTGTTTTCTCTTTATTTTTTCGAGGTTTCCTATCATGCCTTATCGGCAAAAAACGGATTGATGGTCCTCCTTCCGTCAGTAATGACGGAATGCCTATGGAGGTAAATTTGGTGCAAAACTAACTTGTGCAAAAAATGTGTACCTGTAGAAAAAAGTCTAAATTTGTATCTGTAAAAGTCGTGATTTGTATCTGTAAAAAAAATGTGTGCCTGTAAAAAAAAATTTTGTCTGTAAAAGAAATGTGTACCTGTAAAAAAAAAATTTGTGTCTGTAAAATAAATTTGTACCTGTAAAAAAAAATTTTGTGTCTGTAAAATAAATTTGTACCTGTAAAAAAAAAAATGTGTATGTGTAAAACAAATTTGTATCTGTAAAAACAAATTTGTACCTGTAAAAGTCATGATTTGTATCTGTACAAAAAAAAATTCGTACCTGTATTAAAAGTATAAATTTGTATCTGTAAAAGTTGCGATTTGTACCTGTAGAAATGACAACTTGTAGTCAAAGAAGTCGCCACTAGGAGTCACAAGTGGGTTTTCTGCTGCTGTACTGTGACGTGAGTTTTGCCCCAATTGTTGCGCTACAAATGTAGCAAAACTAATTTGTACTTGTAGAGCGCCTGATTTGTACTTGTAAAGAAGGGGGCGGGCTCTGGTGCAATGAAGGGTTGTTTTGACCAATCAAGTGAGAAGGATTTGAGCGGATTGGAGCGCAACCTCATTGGTTTAGCGAACGACGGTGGCGGGACTCGCGGAAGGATACAAGCAGGACACATCGTCGCCAACCAACATACATATTAAGAATACTTCAGTCGACTAAAGTATTCTTCCTCTACATACATATTAAGAATACTGAAGTATTCTTCCTCAACATACATATTAAGAAGTATTCTTAATATGTATGTTGGTTGGCGACGATGTGTCCTGCTTGTATCCTTCCGCGAGTCCCGCCACCGTCGTTCGCTAAACCAATGAGGTTGCGCTCCAATCCGCTCAAATCCTTCTCACTTGATTGGTCAAAACAACCCTTCATTGCACCAGAGCCCGCCCCCTTCTTTACAAGTACAAATCAGGCGCTCTACAAGTACAAATTAGTTTTGCTACATTTGTAGCGCAACAATTGGGGCAAAACTCACGTCACAGTACAGCAGCAGAAAACCCACTTGTGACTCCTAGTGGCGACTTCTTTGACTACAAGTTGTCATTTCTACAGGTACAAATCACAACTTTTACAGATACAAATTTATAGTTTTTGTACAGGTACAAATTTTTTTTGTACAGATACAAATCATGACTTTTACAGGTACAAATTTGTTTTTACAGATACAAATTTGTTTTACACATACACATTTTTTTTTTTACAGGTACAAATTTATTTTACAGACACAAATTTATTTTTTTACAGGTACAAATTTATTTTACAGACACAAATTTTTTTTTTACAGGTACACATTTCTTTTACAGACACAAAAAAAATTTTTACAGGCACACATTTTTTTTACAGATACAAATCACGACTTTTACAGATACAAATTTAGACTTTTTTCTACAGGTACACATTTTTTGCACAAGTTAGTTTTGCACCAAATTTACCTCCATAAATGCCAACCTCTGAGGGTTATAGCCAAAACAGAAGTTGTAGGTTTAAATTACTAAACAACTCCATTGTGTCCTTAGTGTGGGAGGGAGGCTGGCAGGTTGTTTTTGTACTTTCGATAGTATAGACAAAAATGGTTGTAGGAACTAGATTTTAAACTACAAACATCATATGTTCAAAAATACATTGTTTCGTTGAGTACAGAACATCTACTAATGCATTTAATCAAAACAACTTGCATATTAAGCAGCTCATTTTAATATCCAAAGTCCCCGTTAAGTGGCAAGATACCATCTGTGATCATCTTTCAGTGTGTGACCACAACAGCACTTTCCTGTTCTTTTCTCCCACACTTTCTTTCGTTGATTTGGGTTTCTATGTTATTATGCAGTTTACTGTATCAGTTGAAGCATCGGAAATGGCAAATGGTGTCAAGAATACAGATAATAAGGGTACCACTTACACAGAGCAAATATGGCTGGAATGGAACAATTCAGAATCTGAATCCTCTTTATTGGCCAAGTATGTAAAAACACAACAAATTGTATGAGCTATAGTAGTAGTTACACTAGTCTAGTATTGCAATAACAAACAACTGTGACAAAGACATGAAACACAAGTACAATTCGGATATACATGACAGTAACAAAAAAGAGAGAAGTGTATGCTCGAAATCCATTATAATCATCTTGTAATCAGGCCTCTTGGAAACGTAGATGAAAATCTGATGCATATCGGATATTTGTCAATGTGACAGCATCGTACACGTACAGATCGGATACACCCTGTTAATGCGAACGAGACAACATCGACATACTGTAGATCGCTAATCTATACACGGTCATGCCAATAAACACTTTTAAAAGCACACGCTGTAAATATTGCATAAACTACTACAGTGAAGATGTAGACCATTAACTATTGTCTAAGTATGTTTTAAAAAGAGCTGTGTTGAACATTAAACAACATAAATGCCAAAGGCAGCAAGTGGAATAATGTGGAGGTTGCCCTCATCTTAAATCAATGGCCCAGGCCAACTAAACGGTATTTAATATATTGATTTATTCATTCATTATTGTTTAGTTTTTGCTTGTCGGTCTTGTATAGTATGTCACTTGTACAAGTGCACGTAAACAAACAGCCAAAAAAGATCAGATATGGGAATTAAACTTGAACGAGGCACTTGGACGTACAGTGTAAATCCTGCCTAAGTGAGAGCTGACTAGAAAGATAAGGACAGAGATTAAAGATAGCCACTATGTTCACAAGTCAGGAAAACTGGAGGAAAAGAGCCCAGTGTTGCGGGGAGTGGAAGAGTTGGGGGTTCTCACAGTGATTACGTTGTCCATCAGGGCACAGGATGGCCTGCATCAGCCCACAGGAATGATGGTTGACAGAATAATTAGAAAACTGTCTCAACCTGTAATCACTGGAGCTCATCTTGCAGGAGAAGACTTCCATTTGCTGTCACTGACACACATGCATAGTTGCACACTCACATACAAACAGCAAGTCCAAGCCATCTGTTGTTGACTGGTATATGGGGCAGTGGCTTGATAGAGTGTTAAGATGGGAGTGTCCCTCTTTATTTCTAAGGAACTTAAAAAGACCATGAGCAGAGGTGAGTGGAGGGGAGGCAAGTATGCCACCCTTTCATGGCTTACTGAAATCAGCAATGGAGAACATGGAGGAACTTGGGGTTTATGGCCTGTGAAACTGATTTAATGGAAGTTTTACCACTTTGGCAGGCAGAATGTAAAGGATGTGACTGATGTGCTTTGCATATCTTCCTAGTGTACATGCATTCAAGAGAAGTGAGGTAATTTTGAAGGCATCGCAATATGGAATACGAGTAAGGGCCACCTCGCCGCACACCAAGCGAGGCCGCCGGACATGACGGAACTGTAGCGCGCTGTGCGTGGTTCAATTAGTCAACCATGATGGAGTACTTTTGCTGCAATTTAAAATTCAGAGTCGCAGGTTAATTATTATTACCTGTGATGATTCATGTACACCCCTTATACAACCCAGTTACAGCCGGCGCATTCTTTTGTCCACATACTTTAACTTCCACACTCAGCCTCAGTGTTATATTTAATCATCAGTATATTTCTTACAATGTGCTCCAATGTTCACATATATTACAAGAACAATCAGGTGCTTGTATACTGCAACAAGGAAGTAAGTAGAAAGAGCGCTGTAGCAACCAGGCTAAGAAACGTGCCTGCGTATAGCCGACCCAAAACTAAATTTTAAGCACAACGGCTCACTCATTATTTTATATACTGATAATATCCAGACAGTTTTAATACCACAATATCATGACTACAGTGACATCTCATTATTATAATTAGGGTTCTAACTAAAAAACTATTCAGAAGGAATCTGTGTTTGTTATGATTCAAAAGATGTGAGGGCATCGAATAGACAAATCTAATCATTCCACCTTTAAAATATATCAACACATATCAAATTGTCTTATATTGGAAAGATACATTTTTGAAAGAAATTTCCACATGTACGGTTGCCTACTGCTTATATTGTAAAATGACAAGAAACTCATCACATCAGACCCTCTCAAACTCAGCCATACCACATCAAACTGAATCATAATTCCATTGAATCAAATCAAATTGTTCCATTTTAAATATTGCCAACAATCAGGTTAATTTAATTGTGGCTGCTAAAATCATGATCACAATTAAAATAAAATAAAATAAAAGTATTTTTGCAGCTAAGTCAAACTATGTGCACAAAATAAAATCAGTCATTAAAGACTCTTTGGCAATGACTCCCTTTTTTTTGTTTAAGTATTATTACTGTTGTTTTGGGGCGTCGTTTTGCTGTTTTCTTTTGATGCCACAGAGTGTCAATGATGGCAGTGATGAATGGTATCCACTAAACTGGAAAAGGAACTTTTGTGATCTACAAAAGCAGTGCACATGACACACACATGGGAAAAAACAAGTGGAAGAATGGAATGTGCACTGCAAAGTATGTTGTGTGTACTGTAAATGGGAATAGACTCCTGTCATAGACATGCACACTAATCCTGATTCCTTCCAAGTCAAGATTGTCACCGTGTCTTCCTTAGTTAAGCACAAATGCATAATGCATTGTTTTACTATACTGTGGTTAGCATATTTTTACATTTGTAAGACTGTGAAGAATATTAAAAAGCATGATGCATGACGAACCTTCCCTTACTTCTGGGTCCCATACGCTCAATAGGCAGGAATGGAATGATTCATATCTCACTCACGAAGGTAATGTTATAGTTGGTGACGCAGCATGTGAAGTGAATTTCTAGTCTGCCCTAGTCTAAGGATGCAAAATTTGCACAAGACACCAGGAGAAATGAATTTGCTGTTCTAAAATCTGGATAAAAACTTGAAGTGACACCTACAGTTCAAAGGTCACATTATTTTCCCATCTCATATGCCATTTGTGACATGAACTAAGCTCTTCAATGAGACCTCCATCGATCTGAGATCTACTCAATGTCTTTTTCTCCCCTCCTGAGGCTTTTATTGGTCTCGCTGATCCTGCTAATACCTGAGCAAAACCTTAATGGCTAATTGATATGCTGTTCTGTTGTTTAGAGCTCCATCAAATGTCTGCAGGGCAAAATGTCAGATTTGGAGCCATTTGTTACACTACTCCCATTAAAGACATCAAAAAATTATCCTCATATACAAATGAGGGAAACCTATTCCTCAGTGTGTCAGGACTTAAGGACATGGGGAATTTAACCCAACAGTATTGTGTAATTAAACAAGTGTGCCCAATATATCTACATGCACATTTTTATTTTTGGGGGGAAAGAAAGGAATTGTGCCTGTTTGACCTGATTTGCCTATACCAGATGTGACAATTTTGCCACCCAGAATTCACAGATTGAAAAGAAGCAATAATATATTGGCTGGCAAGCATAGTTTTAAGCAGGTCTATTCATCCAATTTTCAAACTACAAAACAAACTTCAAACATATTTTAATAAGTGCTGTGATTTAGTTATGATCAGGCGATGGATGACCGATGTTGTGTGTACGTCAAACATACTTTTTGGAATATGGCCAAAACGTTTAACCTTGGTTTCAAGATTTAGCAAAAACACTTGAAATCTTTCAACGCATGTGTGAAAAATTTGTTATTGTCCGATAAACCCAAGGTCGAACTGTTTTGAATTGTCTTTTCAGGAAAATGGGTCGAGTGAGATACGTTGAATGTATTTTTAGTTTCACCATCTAGTATTATTTATTTGCTCTGCTTTCTGCACTGTGAGTGGTGACAAAATGTGACATTAACACTAGTCTATTATCAGCAGCTTGAAAAGCTAGCACCTGAGACTTGTGTATCCTGTGAGACATGTTGTTCAGTTTGAGGTGAAAATGACGTTTGTTTTACATAGTACCTGTGAACAATCCTTTAAGTGAGGAATTAATCACAATCCATCCATCCACTTTCCGAACCGCTTATGTCTTCTGTTAAGTATTCGTCAAATGTCATTTGTTAAATTTGATTAGACCTTACTGAATGCATGAGGTGACTATTGATACAAGATGTACTTGTCTGTTCGTCACAGTTAGTAAAACTGTGGATAGCCTGCAAATCGACATGCAAATGCTGTGGGAGTGTCAAAAGAAAAAAGTTGGGGCAATAATTTGCCTTGCAAAGTACACCCATCTGCCCTTTCAGTGGCTCATTGGCTCCCGAGATCATGGTACAATCTGAACTGGAATTATTTGGTTAATTGACCTTCTGCGTGCATACATTACAATAAATTAATTTGGGTCAGGCATGCAACATTAGGAACAAAGCGGAGAATATTAGCTCTTTAATATTCAGCTGTCGGTTTATTGTACCGTGCCTATGACCTAAGTATGTGTGCCATTTTGTTATTACTATGCATCGCTTCAGTGTAGTACATGCTCAGAGTGAGGTACACAAAACCTCACTATTTGCTCTCTAAAGCAATTTTCTCACCTACCTTACCTACCACCTATCAGTTGTTCCAATCTCCATAAGTGACCTTGGTATTTCAGTGAAGGTGTCCATATTGCGTGTGTCTACAGCAGGCCCATGTGGCCCCTCACATGTCTCACGGCTGCCTGATGGACAACCATTAACCCGCAGTGAAGGGGTTGACGAATATTTATGTCTGCCTGTCAGCAGTGACATGACACCCTCTGGAGATGAATAATATGTCTGTCCTACCCCGACTCCCAATTGTTCTGTCCAGTCTGCCGCAAAGTGGTGTATATGTGTGCTCAATATGTGCATGTGTGTTCAGGCCAGGGACATCTTCATAGCCTGAGGTGAGCGGCAGCACTACATCCCTCACTGACATGGCAAACCTGCCTGCAAGAGTCTGTCTCTCCTCAGTTATGTTTGCCACCTCTCAATTACTTTATGTCTGTAAGCAACACTAACAGTTGCAAGTCCATTATGTGCTCGCTCACAAATGTTATGACAATTGTGATTATTATTGGTTAATAAATTGATGTCAAGACTGGTTGGGTGAATTTTTTATTGTGGCCACTTAAATAAGAGAGCACTTTTTTTCTTTTCTTTTTTAACAGATCATGTTTGAAAAATTGTTTAATGTCAACCCCTGTTGGGTGAGCGATTGATGAAATTAAGTAGCCACCAGTCTGCCATTGATTTGTGATCAATCAGAATTTCTTTGTGAGCAGTGATAATTTTGTCGCTGAAAACCTTTCGGCATATTTTTCATCAAAAAAAAATTCTGACAAAAATGAAACGAAAGCTAAAATGCGAAGCATTCATTGAGACGATGATAAAAACTAAATTGACTGATAAATTTATCAATGACACAACACTGTGACGAAAATTCACAAAATCCAATCAGAAGGAGTGAAACGCAGATGGGAGAAAAGAACCACTCAGTAACTGTTCACTGCACTTTATTTATTGTTCAAATATGTTTTTATTTAATGTGCAGCTGTAAGATTAATCTCAGGCAAATATGCACTTTTTTACAAGTCTTAAAACAGCATATTATTGTCAGTTTAGCATGTTTCATTGAAACAAAGTTTAATAAAGACACAGTTGTGTTAAATTTGTCTTATATGTTAAACTAGTTAAAAATAGGTGTGTTAAAATTTTCTGCATAAAAGTTGAAATGGTTGCTGAAGAAAAACATTGACTAAAATTGCTCTTTATTTAAACTAAAATTGCTCTTTATTTTTGTCGACTAAAATTGGGTTAAAACTAAAATACAAACGGATTACTAAATTATAACTAAAACTAAATAACAATTTCTTGTTGAAATTAACACCCTTTGTGACATTTGTTCAAGTATGTCTACTCGTCATGTCGTGATACAAAGAAAGATAGACTTATACAAAGATGCGTCACAGTAAAGTATATCCTGATGATTAGAACGCATTATGCAGTGAGTTGGCTACAGTTAGGAAGAACATACCGATTGTGTATTTTAAATATAAAAACAAAATATATTTTCAGTTTATTGTACAGACCTGTTGTCTTGTGACCAGGGACTACAGATGAAAATTAGCTTCCAGCTTTTTCTGGTCTGTGCAACACATTTGTTGTGCAATGTCCCTGTTTAATAAAAAATAGTTCTTGCAAGTGCATTGGAGCATACATCATCATGGGCACCGCACATACTGTAAATGGACTCAACTGATCAAACCTAAAGAGGATCAAATCGCATCAATACTGTGTCTGCAAAATGCACACCTCAATAAACCGATCACAACACGACATGCGTGAGAAGTAATACCCCTCCATACCATCAGTGGCGATAGTCACTATTCTTCGTTGTTAGAAAAGCCAATTGGAAAAGCTCTTTACGGGGGTGTACCTTAGCATCCCCAAAAGTGCAACCTATCTCTGCTGGGCCTTTTTCAAGGCGAGTAGCAGTCACCAGTTGCATTAGCTTTCCTACCGTCACGTAAAACTTAAGCCGCCGCTGTCTGTCAAGAGGTATCTTTGCTAGTGACATGGCCAATCTTTGACATAATGCTCAGTCTGTCTCTCCAGACCCGAGAAGAGCCTGTCATGCTTCAGCAAGCCGGATAATTATTTCCCTCTTATCCCTCCTTGCCAGGGCCGGTCTTAGTCTTCAATAGGAGTCAGGGACTGCACCACTTCCCATCACCTCTTTCCATCTTCTTTCTTCTCCATCTATCTTCTTCCATTGGTTTCAGTACGCCTCACTCCAAAAAGACGCCAAGACACTCTTTTCATTCAGCCTCTGTTTGTTTGTTTAGTCTATTTTTCTATATCAACCCTATGGATCAACCCTATGGAGAGATTTGCACGGGCATAATAGCTTTTCAGTTTTGTAGCAGTTCATGTTCAAAAGGTAAATGCTCCATAAAGAATGTGTGGAAGGAGCATCTTTATTACATAGCCTGCATTGCTCGTTTTAATCTCCTTCACTTATGCAAAGGCATGAACATTTACACTTGATTTCATTCAAGCAATCTCATCACATTTTCCAATGCCTAAAGTCAGAAACCTGCATCAGGGCATGCTATTGCTCATTTATAGGACAGGCTTTGCATGTCCTACAATTGTGTTTTTAATTTTATTATAGAGATCTGAATTTTATTAAGGAGATCTGGACATGTATGCAATTTAGTTTAGTTATAGGGTACGGTATATTGGGCCAAACCTTTCTGGTTAAACTGCAACTACTAAATCGCTGGCATCAAGCTGAACCTTTGTACCTCCAAAATAGTCACTTTTCAGGAGACCCCACAAAACATTATATTTGTTCAACCATAAACAATGCATCATCAAAGGGAGCAAGCCATTTTCAACACTTCTAATTGGTCAATAATTTGGTAAAATAACACCCGCATGTGTGGGGTGACAAAGGGTATAGATTTTTGAAAAACGTTTACCAAATTGTGATTTATAAGGTTTCACCTTTTCAGTATGACAATGAGCCTAAGCATATGTTATAATCTAAAACAATATGTCACATTAAATTCAATCTTATATAGCAAATGATTGGCAATAGTGAGTGGTATTAGAGGGGATGCATGTTGGAGCGGGTCGTTCTCTCTGTGTTCCTTTTGTGCTGCTGCTTAACAAATGATGAGCTGCCATCACAGATGTTTACAACAATTTGTCTTATTTTAAGATTAGTGACAAAGCTGTTGAGATGCACATGCAGCTTCATTTGAATTCTAACTATGCTAGGTGTAGAAATGATCGCTTTTCTTTTTGTGTCTACTACACGTGTCTTGTGGCCGGTATCACATTCTCAATAGTTTGCCTATCATTTCAGTATGTGTGATGAGATTACACCCTTGCAGAAATTCAAGCATGCTAAATCTCAGTGGATTAAATGTATATTCTGTACAGCAGTAATCATTTAATAATAATAAAAATCATAGCCTTGTCATCCATTAACGTCTTGTTGTATTTGTTGCAGAATTTGTTAATGGCCTTTATAACATATGTCAGTAAGAAATGTGATGGAGAGAAAACATTTGTTCTAGCAAAGTTGGCATTTTCTTTCCATCTTTACTCCCTTCCTCAGTAAACCCGGGTCTGCATCCGTGAAGTAAATTACTATTTGATAAAATTGTGGGTAAAATTTGCCTTGATCTTTAAAACTCACTAAGCGAATTGACTCCATAATGGACTGTAACACTGTAATCGCTGCTCAGTAACACCGGCAGTCCTGTTATTCCAAGAAGTGTGATTACAGACATCAGGCCTGCCTTAGTTTGGAAGTTGTGCATATTAACCTGTGGTTGCAGGGCATAGAGTGGTGATCGAAAACAAATAAACAAGGCCTGCCAGAGCACGTGGTAACAGTACAGGCTGTCTGCTGAAGATAAGACTGAACAATGGCCCCCTAATAGGCCACTGAGGGACACATACCCATCTCCAGCCTGGTCTTTTTCTAACCCTATCTCCTTTCTGGTAACAAAGGAAACACGATGCTCTCCCTATTCGTCCCTTCCTGAGGAGAGATTAAGAGTGCTTAACCAGGGATATGGGCATGAAAATGTGTATCTGACTGATAATTCAGCAACGCTTGCACAACTCTTGAAAGAAGCCTGGCAGAATGAGAAGGAACACAATGCTTCTGTTCCGCCCTTGGGTTGAATCTTGAGGGGGAGAAGTACACACACTTTCCCCCTCTATTAGTCTATGGATGTAATTTGTTGACTCACAAAAAAAGTGTTCATGTTTCATTTCTAAAGGTCATACAGATGATCACAGATTATTAATACAAATACACTGCTTGACCTCGTACAAATTGTCTTTTGACCCATATTGGCTTGAATGGGTATTATGTAGGAATGGAAGAGTACCGATACCTGGCCTTATTTCAAGGTATCAGTACTTGTAGTGGCGACCGATACCAGTATTGTTCAACCTCTTGTGACTGTTTTTCGATCAGGAACTAAAAATTAGAAAAATAGAAGAAAAAAAAATATTTCATGCTTTTTTTATTATAATTTTTTTTAGGAAAAATATTGGCTATATAGGTCTTTTTTTTTTTCATTATCTGTCATTATTTTTGGGGGAGAAACTTTATGTATCAAAAGTACTAATGGTCTCGGTGACTACTCAATAGATTTGTACTCCTGGTATCGGTCTGACAAAAAGTAGTGTTGAGCATCCCTAGCATTGTCTTTCTGGTGAGTTTGTTTAACTTGTAGTAACCCTTTTTATCCAGTTTGACTTAAATATGCCTTGGCAGGTTTCAGAATGCCGACAGCAATGATCATATCTAGTAAAATTTGAATAATTTCTCATGGCACCCAGGTAGGGTAGCAAGCAATGTTCTCATGCTGTATAACATTGCCTGAAAAAGATCGCCTAAAAAGAGCGAGTTGGCACATTATATGTGATTGTTCACGTGCTGAGCTTTGATGACAAAAATCCTCCCCACTGCCAAATATGCTCACCAGTTTCTGTGAGTTCCTGAGTTTGATGTTTGATACAGATTGGCACTATTTCATATCTTAAGGTAAGAATTTTGAGAACTGGCATAGAGCAGGGCAAAACTTCTGATTGGAGTGGCTGTCACATCGTGAAGATTAGCCTTAAATTCCTATCAACGCTTGACAGTTTCCACTGTGGCATTGTAACCCGGAAAGCCTTAGGCTTTTTCTACAATACTAAATTGGCCACTGGTACACGATTTTCAATAGAAAATGTGTCAGTTATTTATTTATTTTACTTTCCAACATTATACACCAAAAACCTTGCGCTAGTCACACACCAGTCACTTCCAATGACATTCAAATTATTATTATTATTATTATTATTCAAATTATTCTTTATTTGGGACTCTCTTACTATTTTACTTTAAATGGTTCATTTACTATTCATTAAGAGAAAATTATCTCCCACAGACTGTGCTTGTGTACCGCACGTAATAAGAAAACACAAACTTTGCAAAAAGTCTTTGGCACATACGCATTGTTATAGACAGCACTTACCACTGTGCCAAGCAACATAAATCTTTTCTTATGTATCATTTATATACATGGATGTCAATAGGAGACACATGAATGGAAGAAATATTGTTCTTCCCAAACGAGACAGGGTTGAAAAATGGGTTGCAAACACCAAGAGAGCAGAACCTTGCCTAGTGAGGTAATCAAAAAGGCTTCTGAATCTATGCTGCCCCCTAGTGGGAGCCAGTTAGTTTATTGGGGTAGTATAATACATCTGGTATTAGTATTTGTTTTAACTGGTGCTCATCATGGGATTGTACATTACATACAGACTGCTATTTTCAAACACTGGCTGGGTAAAGTTTAATTGTAATGGCAGCAGTATTGACCTTACACCCCTGCTATAAATTGTTTGCTCAGTACGGTTATGAAGTGCACATATGCAGACATACTTATAAATATGTTCACATACAACAAACGGATTGTCAAAGGAATTTAAGATTAACCCTCATCATGTCACACATAATTGCATGAATTGTCCTTTTTCTTCACTGTCTTCCACCAATTAAGTGTATATTAACAGCAGACATCAAGCAAGTTTTTTTGTCTTTTGTTTGCACTTCCCATAGTGAGTCTAAAGTACGCTAAGTGTTCCTGTGAGAGAGTGTAGCAAGCAAGACTTTTACATAAATCTGATGGTGATGAACAGCATAAGAATAGAATAAAAAGGTACCCAGTCTAGTTTGTATTTGTATGTTATTGTTATTTTACATTTTCTATTCTTTAAATCATATATATATATATATATATTTTTTCTTAAGAGCTCAGTATTGTTCATTCGGAAATTTCATCATCATTGCTCTTTTATTATTATTATTTTTTTTTTATATATATATATTTTTTTTTTGTGTGTGTGTGTGTGTGTGGGTGAGTATGTGTATGTGCGTGCGTGCGTGCGTGCGTGTATTTGTTAGCTCACCAGAAAACCTATTAGAAAAAATCTCATACCGTTCACCTAAACCGAACACCAGGAGACCCGAGGGGACCAAAGAAAACCAAGGAAGGTGAAATCCAGCACCGACCAGACACCCCCCACCAGAACTCCTCCCCAGCCCAAGAAACATCCAGACCCCAACAAATCCAAAAAACATAAAATCAGGGAGGCCTCAAGAGACCAAAGGAGAGACCGAGAAAAGGAAGGAAGGACAGACGAAGCCGCGTGAGATCCGCAGACACCAGCCTCCACCGATTCAATAACCTGAGGAGGAAACAGATTGTGTCTGAGTTTCGGTAGATGCTGGTGTGGTGGATCTGGCATGCATGAAAATCTCCACCAAAGAGGGGAGCCGTCGACCCCCGCCGGAACAGAGCAAGCGCAACACCTCAGGGCCCCCCAGGCCGCGGCAGCGCCAAAGGACGACCCCCGGGCCCCGCCAGGGCCACCGGCCGGAGAGCAAACCCAGGAGCAGGAGCGCCCCCCGCCCCAACACGGCCCGCGCCCCCGGCCCAACGCAGCAGGACGGGGCACTGCAGGCCCACCAGGCACCCCACCGGCCCCCAACCCCAGCACCCCCCACGACCCCCCGCCCCCCATCCACCCCCGCCACCCACCCCAACCCAGCCCCAGCCGCCCCCACGTCCCCAATCCCCCAGACACCCCCACCCCCAGCACCCCCCCACCCCGCAACCCCCACCACCGCCCCCCCCCCCCCCCTCGACCCCACCCCGACCAACCGGCAGCCCCCCAACCCCCAGCCCCCGGGGACCACCCGCACCTAGGCACCGGCGCCGAAGAGGGGCCGGACAGCGGAGCGGAGAGGGCAGCCGCGCCCACCCCACCCCCCGCCGTGTGGAAGGACGGAACACCGGGGGCAGTAGGGGGAGATGGGGGCACCGGAGGGCGGCCGACACCCCCGAACCCCAGGCCCAGCGGGGGAAGGCCCCGGTCGTCACCCCAGCGTTCTTTGTGAAAATTAACCCCGCCAGCTCGCCGACTGGCGAACTCTACCCCTAAACCGTGAATGTGACCCCACCCAGTGTATATACAAGTGTGTGTGTGTGGTGCATTAAAATTAGGAGCAGGTGAACCGGAGCCGATGGAAATGATATTCCCACGCTCCGATCCACCCGCCACCCAAGCATGTTACTGAGTGTATGTGGTGCATTAAAAAAAATAGATAGGGCGGGGGGGGGGGGGGGTGCGGGGACACGGACAGGGGACCGCAGCACTGCTCTATACTGCGGCCCCCAACCGATGGCACCCCCACAAGCCCCCCCCCCCACAAGTTGTGTGGTGTATTAAAATTGGAGGGGAGTTGTAGGGTGAAGACGGTGTTTCCACCCTACCCCACCCCCCAAAGTGTGTTATGTGCCCTATATGTCTATAAAAGTGTATTGTGCAAACCTAGTGTAGTGAGTTAAGAGGAGTGACCAGCGGGGCCCTCCCCAACCGGGCGGGGGCAGGAGGCGCACCGGCCCACCAAGCCCCCACCCACCCCACCAGGACCCCGGCGGGCATATGGGACCCGTCCGGCGGGGCGATAGGGCTCGCCCCCCGGATACTGGGTCCCGCCCGAATAAATCATATATTATATTAAAATACATTTTGAACATATAGGGCCACGTTTAATTTGAAGATATGTTGTATGTTACATTGAAGCAGGCTTCCACAGCTCTATGGTCCATGTGCACAATATGTGCAGACATGACATGTTGCAGTGTTCTCCCTACAAAGTATAAAACACATGAAATTATTTTTGAACCACCAGAATATTTTTTTTCTTTTTAGCCGTGTACTTGCCTTTATTTCTTCTTTTTCTATTGCTGACATATTGATTGGTGCCATGTTGGCATCTGGCATATATTATACAATATGCCTTATTGGCTTCCTTATTGTGTCTGAACCAGGCAAACTTGTCCAGCCACTTTGACTCTAAACCACTTGGCTGATGTTTTGAGGAACACATCACTTTTTCTGATGTTACTAATGTTGGCTTTGCATCAATATAACATTACTCCACCTAAGCTGAATGCCCTCCCTTCACCATATCCTGCTCTGAACCCTTACCTTCACTGATCCACTCCATTTTAGGAGGCTTACTTTCATACATAACACACAAAAAAACATATCTCATAGTTAGTGATATAATATTTACCTGTTTGAAAATCCACAAAGTCGTCTGACACATTTGCAGTTGGAAAGTAGGTCTGCCATGTCAGAGATTTTAGAGCCAGAAGCAGCACCAAATTATGTGCGTCCCTCCAAATATATATATACAATCTATATACAAGAAAAGCCCCACACAAAAACCCTGTAGTGTCACACTTTTTTATACTATAGCCATCTCACTTCCCCCCCCCAATGTTTCCAGTCCCTTTGCTTAATAGCCATGAGGTTGTTGTTTGCCCATTTTCTCGACATGCTGCCGCCTCTCTCTCTCTCTCTCTGTGCAGACTCTGTCCTGATCCATGCTGTTTACAAGGAGATTCATTTGGACAGCATGTAAAGGACAATGCCTTGACTGTCACTCTATTAGCTATCCCAAGTCCTTGATCTTCTCTCCAGTAAACATCATTACCACACGCTGAATGCACACACATCGCATCAGGCAAACACAAGCACACACGCACATGAGAGACACTTACAAGCTATTCGTCCAAATCGGCACGAGCAGATTAGCAGTGATTATAAACGAGCATAGAGGATTAATCCTGTGTGTTCTGTCTACTTTTCCAGTCAGCTAGCCAGGCTAATTATCAAGTAGGAGATCGTTTGTGTAATCGCACACTTAGACACACAAACACAGGTGCTAAGCTTCCTTTCTTTGTTTGTTCAATATATCGCTTTTTGCTGGTTTTATTTTCCAAGCAAAATGAACTCTACTGTTTTCTTGTCAAGACAGCGACATCAGAGGTTGGATGCCACATTGCAAAATGCATTTGTGTCCTCTTGATAGCTGTTGAGGAAATGTCGATACCAAGGTCACAATTGAAGTTGTACATTTCCGTCTTTGTTTAACTAGCATAGCTAGTAAAAGTACTCACACATCGTAGTTAAGGGATACTTGACTCATTTTCAGCAGTAAGAAGTTAATATTTTGTCTAGGGCTAGAAAACTTGTACTGTAGTTTGGATTTGAAAACACAGTATATGTTTTGTGATGCTAGTGCTGAAACCAGCTCAGTGGTCTAGTGGTAGAGTGTCCTTCCTGATTCTGGGAGGTTGTGGGTTCAGAAAAAAATTGTGATGATGTATCCTGCACTGGTTTTACAGTAAAAAATAAAAATAGAAGGCAAGATGGGTTTTATTCTAAAAATACTCAGGTGTTCACTGGCATGGTGACTTTAAATATAACACTTTGGGACGTACAATATTCAAGAAATGTGTACCTTTTTGTGAACCTTGTTTGTATATAATATTTTGTTCTAGCTAATTCTAGAAAGTATAGCGTACAAAGCCTCTGAGTTTTCATCTTTTACATCTCAGGTTGAGGCCATCCTCGTCAACATCTTTGGAGGGATCGTCAACTGTGCTATTATTGCCAACGGTATCACCAAGGCCTGTCGAGAGCTGGAACTCAAGGTGCCCCTGGTGGTCAGGCTTGAAGGTAGGAAATTGCTAACCTGGCAATAGCCAGATAGATAATGTGAATCACTCAAAGGAGTTCTCCACAATATCAATCAGAGACTGCTCCAATATGATCTGCTCGGTGAAGGCGGGACGTTCAGTATAATACTTTGAGCTGATTGGGCGATGCGGCAACTTGTGCACGCCTACCAAACTTGTATTTTGAGCAATCACGGCAAAAGATGAAAATTTGTTTTTTGGAGGTTTAAAAAAAATTACAAACATCTTTACCAGCTAAAAATGCACAAAGCGCTTCTTGCAGTTCT
The DNA here is from genome assembly GCF_054856555.1 of Leptonotus elevatus. Lineage (NCBI taxonomy): Eukaryota > Metazoa > Chordata > Actinopteri > Syngnathiformes > Syngnathidae > Leptonotus > Leptonotus elevatus. The sequence goes on from NC_141248.1 coordinate 6,586,195, forward strand.
TCTTTCAAATAGGTAGCAATAAGAGAATTAATTGCAGCATCCATGCCTTCATCCACCGGTGTTGCCATGTTTGGTTTGTTTATTTCCCCTGGACTCTGCGCTTCTTATTTTCATCACAGTGGCATGTCCCACCTCCCAAACACAATATTGCTTTGTGATTGGTCTGAATCACCAAGTGTTTCAAAGCAGTGGGTCCATAACCACCTCAATTGTATTGGAAGGCCCTTATTAAGTTTTTCAGATAATAATAACCTTGAAGTCACTCATGTTTCTAGAATCTTTCTCACACCCATTGGATGGCTTGATGGTCTTATTGTTGCTGTGATTTTCTCCCAAGAAACACTTTTTAAATTACCTGTGTTTACATTATATTCCCAGCAGTCACGGAAGCCCTGTTAGCGTGAAACATAATGTGCCATAGAATTTTCCCCACATACACACTGCACAATGCACTGGCATTCACTCCGGACCGTCTCCAAGTTTTCTTACACCCTATTACTGTACGTACAGAATGTGATCAGGTTTTCTTGTGTTTTACTGTGGCCAACTAAGTTTCGCATTCCACACCATGCCTAGTGTGGCATTTTTTTGGACAGTTAAAAAAAATCTGTCCTGACACATTCATTCATTCATGTCCACGGTGCCTGAAACGGTGCTACTGTGACCGGCGAGAACATTCTGTAAAATGAAGCATAATACACCTTTGTATCTGTGTTTCTAGTAAAAATAATAATAAAAAGAAAGTCATTGCTATCAACAAGAGCATAAAACAAAAACTTAAAGAGCACCTATTTTTCACCTTGATTTTACCTTTGAAACCTTTTGTTATTGCTGCTCTATGAGATTATTCATCTTCATTGCATCCCAGTGTCCCTATACGAACAGCAGCACATTTCTCAAATGTGTCACATTCTGCTACACCAGTCATTAGGGGTGGCCAGAATAAGAGTAGAGACACCACTGATAAGATCGCCTTTCAACCTGTGTATGCTAATGTAACCTGTACAGCTGTGTGCACGTGGAGAATGTGAGACAAATAGTGACTCTCAGAAGCTCACCAAATGTGTATAGCATCACTTCCCACTGTGTGTCCTCACACTGTTTGTATGTCAGGGCATGTAAACTGATTCTAGGAGCCATCTGTGCATTAAGGTACTGCAGTGGGGTATTCACATGGCTGCTCAACAAAGAAATGAGAAGAGGACTAATGTGAACAATCACCATCTAAAAAAATATGAACACCTTCCTCTGAGATATCATGGAGGTTTTATAGTGTTGTGCTTCTATCCAAAGTGGGCCTGTAACAAGGCCAGTTGTGTTATGTAAAACTCAAATTAATTTGAGGATTTGTGGGTTGTGGGCCATAAGAGGGGAAGTACCCATCAAATATACATATAATGCATACAGTATATAAGTAAAATTTTGGGAGCTAATTTATTTACAAAAACTGAAACCAAAAACAGTAGAGGCCGGACTTGCCCCCCAAATCCCCGTTCCCTAATCGTGGGTGCATTTGAAAATGAGGTTCGAGTGTGCACTCCTGCACTCCGACCATTCGGAAACGCGTTCAAATGTGCCGTTCAGTTATTCAGAGTGCCACAAAAAAGGAGTGCCGGAGGCCAATGTGTTAGACAGTACTAGGAAAGGAAGCAGTTCAAACATGAGCTGCTGATTGCTTTATAACAGGCTACGTTAGGAAATGAATTGAAGGGTAACGGCTCTCTGCTTCTCCAAACACACAAACTCTTAGTGGTGTTAAGATGTCAGTGAATTTTGAATGCACTCAATGTTGAAGGTACAAAACAAGGCTCTGGCTGTATGAACTTCAACTTCTAACTACTGGAAAGTTTTCCGTTCTAATTTAAAATGGCTTACCTTAATTAGAATCCCACATTGCATTGTGGCTAAAGGTAGAATCCCGGTCGGTTATTTCACCATTTACTGCCGTAAACAGTAATCCTTGCGGCGGATGCAGCATTCTAGCGGCGGGAACAGGGCTACGTTGCAAAATAGTTGCCATTACTACAGTTCTTCTTCATCTTCGGGTTCTTTGTCTTCTACTTGCATTTCTTTTTCTACTTTCTTTTGCCAGTTGGCATTATCTTGTGGTGCATTACCACCACCTACTTTAGTACGCTGCGGTAAATCATTGACTTCATCTTCTTCTGCTGCTGCTGCTGCTTTTTCTTAAGCTTTCGACGTGAATGAGGAGGCGCTATGTTTTAGTGATGTTCTGATGTAAAAGCATTTTGTTTTATTTTTTTAATCTATTTATTTAATTGCTCTTGCCGAGCTGTGTGTTATGAAAATAATGTAAATAAGAGCGGTAAATAAATGTAATTTTTTCAAAATCAAATCAGCTTCTTCTTCTTCAGCTTCTTCTGCTCCTTCGTCATCGTCTTCAGCTTCTTATTATTATGCTTCTTCTACTGCTTCTTCTTTTGCTGATTATACTTTTTCATTTTCTTCTTCAGCTTCTTCTTCTTAAGCTTCAGCTTCTTCAACTTATTATATTCTGCTTCTTCTGTTGCTGTTCTTCTGCATCTTCTACTTCAGCTTCTTCAGTTTTTTCTTCTTCAGCTTCTTCTTCTGCTAATTCTTCTACTTCTTGAGTTTATTCTTCTTCTGCTCACCGTTCACTCAGGATGGGTCGAATGCGGAGAACAAATGTTGCCCCACTTAGGTGGGTGTGAATCAGTTACTTTTATCTTTATCTTTTTCTTCTTCTTCGTCTTCTTCTTCTTGCTCTCGATATTAATATAGTCACACCTGAGTATAAATCGTAGGGCCAGCCAAACTATGCGGGGGTTGAGGGCTGACTCATTGTCCGAAAAATACAGTCAGCACTTCTACAAATAGTATTTTAGCGGATAGCATAAATGGAAGATTTTTAAGATTTTTTTTTTACATTTATATTGTACACTTCAAAAGAGAAAAACAGACACTTGTATTCAATTTTCTTCACTTTCTGTAAAGGGCTAGCACATTTGATTAATGATTATTCCTGTTTTGACCATTTTTTGTGTTCCAAATGCATTTTCGTTATAAAGAAAAGTTGTTTTGTTCAACTTAATTCACCTTTTTATAAACACTCTCCTATGATTCTGAATCTGAACACAATCGCCATGGTGTTAACATCTACAGTAGAAAACGCACTAAGTAGACCATTAAACACACACCTCCCAAACCCTATTATCAAAGATGGCTCCCCTCACCCTCAGAAGGTCGCTGCCAACCATGTTTTTTTGGGCCTGGGCCTTATTCACACTTTAACTTTTGGGTTATTACATCTTGGGTTTCAGTCTTGTGGAGAAGATTGGTTAGGAATCAATCAGCTGTGCTTGCTAGACTGGCTGCAGGGCAGTGGGCACAGCCCACAGAATGGATAAACTGGCACACTTTTAATTGAGAATTTGCTTTTAAGTGGCTTGGCATGATTGTATTGGCCCAAGTGTTGTACATTTTCATTTGTGAAGAAGAAGAAGCGGCATGTGGTTATGATACAGGCAGAGTTGAAGGAGAGAATTAAACGAGTTGCATGAGGCCATTTTGTAGGATGGAAGCATCGAACTAAACATCCTTTGATCACTTACTGCAGGAGAGGTCCGAGAATTTACATGTGCACACACTCATGCTTAAGTGAATAGAACTCCCGTGCGCTCTTTGGTTACACTTTGAAGAAAACCTAAAAACTTAAAATAGCCCTTAAGGCTCAGTAACAAAGGTAAAGGCTTGGCTTAGCTGCGGTCCTGGCCTATTAATTTCCCCCTTTGTCCCATAACCGCCTGTCAAACAAGAAAATTGCTTTCTCCTTGGAAAGTGATTTGGCTTTATTTGTCTTTTTTAAAGTTAGGGGTCCTTTTTTTCTATAAGTTTAAATCAATTCCATCATATCTGCACCATTATTTGGTGCAGTACATGCACCTCACTCTACTCACATGCAATGCAAAACAATTTAGGAAAAAATGCTTTAACATAAGGAATCATTGCCTTCTTCTGTTTAAGCTGTAAACTTGGCTTTCAATTACTTGCCATTCTAATGTGCTTAACAGTGTTTATGTCATCAACAAATGTCCAAACAATATTAGCGACATAAAAACTGCTTACTGACTGGCAGCACATCAAAAGAAAAACTATTTGTGCTTCTCACAAGTATCGAGAGTGCATTTTGATGAGCACATTTGATGTTTGGCTCACGGGATGGTGATAGGAGGAGCACATTTCAAAAAAATTTGGATGCAAAGAGCAAACTCATGCTGCTTGCTACTGATAATTATGAGGATTAACACAAGTATGATGACATCGGGTGATGAAAGTGTTTGGAGAAGTAGATCTCAGTAATAGTATAGCAATATAGTCAGCTAATATTTTGACATGTCAAAACCAAGCAACACTTACCGTAAGTGAGAACCTCTAAAGTTAAACGTGTGATGAATACAATTCGAGATTCAACCATAGTTTTCAGGTGTTTTCAAATGTTTGCTTTTTGCAGCGCTTATTCCTCAAACCTCAGTTTAGATTATCAATGTAATTCTGCACATTTTGCTTGTTCTTTTGGTGGCTAATTTATGCCACTTATTCAAAAAGAAGAAATAAATTCACCAAGGGGTGTTCAAAGAAGAAAAATATAAACAGTGATTTGTGTGAAAAGAGCAGATTAATTTGAAAAGTAGTCAGACTCCAGCCAAGTGTGTCTTGATCCTTTTGTCTAGAGGAATGTTGTAATTATTTTACAATGCTTAACATTGTTTTACCATTTAGTGACTAAAAATAATGTTAAAATATGTCATTTCAGTGCATCTGGAAATATGAATCAGCTTTCGATTACGCTTTTGGCATGCATCTTGAATGAGCTCTTGTTTTTTTCCCGTTTCAGTATTGAACAGTCGTTAACTTATGTTTAACTTTTCACATAGTGTAAAATGGTACTTAAAACAGATCAATGGTTTTACGATGACAATAATTGGACATATTATTGTCCTCAACTCATTTGCTCCCAAAAACGTATAAAACGTTCTATTTTAAATATTGCCATTGTCCCAAAAACATTTATACATTTGTTTTTATACGTATGTTTGTTTGTTTTAAATGCTAGAGCATACAGAAAGCTTTGATGCAGTCTCTGAACTGAAGAGGTCGCTTGAAGCAATGGTACTTATTACAAAAAAATGGCCAGCAGGTGGCAGCAGAGTATAAGAGATCAAGATATTTCCCAGTGTTTTCAACAGGTTTGTTAATAATGATTAAATTTAGCTATATTCTAATGCTAATTGCTGCAAAATGTAAACAGATATAAATATGTTGTTGTTTTTCCCTAATGAAAGAAGAGACTCTAAGGCTACGTTCACACTTTGGGAGGCTCACACTTAATGCTCAATTCCGATTTTTGGGGTGAAATCTGATTTTTTTTTAGTTAGCGTTCACATTACTTATTAATTGCAACCTCAGTGTGTCTGTTGTGTGGACTTAATGCGTCCACAAAGGGACCTGCATGCGCAGAAGAAGATACGTCATTCACAACGCTGTGTTTGCGGAAGGAAATACGTATGGTCCAGCATGTCAATTCGTCGTCGGGGCTCACATTTTTACCATCTCATATATACAGAGTGATGCAGGAGGAGGTAGAAATAATATTTTGTGAAAATGAGGCGAGCCTGTTCAAATGCCTCATCTCAAGGAGAGACCTCTCCTGTTTTTTTTCTCCCTAACAATGACGTTACGTCATTGCCGCGCGTAATAAATGAGCCGTCTGCGTGGCTAAATTACTAATATCACCACCACAAATGTCATCTTTATACCTCATGTTTCAAGTGGGATTAAATTAAAGTCAAATATAAAGTCACAACTGTTACTCGAAACAACTTTGCCGATTCACGTACGTCTCCCGTGCATACTTCGCTATATCGTCGAGCATAAATCAAGCTTAATGCCCCGCCCGCACAGAGTGCATATTGGACTTTTGATGATGTTGAGGTCGGATATATGCGACGTTCCCGTATGCCCGTTCAAACTGCGGTTGTGTTGCAAAAATTTGGATACGTATCCGATCTAGGACCATATATGAAAGTGACCCATGTAAAAATCGGAATTGAGCCATTCAGACTGACATAAAAAAGTCAATACCGGTCACATTTGGGCAAAATAAATCTGATCTGGGTCGCATTTGCCAGCAGTGTGAATTAAGCCTAATCTTTCTTTTTTTTATAGCAATAGAACACAATATTCTGGGGACCTTGCAAAATCAGTCAAAATCCAGTAAAAGAGCCGGAGCGAATGGGGTTGCTTCAGTGAAAATGGCTGGGAGTGAATGAGTTAATTTTGCGAGACCATTCATTTTAAAATATAAACAAATGAAGATCAACAAGCATCAAGGACTGTGTTCAACCTTAATGGGTCCATGCAAGTGTTTTTACTTGTAGTGACAGAATAATGAAATATCAGTTGTCATAATTAAAACATCATGAACTTACTGTCCCTGTTTAAGTCATGTATTTTGTACAAAACAATTAGTTGTCCAGTCTTGGCATATCAATACTTGGTTAGTTTTTTAGCATAAGGTTACTTTTTTTTCACAAGGCCTTTTCAGTAGACTGAAAGTAAATCGCAAAGAGGACAAAACCTTGATTTGAATGGCAATCTAGTGATTGCTGCTTGCCATTCATGTTTAACGTTTTCTGAGAACTAAATGCTGCACTTCACTTGTATATCACTTTCTTTGAATAAAGTTATGGCTATTTCTGCTCAAATTAAACACACTTGAATGCAACAAATTAATCATTAGTGCAATAACAAATTAAAACCCCAGTGTTATATTGATCTTCTGGTGCACAGCCAATCATCATCGCCTGTAATAAACTCAATCTTGTATAACAGTGGAATGATATTGAGACAGTTAAAAAAAAATAATAATAATAAAAAATACAACCCACCTGCAGACAATAACCCTGACTACAATCCCACTCACCAATTAAAAATTAACATTTATTTTTTTCCTAAATGCACATTTTAAATGATAGTTGCATGAAATGTATTCAAATATGCAGTAAACGGTGAATAACGAATGATCAAATGTGAATAAAGCCCAACATCAGTTTTAAGGGGATTCTATTACAAATCAGAAATAAATAAAAAGGAATATTAGGCTGCTCTAAAAAGCAGAAAAACAGACGACAATTTAGTTTTCAATGAACCTAAAATGCACGTTATTGGAATGTGGGAGAAAGGTCAGAGCCTGGAGACAAACCCCCAACCTCAAAACTCTAGCCACTCAAACATTGATTGTATAAACCGCAACATGCATGAGAATTTCATATTCGGTTCTATAATGACTCACTCTCCATTGCATCATGAAACTACATTGTTTCCTCCTCATCAGTTCTAAGCCTTTGTAATTTCACCTCCTTACAGCAGAATACGGCACACAATTAAGAGCTTCCGCGTCAACAAAACTCTTCTGCACCATCTTTGGCACAGCCCCAAACCTTATTATCCCATTGAAAAATGGCGGCCTGTAATGGGCTCCCACATTAAAGTGACATTCTCACAATAGTCTAGTAAGCTTGCTAATTACAGAGGAGACGCAACAGAAAACTGTTGTGAAGTGGCAATCTATCACAAGGGCAACTGCTCTGTCTTGTATTGTCGTGGCTCAAACGCTGGGTTTGTATAGATTTGAGATTCTTGGGAAAAAAAAGAAAGCTGTATCATTGTATAATACTCATACAATCATCAGTCATTCATATATGTGTTCTGTCGTTGAGTCCATGAATGTGTGGGCCCATCCAAGATGATAGTCGGTCTCCAGCAGCACCTAGTGGCTGCAGGTGAACACACACCCGTCTATTTTAGTCACGTAATACACACACACAGAAGGGTTTCATCCAGTTCAGTTCCGTTCTTGCCTTTGCTGCTGCCAGCTCACACTCAAACACACGTTTACAAAATAGCGGGTGTGTTCTGTTCTCACACAGATGTGGCTGTAAGTAAACAGTACACACTTCATCAATATTTATTGGATAGAGAAATAGCAGTGCTGTGTTGATTTATTTTATCTCACTACTGTATGTAGTTGTAGTAGACATTGGTCTATAATAAAATACAGTATGTAATGAATTATAGATTTATGTTTATTATTTATTTATATATGACTCACTTGTTTGTCTCGTGTTGTTTTTTATAGTACAAAATTGGTTTTAATGACCGACACGATTTGTGCCATCTGTGCAAAGTCAATCCCATTCATGTTCACAATTCAATCGGTTGAATTCTGACGACAATCTCCCTCAGTAAGAGTGACAACATATCTTGCTTCCTTATGTGGATGCAAAAAAATTTACCGTCTTCCTGTTTGTTTCCAAGGACTCTTCCTGCTTTTGTACTAATTAATTACAGTGCAGAATTGATTGTTTGCAGTGCACAGTGTTTGGAATGACTTCTTATCCGGCTGGACAAAAGAGATGAAATATTAGGCGTTAAGTGGCACTGGTAATGTAATTCCTGACAAAAGCCCTATTGATCAGGCTGGCGGGGTCTCGCAAGCATTCTCGCACACACACACACACACAGCTTTGGTTACATCATGTGAAACCTGCTCGTGTTTGCTGAAAGGGAAAGCAGAGGAAGTTATTGTCACCTTACACATAGAAGGGAAGTTCAAATAAAATCTTTGCAAAGAGTTTTCCTGTTGTTCTAGATTAAAATAATCTCTTCCACTGTTCGACCAGCATGACAATTAAACATGCAGGCAATATTTTTGTGTTTTTTTTATGTTCTTAGTTGTCATACTTACATACTGTAAAATAATGTTTAAATAATAAAACACCCTTTACTTTAACGAAACCACAACGTCATGACAAACATCTGTTTGATTTTTTAACTTTATCTTATTCATCATCAAGTTAACCAATGTACACAACGAAACACTTTGCTTTGCCTTAAATGTTGTAAATATGACTCACAAACATGTGTTCATTTTTCTCTTCTCACATTCTAACAACTTGTTAAATCTGGTCCATTTTTAGAATTTGTGTGGCAACAGGTCACCAATAGAGCTGTCAAAATTAACCGAGTAATTGATTCAATTTAATCAACAACTATTTTAATAATCGAGTAATTATTTGGAGCCATTTTAAAAAAATTTAAATTGTCCAAATTCTCTGATTTCAGCATATCAACAATAATTGTTCACTGATTTCTCTAGTCCTTCATGAAAGAAGACTCGATTATCGTCTGTGTTTAATCCAAATAAGACATTTGCAAATATATTTTTTACTTTGGAAAACTGACCAAATGGGTAACATAGTGTACAACATCAATACACCCCAACCCCCCACCCCCTTTTTTTTATCACTATATGAACACAAAGTACGAAATAACACCAATCACTGATTAATAAACAGTAATCAGGTGGGAATTTTTTTTTTAATACACTTAAATGCAAAATTAAAATAATCTGATTAGTCGATTAATCGATTGAATAATCTATAGATTAATCGAGACTAAAAATATTAAATAGTGACAGAACTAGTCACCACATTCCCCCCAATTTTTCCGCAAATCCTTCAAGTCCTTATTTTTAAGTGATTCATTTTGATGGTAAATGATTAATAGACGTTTTTGTTCCTCTTAACTCATTTGCATTTTAAATGTTTTAAGTGTCCCAAAGATGTAAACTGCAAAGAACGGTTGAAGAGTGAATGAGTTAAGTGTTTGGATTATTTCATTAAATGTGTTTTGCTTAGAGTATGTATTTAATTTGTATTATTTTTTGTTCACTTGTAAAAATGAAATTCTTAAAGGCCTACAACATAATTCCAACAATGAATGTGTATTAATAGTTGAGTGAAGCACTATGATCAGATGACAGTACGCAAAACAACATATATTTTTTGTCAGTGTGCTACATGAACGTCTCGGCATAGTAGCATCAGGGCAGTTTTTTTCTCGATTTAACCTTTGTGCAGTTTGGCCTCTATCATATTCGCTGATGCTCTGCGGGCTCCCTCGCCGGCTCGCCGTGTCCTTCCGTCCGCAGCGGAACCCCCTGCCAGTGTTGTGACAGCCTTGTCAGCTTTGCGTTTGCTTTCATAGAGAGCGGCGCTCAGAGGCAGCCGGTCGAGAGTCGCTGGCTCATGCGTGTGGCCTGCTTTGTGTGTACGTGTGTGTCTTTCTCTGCTCGGGCGCTGCTCCACGACGGTCCCGGGCCACCATGTCAGGCAGCATCTGCTACGCTCTGTTCATGTTGCAGCCAGCGGAGCACACGCATACAAACAGCTGCAGTGTTTACAGACAAAGCAACTGAACTTGACCCATCTGTTGTTTGTTTGTTTGTTTGTTTGTTTGTTTGTGTAGATTCCTCCGTTGTGTTCATTTGTTGACGGATGATCCGGTGCTACCTCGGGAAGCCATTTTTCTGTACAGTGAACGAGGAGACACGTTCCAGAGACGCCTGCGATAAGTGGAAATCTGTGATGTAGTTAGGCTATATGAAAAACGTATTTATGGTGTTACAGGGTTTCCCCCAGAAAATTTGCTAAGCCTGGTGGTCAGGGACGGACTGGGAATAAATACAAAATTTGTCAATGTGAAGGTGGGGTGGTGGAGACACGAACGGATGACATTACTATTACAGAGGTCGCGCCACACTTTAAAGGATGCTGACAAGTTTCGCCGCCATCTTTATGCTGCGCATACCCGAAGTAAAATAACTTTGTGAACGTAGTTAGTCTCTGTTGGTGCGAACGCCCGCTTACCTTCCACACCTGGGAGCAGTTGGTCATTCTCTGAGTCCCGTGATTTGGGTTCCTGCCTCTGCTTTGCTAACCGCTCTTGTTAGCATCTCCAGCTAGTTCTTGCTAGCCACACTTCCTCGCCGCTCCTGCTCGCCAGGCTGCTCGCTCGCTCCAAAAAATAATTGGTACCAATTGATAGTAGGCTTGCGAAACGTGGTCTCTCTGAGGCACCGTAGTGTAAGGCGCGTGCTAAGGTTGCTGCCTTCTATTTGTTCACCAATAGATGGCACTAAATAGTACACACTGTTTCTTTAAATCAATTGCATCATAATCACCAGAGATGCTAATGCAGACCTCCTCTTTACTCCTGCCTGTCTGTGTTCCGCTCATTCATGTTACTCTGAAAGTGGCCCCAAAAAAATTAGCTAGCAACAGTGTTGGTTGACCAAGCATTATAAAGTCCAGTTTTAATTTGAAATTGCACTTTGAAACTGTGCATTTTAAGCTCAACCAATCAGCAGGATAAACATAGCTGAGCCAGTCAGAGGACGGAAAATGCTGATGTCACTAAGCTAGACCTTGTTTGGTCAATTTGACATCTGATTGGTTGAAACACAAACAGTGACTTTACAATGTGTGTATCGCATTCTGAAGGCTTTGGGTAATTTACATTTAAATGGCTGAAGGATGGATAAATCCAATAGGTGAGTACGTATCAATCTAGTGGGGATTCATGTTTCTTTATGTTTTCCCCCTGTGCCTTTTAGGGACTAACGTGCACGAGGCCAAGAGAATCCTGAGCGAGAGCGGCCTGCCCATCACGGCTGCAGACAATCTGGACGACGCTGCCAAGAAAGCAGTGGCCGCCATCAAGAAGTAGAAACGTCCAATTTATCTTCCTCAGCAAACTCCAGGTGGCCTTACTTTCTGTTCCAGTCACTGAGCTGACCTCAGGCCAAGAGCTCCTTAGACGTGTTTTTTTTTTTAAACCTCAACTGTCCGCTGGTTTATGAGCTACTGAACCATAGAGCCAATCCTTTTCTTCTGCCTTGTTCAAATTTTCTGCCAATGTTTTCTGTTGGCATGTTTTTTCTGTTCTCTACACTGACAATTCTTCACTTGTCATTTGACATCAGTGATATCAGCATCAAGCGCAGATTCGACAGAGCCCCGACACTTTTAACATTCCGTTTTCAAACACATATTGTGCTGCTCTGCTTTGTCATGCTGCAACACTTTTACGGGCATTTGATCAGATGCGTCGTTTTTATGAAAATGCATTGTCAAGCCGCATTGGAAGAAAATAGGAAACACCTTATCGGTGGTTGAGGTGAAAGGGAGCCAATAACACTGTGATAATTGAATGCTGCTTGACTTCAGCTGAGACAACAGAAACCAGTGCTAAATCAGCTTTGCTTATTTTTGTCTCCATCAATGCATCCAATCCGATCCGCCTTATGTGTCTCACATGAAGTATAAAAAACAAAAGTGCTGTGAATTTTCTACATCATGTATTACTTGACAATGTGATCCTCACGTAGTGATTTGAGAACATTGTAAATCCGTGTCATGTGGTTTCATGCATAGCCTTTATTTGGGTGTGTCGTCAGATCTTTTATATAAATATATACACAATGTATTATCTATATACTTTTTACTACCGTATAAATGGGTGTGAAAAGAGGCCAAGGTGAAATGTATGAATAGAATTAAAATATATGATTAGTGCCTAATTTCATTCAGTAAAATTCCTACTGCTGTCATTTGGGAGCTATATAACACAATCACAAAACCATTTTTACATCAATTTTTGGTCTGTTTGTGTCGTGCAGTTACAATAAAAATCAACATTGTTCAGACAAAATGCTCAATGCTTCCCTTTTTGCTGTGTTGCTGTGTTCACAGCAAAATAACTATTTCATTTCACGATTATATGAAAGACGAAAGAAAATACAATAATACCTTAACTCATTTATTGCCATTGACGGCTATAGACGTCAAAAATTCATTTAAACTATTTCTATTAGTTCAATATTTTTTCCACTTTTGTTAACAAGAGTATGAAAACCTAGATTTTTTTATTGTACATTTAGACAAGATATAACATTTGTGATTAATCGTGAGTTAACTAATGAAGTCATGCGATTAATTACAATTAAAAATGTTAATCGCCTGTCGCCCCTAATTTTTAATCATCTTTTTTTTTTATGAATTTATGGCAGTGAATAAGTAAATATGATTGTCATCCTTTTCAATGTCAGCTACGTGTTGTACACAAAACCTCCCATGATTAAACATTAAGTCATATCTATTAGAGCAATCATGTCCCAATTCAATTAGCAAAAACATTTAAGAATTTTGCAGCTGTGTTTAGTTAGCAATTCCTGTTATATTGGGGTCATTGACGGATGAGTTTGTCCGATGATTCCCGTTTTATGAATTGCCATGTGGTACGAACAAAAAGAAATAACCTATTTGAGACTTTTATTTTGAAATATGTTTAAAGACAGGAGTTTTTATCTTCCACAATACAGCATCAGGTTTGTACAGACTCACAACTATATCCAAAAGTTACCCTTTTACCCACTGATATGTAGTACTAGTCATATTTGCACATCATGTGGTATGACCTTCCATTATAATTTGACTTGTGTGGCGAGCTAGCTTGTTTCGTTTAGATTGTTAATAGCTAACTTCATAACTTTCAATTTAATTTGAAAATATTACAGTATGTGGTGTGACCAACCATCATCTGGTGCGAGCATTGTAGAAAACTTCCCATGATAGATGTATGCCCTAAATTATAGATGCCTTAAATTGTACATTCTGTAATAGTAAAATTGTTATAAAGACGAAATATTTTATGTATTTTGAAATCCTTATCCGTCAATGACCCATATGCTTTTCTGCTTTGTGCAAATCATTTGGCATTTCTATATTTTAAAGAAAGGAAATATTATCTTCCACTTGAGTGACACACACAAGCTCCTGTAAAGTCCCACTTGTAATTTTCTGATACAACTCCCCGGGCAGACTTGAGCGCAGTGACTGTCCTTGGTGGACTTGATAGAGGGTTGACTGAGACTTCCTCCTGACAGAAGCGCTGACTGTGTGATGGATTATCTGTCAGTGTAATCTGAGAGGAAACACAGACAAAACGGGTTTGTTTGCCTGCCGTCTGCGTGAAAAACACAAAATAAGTTGTTTTTGTGCACAAAACAACAGACTCTCAAACTGAACTTTTGACAATTGTAAAAAAAACACTCAAGAAAACTCTGGTTCTACTGGTACTGGTTCTAGCAGTCTTCATTTGTTTTCTATACATATACAGTAGATGTGATACATTGACCTTTAACATTGAAATCAAACAAAATCCAAGTCGAGAAACTACTTTGGTAAGTCACATCAACACTTTATGGATGTGTGGGGAAGTGAAAGTACTTCCGTACCAAGAGTCTTAACTTATTTGTCATGTTTTCTTTTCGTCAGCCGTGTCGAAGAGTCATCTGAAGAAGTCGGAGGTGTGTGGGGCTCATTGAGCTTCGCTCATGCCTGCCAGCCAAGCCGTAGAAATGGACTGAAGGGTTCAATAATTGCCTTATTTCATGCTCTTGGCTGCGTGTGTCAGAAACCTCTCCGCTGATGGATTGGACGGAGGAATTTAAGGCTTGTTAAAGCAGCCTTCTCGGGCCCTGATATTGTTTAATTCAGTGTCAGGCTGGAGGTCACAATGAAATGTGCACACTGATTTACTGGGCAAAATTAGTGCCGCTCCATCATATAAATATAGATGAGGGTAAAGAAGATTTGGAGGTCAGCCTAAAGACTTCTGTCAAGCAGGCTTTTAAGTGCACTAAATACAGTAGCTTTGTAGGTAGGGTTGCTTTCCATGGCCCTTGGAGCAAGAGGTGCTCAACTAATGAAGCTGTTTATTATGCCGAGGCACTTTTATTTCTTTTAGTGGCTCACTTTGTTTTCGCGATTTGTGAAAATGTGGGCATTTATGTGCTTAAGAATTGAAAACAGTAAGTTGCTGTGTTGGGCGGCATTATGTATAATTTTTAGAGGTGTGAACATTAATGCGTTAGTTTTGAGTTAATTTGCAGTTACTTTAACGCCACTAATTAATGACCGCCTCTTACTTGGAATTGAAACCGGGGAAATTTCACTCACATCGCAGCAGACTCGTCTATGTCATTATTTAGCAGTAACACATTTAATAATAATGCATATATTTGTGGAGACTGGGGTCAAGTTGTATTTTACCATTTTAAAAATGTGCAGAATTTCACAAGTTATTTCATGCTAAAGATTTGATAGCTCTTAATGCACTGAGCTGTCACCAACGTCTTACAAATGCAACTATGCCATCTAGTGGCAGAAACATTACCAACACAAATCAACATCACACTCATTTTTTACAGTACAGTGTTCACTCACTATAATGTGGTTCACTATTAGCGGTTTTGCATTATTTTAGAGTAATGTACCTATTTTATAAAATGTATTCAAATTTATGAAAGTTTGAACCTTGAGAATGTTTGAACAAGAGAATTGTAAATGCCTCGATGAGAAAAATGTATAAACTGTGTGGTGATGGGTTTTACAGCCTTAAAACATTTATAATAAATGTAAAACATTCACAAATTTGATTTATTGTGAGTATTTTTTGGAACCTAACCCCAGCAAAAAATGAGGGAACACTGTACAGCACATCTTCTTAATTTGAACAAAAAATGTTGAATTATTATGAAACTATTGTATCAATGACAATACAATACAATGATGCAGCCATATTTCTATTACCGTAGTTTAATGTTTTTTGCCACTTTTATGTTAAGAGAATGACATTTTATTGAACATTTTAATGTACGTTTGAAACAGATATAAAATGTGCGATTAATCGTGCGATAAAAAAATGTAATTCCCTGACACCCCTAATATTTTCTTAAATTAATTTGCTGATTTATCAGTGATTAATGTTTTTTTTGCCAAAAATCAACGTCAGTATTTTCCTTTTTCTACCCTGCTGAGTGGGCATATTCTGTGTGTGTGGTTGTTTTTCTGTTTTTATGGATGGGAAAGTCGCACAGTGCTGAAGGATAAAAACGGTCAAAATAAGGAATGTGCATGTCGTGCTGCCATGAGTGTGCGTTACGCTGGCCTTGGCTCGCAAATGAACAGAAAAATCAATGTCCTTCTTTCCAAAACTGTTGTCGGCAGACGTCTGTAACTGGAGGAGTTGGAATCGATTTGAATTACTTTGAGCGGCTGGAGACAGGTTTAAAAAGGTAATCATCTTCATCGCATTCATTTTTGCCGTGACAATCTTCTTGTTTTCACCTTGTGTCCCAGCCTGTCATGGTCTGGCAGTATATTCACAGTCAATATTCATTTTCAGTATTGAACACTTGCATTGTTCAGCCAGAAATCTGAAAATTATCTTTTACTAGTTCTTATCTTTCCACTTAGCCTTTCTGAGTGACTTCAGCAAGCAATGTTTCCAACTCAAAACTTTTCTTTACAAAAGTTGATTTTGTTTTTTAGGTTGTTGTGGTGGTGTTTGAAATGTTAATTGGTTTCGGTAGACTGAAATGGATTTCACTTTGTTTCATCTTTCTTTTCTTTGATCCTTCCTCTGGTCTCCTGACAACTTCATGACTGGCGGGAAGTATCCGGTTCAGGTGAAGGGTCTGGGATTTATAACAAGTTTCAGGTGAATTAAAGAGCACAAACTCGAAGGGTGGGGGCGTCTTTGTTGGGGGGTGGGGGGTGTCTGGGGGCCTGGGAGTGGCTGGGGCTGGGTTGGGGTGGATGGCGGGGGTCGTGGGGGGAGCGGGGTGCTGTGGACCTGCAGTGCCCCGTCCTGCTGCGTTGGGTCGGGGGCGCGGGCCGTGTTGGGGTGGGGGGTGCTCCTGCTCCTGGGTTTGCTCTCCGGCCGGTGGCCCTGGCGGGGCCCGGGGGTCGTCCTTTGGCGCTGCCGCGGCCTGGGAGGTTCTGAGGTGTTGCGCTTGCTCTGTCCTGGCAGGGGTCGACGGCTCCCCTCTTTGGTGGAGATTTTCGTGCATGCCAGATCCACCACACCAGCATCTATCCAAACTCAGACACAATCTGCTTCTTCCTCAGGTCATTGAATTGGTGAAGGCTGGTGTCTGTGGATCTCACTCTGCTTCGTTTGTCCTTCCTTCCTTTCCTCAGTCTCTCCTTTGATCTCTTGAGGTCTCCCTGATTTGTTGGAATTTAGATGTTTCTGGGGTTGGTGAAGAACTCTGGTTGGTGGCCCGGTGGGTGGTGTCTGGTCGGTGATGGATTTCACTTTACTTTGTTTTCTTTGGTCCTTCCTCGGGTCTCCTGACGACGGTGTTCGGTTTAAGTGAACGGTATGGGATTTTTTTAATAGGTTTTTGGTGAACTAACGTATACACACACACACGCACATAAACATACACATACTCACCCACATACAAAAAAAAACAATGATGATGACATTACCGAATGAACAATACTGAGCTCTTTAAAAAAAATAAAGAAAAAAAAAGAGCACAAACTCACACATACACACGCATGCAAAAAGAAAAAAGAAATGTTAATTGAAGAGTCTAAATCCGTGGTTCAGGTTGATAGTGATCCAGGCCCGGACAGAAGCACATTGCAGAGAAAGTCCGTCCTGGATATCGCAGTACTTAAAAGCTCATTTAATGTGACCTGTGAAAGGCGAACGCCACTGATTAAAACAATGGCCCAGATGACAGAATCCGTTTTGATAATTATGCTCCCAAGTTGTCCTTGTGGAACTCATTGCAGGTGTTTGCTGTCACATAACACTTAACTCGAAGAACAAAAACGCAGGTGTGATGAGCGGAGACGTTTTTTTTTGTTTTTGTTTTTAATGTTTTGTTTTGTTAAGTTGATGTGATGGTGCGTGCGAACTGTTGAATCCTCCGAGCCGTGTTTGTGTGTACACGGCGAAGGTGCCTTTGACGCTTAACAACGGTAACGGTAACATTGCCTCGACAATCTCATATTCAAGTGGAATAAATTAAAGCAGCTTGTGCGTGCGTGTCGGGTGCAATTGCAGTCAATGAGTCGGCCGGCGGCACGAGCCCATCGGAAAAGTGGCCTGTCGCCTGTGATTTTGCCAGTGACAAGCGCAATACAGTATTGCGCTCTATTTCACACACAAGACATGTAATACACAATACAACAAGATACCTACACGCCATAAGATTGAGTACACAAGAACAGTAAAGAATTCTCATCACCAATCACGCATCTGCAAATCTATATTCCTGTGCCCGTTTTTTTAACGGAAACAAGTGACAAGAATCATTTCAGCTTTGTCTGTAGTGAGGCGCATTTCCTGGAAAGTCGAGCGGTGGCAATTTGTATCGCTGAAAGCAACAATATGACTAATTGGGTGAACTTTGCCACGTGTTCCTTGACCTCCTGCGGTGTGCTTAGCTGCGCCACACACTCATTAAGCAAGGCCAGTCGTCCTCCAGCAAAAACGTGTTCTTCCTCCTCTGCTATTTACTCTTGTGATTACGATGATGTGTTCTCATATTCCTTCTTTTTACTTTTTGCCACTTAAGGTTGCACAATCGTCCTACTTTTGTACTCCAAAATAGGAAGAGGCAAGTACCTATGCAGAAAATCTGATCGAGTAAGTCCTCCACAGCAATAGTTGGCGCTATACTCTAGCAAATTGACACATCGGTGAATCTTTGTCAGAAAGGTTTTGTCATTATGATAAATTATTTATTATTTTTTTTGGTGGGGGGCGGGGGGTTGCTGCGTTAGGCTTCGGGGTCCGGGGGCTTGTGCACTGGTGCTGCCTGAGGTCGACGGCTCCTCTCATTGGTGGAGGTTCTCATGCATGCCAGATCCACCACACCAGTATCTACTGAAATTCAAACTGAATTTGTTTCGCCCACTGGTCGCTGAATCAGTGGAGGTTGGCATTTGTGCACTCTGCTTCATCTATCCTTCCTTCCTTTAGTCTTTCCTCTGGTCTCTTGATGTCTCCCTAATCCTTTTGGAATTCATGGATTTGTAACTGTGGGTGGAGGTTGGTGTCTGGTTGGTGAAGGATCTCACTTTGCTTCATCTTTCCTTTCTTTGATCCTTCATCTGCTCTCTTGACAACTTCACGACTCTGGCGGGACTCTGAAGTATCGGGTTAAGGTGAAGGGTCTTGGATTTATAAAGGTTCTATGTAAAATATTTGGAGAAAAAATACAAATTGAAAGTTATTTAAAATAAATACCGTAATCAACACCTTTATAGATAGTTTCCTGTACTTCATATTGCACAGAATACATTCAGAATATTACATTCAACTCCAAATGAGTTTAAATAAATCGACATAATCAGCCTAAAACATTGCAAAGTGCTGCTAATATAGCCATATTTTGAAATGAATAGTTCTGTGACCTTGTCAATTTTACATCTTCTTATCTGGCAGAATATTAGGTAGTGCCTGATACCTGGTAAGGTAACTGATGTGTAGAATATTCATTTGAAAATAAGCTGTTACAATATATTTATTGCTCTGTGCCATTTCCACTGTTGAAAAGCAGATGCTTGATATTTCTGTCCGTGTGTGTAAGTGGGAGACGATGTATAATGTTTACAGGGCACACGTTCCTCCGATGAACACATTACGCACATCCAAAAGATATTTCAAACACTTCCTCTTGTGAAATTCTCCATTACATGGGTCAATAGAGGGCAATGGGAGAAGAATAAATACGTGCACGTTCTCCTTTGCCGCCACACGCACACACACGAGCTGACACTTGCTGTCAGCCCATCTGATTGCCTGTTAGCGACTTTCACCCACCACGACAAATGGCCTTTTTCGCCAACAGGCATTTTCCCCGCCATGTCAGATGCGGGGATATTAATGAATGCACAATGACAGTACTTAGGGAAGCAGGCCGCCTTTCTGCCTCCGCAAATTTTCCCGCAGGTCACTTTTGTATGACAGCAAAGAAAAGGAGGTAGCGAAACAAACAGGTGCAGGTCAGAAACTCATCTCCTCTCCAAGATTAAAAACTCATCTTTCAAAGCGCCGGCGCGTTATTGAGGCTGATTCTCGGGGCCCTCGCATGCAAATGGAGGTGGGACGAGACGGCGGAGGGCCACACTGGAGACTGGAGGATGACGCTGTGTGGCTGTGTGTCCAATTACCTCTGTGAGGATTACTGAGAGAAAAGGGCAAAAGGTTGCATTTGCATCCAAAACACTCCTTGGGACTTTTTGCGATGAAAAGGTCACGCATGTACGCACTCTTGTGTTTGCTCACTGATAACTTTCAAGTAATTCACATTGTAAATTGTATTTGAACGACATAACGAGGATACATTTTGCTGTCCTTTAAATAGACTTGGATTTATTGTTATCTATGCACATAACATTACGTGGATGCTGGAGGAATGACAGGTTTGCTCTGCACCAATGCGGTTAAATACGCCTCCTTGAAAAGGAAATGTACTCTTGCATCCGCATTTGATGTCGCAAAATAAAACGAGGTGAAAGCGGGATGAATTCGCACCTCATTAAAGCGCCGCTTCTGATGCCTTTTTAATGAAATGCGCCCCAGTAGAGCAAAGCCAAACGGCATAAAATGAGAGCGATTTTTATCTGCTGTTTTTCCTCATTAACCTTAAATTATGCAAACTAGTAGAGTTCACATTGGAGATTGCGCGGAGCTTTGGCTCACTGCTCCTTTCACCAGCCCTCCCTTTCTCCTTCCATCATCACGCTAAGTACCAACCGTTCGGCTTGTATGGCTCGCCTGTACAACAATGTACACACTCTTAAGTGTGTTGCCACTGTGTAAATAGATTACCCTCATTTCTGACCGAGTGGGCTAATTGTTTCTTTGTTATGGCCAAAATTACTGAGTCGCATCTTTTATCTATTGGGTGGGGTCAGACACGACTCCAGCATTTTTTTCTCTAAAGGGGTGCTGGGAAAATAATGTATAAATATATTTTAGTAGAGATGTTTGATAGAACTTTTTTCAGACCAATACCATTACGCGTACTCAACTTTTGAGTAGTCACCGAGACCACTATAATTGTGATACATATTGTTTAAATGAAGAAAAAAAACTGACCTATAATTTTGAAGAAATACCTACAGTATATCCCAATATAGCATTTTTCTTTAAATTGTACCAAATTAATGGGAATTTTCTATTAAAATAAGGCAAATAATTCACATTTAGTTGTGCATTCTTTTTGCTTGTGCCTTTAAGAGGTGAGGTCGAGTGGGACTTTACAAACAGTTTACCAAAATTGGGTCAAAATGGTGCCCTGCAATTGGCTGTCAACCAGTTCGGGGTGTACCCGGCCTACTGCCCAAAGCCAACTGGGATACCCCCCCCCCCCCCCCCCGAAGCAATTTTAAACTGAATTACTTGTTCTCGCCGCCATCAATCTTTTTCTTACTTGTCAAATAGCAAAGCAGCGGGAGATACATTCAAAGTATCTTTCAACCTTCATAAATCAAATTGTCAGCCATCATTTCTCAAGCGCCTTCTGCCTGCAAGATTGTTTGTTCCTGTATATTCTACTTGGTGTGTAATTGGACAACATATGTCACTTGTCTTTTGCTGCTAAGAGAATCAAATGATAGACATCAGACAAAATAACCACAAGTGTAGTTTGGTGTAAAGTCCCTGTATCATGATTCGGATTCATGGGCATTTATTTTCACAAAATAATTTGCATTTTTATTTATTTTTATTTTTTAAACTCACACTCTCCACTTGTATGGTATGTTGTATCCCTTTAGGCTTTTGGTAGCCCGTAAGGACAGGCATGTTGACCAATTTATTAATACCTCAAATATGAATCCCTCCTCTACTTTTTTTCAAATACTTTGATATGTTTCAGTATAGCACACGCAGGCAGTTCATTTCACCTGACTGGAACACGATCTGATGATTATTATATTCTGTAATCAAGTTATTAAGTACTTTCTAATTACGTAAAGACTTATGCAATGATTTTCGTAGCAGCTCATGGTGACCAAGATCCCATGATAAAGACAAGTATTGAGCTAGCCAAATAATGAGCCAACACTACTGTAAATAGTTTTGACTGGGCTATTTACCAATACGTTAAAAAAAAATGTATCGATATGTTCAGAAGTGAAAAATCCAGGTCCAGAAAGTAAAAACCCTGCCTCAAATTGGCTTTAACCCCTTGTGCTAGCTGGCTAGCTCCCTAGCTAGCTCCCCAAGTGCCTGGTTACCAGCTAGGGAGCTAGCCAGCTAGCACGAGGGGCTAAAGCCAATCTGTGGCAGGGTTTTTACCCTGACCTGGATTTGCCACCTCTAAATATGTTTGAATGTACAGTATTTGTAAAGTCATTTGAATGTATTGGTGAAGTCTTCAAACGTATTGGTAAAACGCAGGCTAAATGCTAACAACATTACACTTAGCCATAACCATAGCCCAGTCAAAATGTTTACTCCACTACTCCGCAGTTACATGCTTCTGTTGTTTACAAGCACAGTTTGATATTTTATTATGTCACTAATAACACATTATACAAGGGTACCATTATTATAAAAAGAGACCGGTGTGGGTATTTAGGGATCGTTTCAGATTTATAATAAAAAAAAAAGGGGGGGGGGAGGCAGGTTTCCAATAGGCTTCATACCAAGAAACCCACAATGGTGTATTTTACAATCTTGTTTTATTTTTTATCCTCCATTTTATGAAGCTACAAAATTATTTGTGGTTCATCTTAAAATGTAACTACCACAAATAAAACATTTACTATCTGTCAGCACAGCAAAGTAGATCAACAAAAGAACTGTGCATTAGCATTTTGTTTTTTATGGAGTTGTATACTACCTGCTTGCTGAATACATTAATTAGATGATGTCATTGTACCGTCGGCTCTAAATGTCACACTTCCTCATGTTTTTGCGATGTTTTAAGTGAATGATGGATATTCAATTACGTCTTCCGCAAAGTACTGCCTCATATTATTTGTGTGTGCACATGTGTGTGTGCTTGTGCTTTTACACTTGATACCAAATAGTCGCCAAATGATTTGGACACGTTTTAAAAGCCTAATGGGAACTCTCGCCCCTAATTAAGAACCATGAATAATTCAAGTGGCGGCACGCTAATTAGCATTCCATCATTCCTGTGCGACCATGACGAGGCACACATTGGCTTGTTACGGCCTGTATATGTAGAAGATGAGTGCATGTACAGTAAGTGTATGCACACTTCGCGCGTGAATACAAATGTCATTTAGTTTGAAAATGGGCCTTTGGAGCCATTTATTTATTAATTTTACTTCAATTTGAGAGAAGCAATGTTTTTCGGGGGGTTTTCCCTACACATTCCTAAAAGCTCCTTGTAATATGGATTGTATTGCATGATTTAATAGCGTAATGGCCCCACAGTTATTGCCCCCCTTTCCTCGGGACTCTTTAATGTTAGTGAAAGAAAGAAATTGTTAAGATGGAAATTAATTGTGGATAAATTATAAAAGAGCTCCTCTCCTCGATGGCTCATAATTACGCTAACATAACATTTATTATTGTACTTAGAATGTGTTTAGCACTGAGTGGAAGTAGCTCATTTTCTTTAACGTTTTCACTTTGGAAGCCGTATAACCAGCTTAATTGCAGCTACTTGTTCAAATGACACATATTAATGGGGACGCATAATATGTGAAAATGGCTTCAGCAACTGTTTCTTCCCAGTGGCAACGTATTTATCTTTAATGACACACACCCCCACACACACACACACACACGGCTAAGGGAGAAGAAAGCCCCCCGTGGGTCTTGGTGTGTGTGAGTGGATGTAGCCCCGGGGAGACAGGCTGAGGTTTGGTGGCGTCTTTGTGCCGGGGTTAACCTTGGCTGCGGGCTAAACACACAGGGAATGTTCTGAGGGGACCTTCAGCCATCAGCTGCAGCTTTTCATATACTGCTCCACTCCTGTGGGAGCGCTGCCACAAACACAACTATTGATCCATTGTCATACACTCGCACACACTCCTCCCTTCAGCTTTTCTCTCCTACTGACTTCAGTGTGTGTGTCAGGTTAAAAAATATCCTCTAAAGTGGTCACAAATCCCGTGATGGGGTATGTGGAGGATCGATGTGTTATTGGTGTCCTGAGTATCCAGTGGACTTTGGCTTTTGCATTATATTTCTCTTGATTCTATGCGCGTCTATTCATAGATGGATATGTCATGAAGACGTCGCATTCAAATATTTTTGTATATATATGTATGACACTAACTCACCCTAACTGACTTCATTGGATGAGTAGCTTGCCGTATATGACAGACATCACACTGTTAAAAGGAATTCTTTGATTTGGAATCATCCTGGCTGTTCCAGATACTGTCGAGATTAAGACTGAGATTGAGAATAATGGGGGGGGGGAAATCCAGATTTATTTTGGTAACTAGTTTGTGTCCAAGGAAAATCCCCCAAAAAAATGGCATGTGCGCTCTCTTATCTGTTCTAAATGTACAATAAAATATTTTTTTAGTTCAACTAATAGAAATATAGCTGTATATTTTAGTCATTGATACATTAATTTCCTAATAATTCATAAAATTGAGTTGAAAGTAAAAAGATGTACGTACTGTAAAAAAAGAGGTGTGATATTGATTTGTGTTGGTCATTTTTCTGCCACTAGATGGCATAATTGCATTTGTAAAACGGTGACAGCTCGGTGCATTATTCTTGTCATATTAAAAGCTATCAAATCTTTATGTAACTATGAAGTAACTTTTGAAATCCTGCGCATTTTTAAAATTAAAACTTGACCCCAGTCTCCACAAATATTTGCAATATTATTATTATAAAATGTATTACTGCTAAATTTTGACATGGACCTGTCTGCTGCGTTTCGACTGGAATTCCCCCAGTATTGGCTTTCCAAGTAAGGGGCGGTCATTAATTGCATGTTAAAAAAAAATTTGTGCCGTTAAAGGAACTTAAACTCAAAATTAACGCACACATTTTGACACCCGTCTTTTTTTTCTTATTGAAAATGTATGCCGTAGTGTCACAGAGTATCATCTTGGACCTCCAGGCCTCAATCTTGTCTTTATTCCTCACAAGCCTGGAGACACCAGAGTAACCCATTTGTGTTTATGCAGGTCATAAAGCCCACATGTACAGATGTTTACCTAACGTGAGATAAAAAACAAAATAAAATAAAAGTTTTTTTTCGTGTGCCTATTGGCTTCTTTGACGCCTGGGCAACCCGTAAAAGCTTTATATCACCCATTGGAATCTGAGCTATATAATTGGCCGGTGTCTAACCACGCTGCCGCATACATGAGAAAGGGAGGATGCAAAAAAAATTATTTTAACTTATTAAACACATGAAAATCAATCAAACAAGCAATTTTATGTTGTTTATATTTTCTAGGTATTATGAAAAACTACTATACATAACGTCTTTCTGTTGAATGCGATAAGGCAAATTGCTTTGAAATTTTTAAAGATTTTGCGGTGGCCAACGGGCCCCAAAGTTGGACCGATTCACTATTTGGGTGAATTTGGCCCAACTTTCTGGGTTGTAAAGTACAAAGCAGTACAATTTTGGGGGGTTTTGTACAAAATGACCCAATTTGGGGTTGTTTTATACAAGAAAAGAAGAATGTATCGCTAAGTATCATAGGTTACAAATCCTATTTATGGAAGCCCACTCTGTAGTTAAATAGTTGAGAAATATGTAGTGTGAAAAAGGGTCTAACAGAAGGCAGGGCAGCGGAATTGTGAAAAACTGCAATGAATCTTCTCCACATCCTCTGTCGGCTGAATAAATAGCAGGTCATTTCCACATCATAAATACCATCCATACTTGCAGTGCCGGCCGGGGCTCCAAGGTGGTCACAAACCGTTGGGATTTAAAAGGGGGGGTGGTCTGACTGCAGGGAAGGCTCTCTTTCCCTGCAGCCCCACGAGAGGGAGGGAAGGGCATCTTAATCCCTGAAGTGAGGCTCATATCTGTCCCGGTCCCGTTGAGGCGGATGCGCACCAGATGCCAGCTTGGACAAAAAGGGGCATTCATCATTTTCAGACTGATGAGTGTGGACATGTCACTGAGACATGAGGCAAACTTTGGGGGGGGCTGAACGAGTGACAGGGACGGTACAGCTCTTCACGCAAGGAGGGATGTAGTCCTGTGAGGTCCGACTGTCAGAATGGAAGTAAAAATAGAAGAGGATACGATACAGTTACACGTTGTCTGTATCTTTTATCCTGTCTGAGTGGGGGGGCCTCTCAGGCTCGCCGAGTCGGTGACATTGGGCGCCGGACGCGTGGAGGTCTTGAGCTCATTTTTCTCAATGTCAGCCACTGTCCCCTCTGATGGATCCCGGGGCTGGAGGCCGAGGAGGATCGGGCCCAGTGATTGATGACTGCAGCAATACTTCTTATCTTTGCTGTGATTTCCCCCAAATGGCCTTACATGACAGCACTTCCGCTGTCAGGTGGACATCTGAGTTTGGCGAAAAACTCTTTGTGCCAAAACGGTGACAAATTAAAAACAAATCGAGCATTTTAATGAAACGCAGTATTTTGTTCCAACCACGCTGTAGTGTGAAGTCATTATAGTTAACAAAAACTAGAGACAAAAATAAGTGGAAAAAGCTTTTTGTTAACAAAATAAAATAAGTGCTTGTAGCCCTCATGTTGTGCTTGTTTCTTAACAACGTTCATGCGTCAATGTGACCCGCTCTAATGTTGAATCATCAAAAAATAGCACATAATGCAATGCAATATTTTTACTATTTTAAGAACGAAGGCCAGCAGACAAAAATGTATCTAATGAAAGTTTTGTTTTCTAGATTTTCCAAATGTCAATTTGACCCGCGAGGTTTAAAACAAAACAAAAAACAAAAAAAAGCTAACAAACTACATTTTATGTTTATAAAACTAACTAGCAAAAATTTTCTTTATTTTAGTCTTTTTTAATTAATTTCCGAAATGAGCTTTTGTGGTTTATTTTAAATGTATTTATTTTTATCACTGTATGACCATGCAGAAGAAATAAGGTCGAACAGTCGTTTGGGGAATTGTAGTTTAACATGACTTTTATTACACAATACTTAGTGACCTTTTTTTTTTTTTAAATCTTCACTCACCAAATACTTCATATACAGTATATACCCCAAAAAAACTAAAACTAATACTAAAACTAATAAAAACTCAAATGAAGCGTTACAAAAAATCTGACTTCATTTGAGATAGAATGACTACTACTAATGATTTGTTTATTTTTAATCTGTTTTTGCTTATTGGTCATATGTTTGTATTGCTCTGATACCAGACATTATTTCAAGGTATCAATACTCATCAAGGTGACCGATACTAGTACAACCAGGAGCTAGAAATTAGAATATAACAAAATTGCCATTTATTCCATGCAATTTTAAGGAAAAATTATATATATATATATATATATATATATATATATATATATATATATATATATATATATATATATATATATATATATATATATATAAATATAGGTCTTTCTTTAAAATTATCTGTCATTGGTTTATTTTTGGAAATGGTGTGTGCTGTATCAAAAATACTAGTGGTATTGGTACTTGGTATCTGTACCAGTGACTACTCAAGAGTTGACTACTCGTACTGGTATTGGTCTGAAAAAAAAGTGAGTGGTATCGAACATCCTTAGTCAAAATGAAATAAAAACTATAATGGAAAATCCAAAACTATTTTTAAAAAACTGCCACGCAGACATGAAATAACAAGATGAGTGTTTTCCCACATTAAGACCAATTGTGCTCCTTTTGAGTGGGGCTTCTCTCAGCATCCTTTTAGTGAGAGAAGCGATGAGCCTCCATTGGCGGTGAGTTTAAAGGCCCTGCATCATCTTTTGAAAATGATACACACCTTGATGCACCTGCGAGCGGGTGGGACATCAACTCCTCAATTAACACCTTGTCCAAATCTCCACATGTTCAATTTCCTCTCTCAGTAGAGGCGTGAAATTTAAACTCCTCCATTGGTTTTCTTTCTTGGGCGTCATGCTGCTGAGGCGCTTTAACAACAGCGGGCTGTTTACAGTGTAACGCTCTTCTCGCCAAAGCTCAGGCAGGGGCGAAGGCATAACAGTAAATTAACAATGAAATTAGGATTGTCGCACTGTGGCTCTCCGATGAGTCATAAGGTTTGCGCCGCCACGCTTCTCAGCACCAGTCGTGACCATCTGGACCCACAAAAAGCTCTCTCAATGCGTTGCGCTCTGACATGTCTCGCCCTCTCTGCGTCTGGTGGTCCCTTGCCAGGTGAGCAAAGCTGCACCTGCCCGTCCACCTGGGAGGAGGAGTAAGCGTCTGCTTGCTTGGGGAAGGGTGCGATTGGCTGCACATGTCCATGCTGATTGATGACTGAATGGAATTTCGCATGCAAAACTGCCCATTGATTTGACTCCTGAAGACCTAACATGTCATGTCATGACCTCGTTTTATACATCACAATCACAAAATAAACAACAAAGTGTGTGGTAAATATAGTAAATAAAAATAGAAATATTTTTTTAATAATGATAATAATAAATAAATAAAAATAACAATAAATAATATATTTTAAAAATAGTTTTTAAAAAAAAATCTAGTGTTTTTCCTCCCAAGGGCAGTCAATACAAAAAAGATTAATATAAAAAAACATGCAAAATTCAATGTCAGTCAGCATGTATTTAAAGGCAATTTATAGAAGTGTACTTCATACACAATGTGCTTCGCATAATTTAAAGTACATCTAAAAACAATTACAAACAGAGATTTGAAGTAAGGAAATAAAAACTAGCTTTGTAAAATTACTCAAAGAATGTACGCTAAAAGAACAACATTTTGGAAAAAAAATTTTTTTAAAGGCTTTAAAATACCTTAATATTAGGAATGGGAATAGAGCATACGTCATGGATTGAAAAGCATTTACACATGGTGCTTACTTCACTTCTGTTGGCAGCTTATCCCATTTGCATGCAGCATAACTCTTATGTGCTGCTTCACCATATTTGCTTTGAGAAGAAACAAAACTGTCTAAATCTCGGCTTGGTGTTAAGAGTAGCAAGGCAAAAAAGTGTTTGTGTAATGCAAAAAAAATACACAAAATAGGGTAACATTCAATTTTATCAAATTGACTGGGGGGAAAATTTGATATCTTCAAATAAATTTCATTTACAATCTTAAATGAAACGTTAAAATTTAAATCATTGTCTTGAAACTTTTTCACATAAAAAAATGTGTGATGTCTTCTGTTTTTTTAAGTTCACTAGTGCAACAAACAAGTCGTATGAAAAAATAACAATAAAAATAAATGAAAAAACACAAAAATAATGTGTATCGTGGCGAGTGCTAAGAAGGTTGGCCCCACTGCCGTTGATTCTCAATTTTAATACTTAAGCTACGCAATAATTTTGCTGTCATACAGTTAGGTCCATAAATATTTGGACATTGACATAATTTAAATCTTTTTGGCTCTAAATTTCACCACAATAGATTTTTTAACTTTTTAACAGTATACGTCTAGCTTTAGTTTTTGAGGGTATTTACTTCCAAATTGTTGAAGAGTGAAGGAAGGAACATTTTGGATACTATATGTTCCTCACACTTTTTTAAAAAAAAAAAGGACCAAAAGCAATTAACAATCATGAATCAGACTTTCACTTTTTAATATTTGGATGAAAATCCCTTGCAATCAATTACAGCCTAAAGTATGGAACACATAGACGTCACCATTTTCCCTTCAGTTTTGTCGTCAGCAAAAGAAATGCATGCTCAATTGTATTCTGATCAAGTGATTCACGCTGCTACTGCATAACATTCTTCTTATTTGCCTTTAAAAACAACAACTCTGGTTTCTTTTTCGCAGTATGCGTCGGTTCATTGTCCATCGGCACTGTGAAGCGCCTGCAGCGTTTGGCTGAATACGAGCAGATGCCAGAGAGTATTGCCCGAAATACTACAGGATTTATCCTACTGCTTTTGTCTGCATGACTTTTTTGGTGTGTGTATTTAAATTTGTCCTCTATATTTCTATTGTGTATTTCTAGAGTGGTGGTTGTTATTTGCATGAGCGAGCATTCCATGGGACTTGACTCTGAGGATCAATTTGATTGCGTCTGGTTTTTTTCTATTATGCAAATTTCTCAAAATCCAAACGTGCAGTCTGACCGAATTGAGACAGAAAGGACAAAAGGGGGGGCATTCAATTAGACTACCACGGCAGTTTTCACGGTATCTTGCACATCAGAGCCCAATCAAATATTCTATTACTGTACATTATTCTCCGATTTCTGCCGCCATCAGCCTCGGGACCCAGGGGTCGTGCTAGCGCTGTCGGTCGAGGAAATGTTTCCTCTGCAGCCATCTGTGGTGATGGGAGGACATATTGGAAATCAAAGCGGCAACAGGAGGAGGGTGCAGAGGGCAGCTCCCTCGGCTCCGGACAGGCTCCTCTTTGACCACCAATCGCTACGCGGGAGAAGAGGGCAAGCGGGTCATGATTAAGAACACTGCCTGGCTCCAACCTGCTACTACGGACATTCTGCTGAGTGCTGAAACACTAACAAAAAAATGAAAACTGCTCTTCTGGCGTTACAAGTTGCTCCGTTCTCCAGCTGACAAATTTCACGTGTGAAGTTTAGATTGCAATTTTCAAATTCAATTGATGTCTATTTCCGCCAATCAAGTCTGTCTACAACAAGGTTCAGGGCTGCCACTCCCACAATGAAATTGTCCCCCCAAAATCAACAAAATACAGTAAATGACAAAGTGGCAATCAAATGGTTTTCTCATAGTCGTCGTCCAAATTTTACGTCACTCCCACCCCGCCCAGTCATTGTTTATCATCGACGTCAAAATTCTCCGTCAGCCAGACCCCGCTGTCGACAAATATTTTCAGGCCTTGGAGGGATACGCAAAGCAAATGCATCAAGGCTCCAATTTGGCTAAGAATAGTTTGATAGTTAACGACAAGTAACAAAAAAATATTTTTTAATTACGGTGTTTCCGTTAAAAAAGGAGAAAAAACTAAACAAACTGAAACTACATCTTATGTTTATAAAACTAAAATGCTTTTAATTCTTTATTGCTGTACGTCTGTCCAAAAGGAGGACATTTGAGAATTAAATTTATTAAACAATAATTATTGTAACTATTTTTAAAATATCTTGCACTCGACAAATACTCAACATTAAAAATAAAAAACTAATAATAAAACTAATACAAACTTAACTAAAATTGAAGCATTTTTGAAAAAATAAAATAATTAAAACTAACTGAATTTAAAGAACAAAAGTCCAAATTAAAGAAAAACAAAAAAATAAAAATAAATCATAACTACTATAACCCTGCTCTGTAGTACCATATAAGTTTGTTACTCTTAAAATGTGGTCACAATCAACACATAGTTAATACCCTATACAGCAAAGAACACAATATAAAAACTCCAAAAGGGGTCTTAACCCCGATCGGATCCAGATTAGGTTTTGGATCCATTAAACAGCCACAGTAATGACTGACTGTAAGTAACACAAGAACAAAAATGAGTTAAAACCAGATAACAAACTAAATAAGGACACAGAGTGTTACCGTAAAAACACTTGAACCTCTTTATGAGAATTTGAGCTAATAAATCTGCTCCTCTCTCTACTTGGGCTGCTGATTACTAAAAAAAATCTCTCCCCCAAAAAAAATCCTTCAAGGGACGTTTCCCAAGGCCTCCCGCTCATATCTGTGTAATACA
Source organism: Leptonotus elevatus (assembly GCF_054856555.1). Classification (NCBI taxonomy): domain Eukaryota; kingdom Metazoa; phylum Chordata; class Actinopteri; order Syngnathiformes; family Syngnathidae; genus Leptonotus; species Leptonotus elevatus. The sequence continues at coordinate 6,617,713 of NC_141248.1, forward strand.
GATGGTTTGTGCTGTGGTGCCAACATAGATACGCAGCTGCTGAGATTATGGATGAATAAAATCAAAAGTGCTATAATAAGAAATGTGGCATTATATAACGATATTTTTTGCTTTTAAGATCTTACAAGAAAACGCAGCTCAAAAAAATGATGCGCTGACTTTAAATAATTCTGTTCTTTTTAGCAGCTTCCATACAATTGTATTATGTTGATTAAACAAAAAATATGAGCCGTTTTAAATTGTATTCATTTACTTAAGACTTCTGCCTCACAGTTTCGATGTTGAAAGTTGAAATCGGGTCTTGTTGTGTTGCGTGCTTGTGTGGGTTTTCTCGGGTTTTCTTCCGCCCACGTTCCTAAATCGGTCAGGTTGGCTTTGTTCGAGAAATAAAGTCATTACATTCATGAAATGTTGTCGGAATAGAAACCCGCAAGGGTTGTGAGGTCACCTGAGCCCAGAGTTCAAGGCAAACATGGTGCATCAGCATTTCGCTGTTATGCTGCAAGCAAATGGAATAAGAATCCAAAATCATGTTCTTGCTCCGTATATTCTTTTACCAATCTTATTTAAAAAAAAAAAAAAAATTCTACTTTGTTTTTACATGTCATGATGTTAATCATGTCGACATTTGGATGAGATAATAAACATTTCATGCATTTAGCACTAAGGAGTGTGAAATGTATCAGCTTTTCTCACCTCTAGACTGAAATCTGGTCACATGACCTGCCTCATTGCTTGCCAGTCTCAATGTCACTTATTCTTCTTCTTTGGTTTGTCTGCTGTTGATGGACTTGAAATAAAATGAAAGTGGCAGAATAGCCAGACATTAAATTGCCCATTACATTAATATCCATGAACACACACACATACACACACACACATACATATCCCAGCTGAAAAGCCAGGGTGACACACCTTGCACCGTGACAGGACAGCAGGGGCCCTGTAGTGAGGGAGGGGTCAGTAGGACGGCAGAGGTTAGTGAGCGGAAGGGCGTGTGTGTGTGTGTGGGGGTGTGTGGAGGGGATGTTGTGTGAATCTACTGTGACCATTAATAGAGGCCAGGCCTGAAGATCATGCCAAGGGCACCCTGGACAGCTATAGCCAGCCAGCATTTCCGTGTGTGTGTGTATTTAGCTCACGGACCATTTAACTATACTGTATGTATCCATTTTGTGTGTGCGCGCACGTGTGACTCACCTGCGACCGACTGTATTTGCTCGGAGGCAGCTCTTTGTCTTTGTGCTGACAGTATGAATATGATGGACTGCTTTGCTCCTCCACTTTGTCTCCACTGAGACCGGCAGCTTTTACAGCGATAAGTTGCAGTGCAGTGGCAGATTATTTTCGAAAATGCTCTAGATAAAGATAAATGTAAGAAAACAGGGTCAGTCGAACTCACATAACTCTGAAAGAGAACTCAGACAGAAATTATTACGTATCTATCAGTTGTTGACTTCATTTTTAAAGTGGGAGGTCAACTTAAAAAAATAAAATAAAATAAAAATGACAATATTATGTTATATGTGATCTCCTAGTCTAAACATGACATTTTGATTAATGATACATTTGTGGAATACGAGTTAACTCATTCATTGCCAATGACGCCTTTAAACGTCAAAAATTCATTTGAACTATTTATATTACTTTAAAAAAAAAAATCCCATTTTTGTTAACAAGAGTATGAAAACCTAGACATCTTTTTTTTTAAGATTATTAAAATTTAGGGGCGTCAGGCGATTAAAATTAATAGCATGACTTCAATAGTATATATCACAAATTTGATATCTGTTCTAAATGTACAATAAAAAAAATCTAGGTTTTCATACTCTTGTTAACAAAAGTGGAAAAAAATGTTAAATTAATAAAAATAGTTCAAATGATTTTTTGACGTCTATAGCCGTCAATGGCAGTGAATGAGTTAAGCAGCAAAATCCAACCGTTTTTACCCATCTCAGGTGGCGGCCATGTTGCCACTTGCTGTCAACTTCAGATGACATCACAGCTGCTCAGTGCTCGGGCAACGACCAATCAAAGCTCACCTGTTTTCTGAAGCTGAGCTGTGATTGGTTGTTACTTGAGACCTGAGAAAAGTGTGATGTCTTTTTCACTTGCCAGCAAGTGGCAAAATGGCCGCCCCCTTGAGATGGATAAAAACTGCTGGATTTTGCTGCTTAACTCATATTCCACTAACGCAATATTAACCAAATTACCATATTTAGACCAGCATAGAACATATTATTCTTAGTATAAAAAAAAATGTGTGTGTGGGGGGGGGGGGTTGACTTCCCCTTTAAAGTACCATTCACTGTATTTTTAACAATGCCTTATAGAAGACATATGTTTGTTTGTTTTTACATTATGTATTTTGTACCTTAAAACAGTTCTAATGTGTCTTAATAACATTTGTGATGTGCTTTATTCAGAGTGCCCCGAGGATCAGGAATTATAACACACCAGTAGGTCTGGACTGCTGGCAGGCCAGTCTAGGACTTGCACACTTTTACGAGGAAACTACGCTGCTGGGACACGTGCAGAATGTGTGTTGCTGAAATAATCAGCGACATCCCAGAAATAGACGTTGCTTAAATGGCAGCATACGTTGCTCCAAAACCTGTTTGTAACTTTCAGCATTCTTGGTGCCTTCACAAATGTGCAATTAAGCTACCCAAGCCATGGGCACTGTCGCACCCCTAAACCATCACAGATGCTGGATTTTGGACTTTGTGCTAATAACAATCTAGTGGTCCAGTGGTTCCTCTCGAGCCCGTTGGATACGACGGCCATGATTTCCAAAAATGTTTCAAATGTGGACTCGTCAGACCATGATATCATGGACAATAAATGATTAAATTCCTTGCAAATTGTATGTTGAGAAACTGTTGGACTATTTGTTTATGAACAATTTTTTTAAGCTGTTCACCTGAGGAATGTTTGAAACAGGTGGGGGTTTTTTTTTAGCCTGACTGCTGTGTGTATTTTCAGTTCCTGGTGGTAAGTCCATTTTTTGTTCAACTGAACAGGCCCAGATTTCACACAGAATACATTTAGTGAGTAATATTAGACGAGATCATCAATATTTCAGTATACAGTCCGATATTCCTGTTGACATTTTTGTTTAATGATATGCCACGAGAGAAAAATATGTGCCCCGGCGCGATAAAGGGTGGGAAAGACCATGCTAGGTAATTGTAGCACAAAGCCACAATTGATCTATGCAGCATCAGCAAGATGAAAGCAGGCAGCCGGCTGCCGTGCTTGTCCTCCTCCCTTCATAATATCATCTTTCTCAGGCTGTTTATGCTATGATGTCGACAAGTGTGGACTGAAATATGGAGTTTGGCTCGAGTCCCAGGAGGGCACATGCTGTCGGAGTGATTTGCAAAGCATATAAGCAGCCTGTATCTTGTTGGGCTCCATAGACAAGGAACATATGTGCTTGTCAAGGCTCTTGTAATCGAACACATGGGCTGCAGGATGAACGGAGCTTCTCTCTGTGGCAGCAAGGATTTGTATTAAAACCCCTGTACCAATATTGGATATGCACACATATACTCATAATAGAATTCACAGTTCTTTTGCTGTTCTGTTTTCATGAAGACTGATGTACAGTGTTCGGTTGGCACTTCGTGGTCTAGTTATTGCAGATTCACTCGATCGCGGGTTTTCATTTGTGCCATTTATAACCCGGTTTCTAGTTGAGGTAAGCCATTTTAACATTATAAAGATAAGATTGAACCTGATTATTAAGCCGACGTTTTGTCGTGGTCCTCGTGCTGCCTGGGTGCGAAGCCCGCATCTGCTCACAGTTTATGCACGCAGCCTATAATCAGCAGCTTGGTATTTAGCCTACATTTTGTGTTTTTTTTAATGAAATGTATTAATTTGGGTGCAGTGATCATTTTGTCATAATTTTTGTCACAAAAACATTTTTTCAGACAAAAATTAAAGGAAAACTAAAATAGAAGCCATTCATTGAGACGATAACGATAACTAAAACTGACTGACAATTTCATCGATGCCTAAAACGAAAATGAAAACAACACAGTGATGAAAATTCGCACAATCCAATCAGAAGGAATGAAACGCAGGTGGGAGAAAATAACCACTCAGAAACTGTTCAGTGTTCACTGCACTTTATTTAATGGTCCAACATGTTTACATTCATTGTGCAGCTTTAAGATGAATCTTTAATTATTTTTTTATTTAGGTGAAAACTAAGTTATATTATTGTCAGCTCAACATGTTTCATTGAAACAATTAATAAATACACCGTTGTATTAAACGTGTCTTGCGTGTTAAACTACAGTTACAAATTGGTGTTATAATTTTCTATATAAAGGTTGAAATGTATGCTGAAAGAAAATATCGACTAAACTGTCAATTTAGTCAACTAAAATTGCTCTTTATTTTTCGTCTATTTTATGACTAAAACTTTCATTAATTTTAGTCAAAAGATTTTAACTTAAACTAAATAAAAATTTCTTGTCAAAATTAACCCTAGTTGGGTGCCGTGTAGGAGGGTTTGGAATGGCTTAATAGAGGTGTAAATATCCCCGCCCTCCCCCAAAAAATAAAATAAATTCTAAAAAAAATAATAATTTGGGCTTGGAACGTATCACCAGCAAAAAGTGAGGGAACACTGTGCATTGTGTAATTCATAGCTAACGTGCGCCTCTTACCTGGACCAAATGGTAACTATAGGGGTGTTAAAAAAAAAAAAAAAGTGTACACCGGAACATTTTTTTGATTTAAAAGATGTGATTGCATTGAATCAAACCGAATCGAATCGTTCTACTTTGAACTATAGCTATCGATACGCATTCAATCGTCTTTTATTGGAGAGATATCCTGGAAGTTCATTCAGAAGTAGGCCTATGTAAAGAAAAGAAAAAAAAGAAAAAGTAGTTACATCATACCCTCTCGAACTGAGCCGTAGCACAACAAATCCTGAATCGAACCGAATCAAGTCGTTCCACTTCTTGAGCGTTTATGTATCGAAAACTGTATCGAATCATCTTTTGCAGAGAGATGCGCATCCCTGGTAACTAGTTCATATTATTACAGTAGTAGTGATTTATTTTGTAATTTTTTTGTTTTTTTTAAATAAATAAATATCCAAAAATCCTATTTTATTCATCTTTGGAGAATGTGTCTATGTTACTATATATAAAATAGTCCATGCCATTCAAACATTTCTGTCTTTCCTACAAAATTTACAGCCCAGTCAAGTGGTCATCTTGTGAAGATATAATATAAAATCACAGTGTGCAACATGAACGATCTTACATGAAGTGGAGGAAATCTTCGAAATGGGATTGTCAGATCTGAGCTTTAAGCAACTGGAGCGGTCGCATCACAGTGGAAGACGCTGGCTTTGACTTCCTGCAAATTCTCTCATCAGCGCACGGCATCGATTTCATTAGTACCGCCTCCTCCTGGATCAATGACTCCCCGCTGTCCTGAGTGCTGCTAAACACGCTGGATTTCACCGCGCACACCTCATCATCGACATGCTTTTAATCTGCTGTTTGTCTCAATCATGGATGGATTGGACTCTGAATATGAGACAAGTGGAAGCACTGGCGACAGTACCACTAAAAACACACCAAAAATTTGCTTGGCTGGTCCAAGGTGTACTCCGCCTCTTACCTGCAGTCAAATGGGATTGATTGGATGGATGGATGCCCCATAGACACCTTTCATAGGGTTGGGGATTGAAGTAAATAATTGATTAGATAGGTAAAAACAGAAAGAAAAGAAAAAGTTCTGTCTACCTGTAAGATGTCTGGATATGACATTTGGCACCGACTGGCTGCAGGGATCATTTTCTGACCTTGATTTGCCCTTCATCTCCAAACGCAGCAACCCAATCACATCTTTTCTTATCCTCCCTTCTTTATCTGTCGACTTCCTGTCATTGTCCCGCTCACCTTCTGGCACTGCTGGCATGAGCGCTGTGCCCCCCCCCCCTCCCACCTCCAACTCCTACAAATTCATTAATACGATTTACATAAAGCCAACGTTCTCTCTTGCGCCAAGGAGGCCGCTCTAAAATAAGCAGCGTTGGTGACAGAGCCAATGCGTTATGTGTGGCAGAGAGCCGGGGGTGCTGGCGGGGCTGCCGGGTGGGGAGCGCCGAGGGTCCCCGGGGGCCCGCTGGCCTGGAAATGACACGGAGTGAGGGAAGAGCCCCCGTGGCCCAGAATCACTCATCTCATCTGCCGGGGAAGGGGAGGAAGGACAAAGACGCGATGGCCCACCGCAGGGCACAAACACAACCTCACTAGAATAGAACATTTAGTGGGTGATTTTTAAATACTGTATAGCTTTAGAGGGATTATGCTGGGCTGATATGGGTTTAGTGCCGTTTCAGGACCTTGAGGCTGCTTGATCCCTTTAGGGGTGCGGTGCCTTTATTCTTAGCTATCGCTACTGTCCAATGACAAGCACTTTATGCCATTTTAACTCATTCACTGCCATTGACGCCTATAAACGTCAAAAATTTGTTTGAACTATTTCTATTAGTTTAACATTTTTTTCCACTTTTGTTAACAACAGTATGAAAACCAAACCAACCAACCAAAAGATTACAAAAAATTAAGGACGTCAGGCGATTACATTTTTTTATTGTAATTAACGCATGACTTCAATAGTTAACTCACAATTAATCACAAATTGTATATCTGTTCTAAATGTACAATAATTTTTTTTCTAGGTTTCCATACTCTTGTTAACAAAGTGGAAAAAAATTAAATAAATACAAAAACTAATATGAATAAAAAAATTACGTCTATAGCCGTCAATGGCATTGAATGAGTTAACTATGATCGGATGCTGAATGGTGTTGAATGTACTCCTAAAACTGTTTACTTTTATGCTTACATTACATTTTATTTTGTTTGTTAAACTGCATGCTGGCCTTTGAACTGACAATTTTACAATCGTTGTTATTTCTCTGAGCCTCGTCTTGTTGAAGAAATAAGGTTGCTAAATTGGCCATAAGTCATTTAATTGTGCTTGTCTGTGTGAAAATATTCATGTTATTTCGCCTTGATACATATACACTGTCAAGTTTTAGGGAACCTACAAAAAAACAAAAATCTTACTATACATTCTCTATTCAAGACCAAAAAGACTGCTGAGAAAAATTATTGGCTTTTCCAGCGTCTAAGTTCAAAACGAAGGGTGATCGAGCCTTTTCAGTTTTAAGGCTTCTAAACTCTCAACAAGCCTCACAAACAATATTAGAAATGTGCAGTCTTTAACATCTTTTAAGTGGTTTTTAAAAACTCATTTTTTAAACTTGCTTTTACAGATTTTCCATTCCATTCATTTTATTGTATTATATTTTCATACATGTTTTCCTTTATTATATTAATCTTTCCTTTTCTATGTCCAATTTCCTTATGACTGTTCGATTGCTGTTACGTGTATATATATATTTTTTTGTAAACAAAACCAAACTTTGTGCTATATTGCTTGAAAGGTGCTATATAAATACATTTATTATTATTATTATTATTGTTATTATTATTATTATTGGGAGTACATCTATCCAGAAAGTTTCTATAACACAAGGTGTATAGTCTATATACGCTTTATTAAATAAATGTAAACGTTAAGGGGGGGGGGGGGGGGTTAACCAATCGTGTCAAAGCTTTACATCAAACATAGTGATCTAAATGAAAAGATCTAAAATTTTCACATTTATAAGAGACATTTTTCAATTGAAATTTAGTTTTGTTCATCTGTGAATAGTGCTTCGGTTGGGTTTTAATAGAATGCCAAGAAAAATAGTAGGGATGGGCGAGTACCTACCGTACCAGGCATCGGAATCGGTCCGATTCCAAGGCCTTATTTCAAGGTATTGGTTCTCGCAGCTGATCTCGCAGTATCGTTTTACAAGCACAGATATTAGAAAAATTGCCATTAATTTCATGCAGTTTTAAGGAAAAAATACTATAAATGAGTATGAGGCTATGAGCAACTGAACATGTAAAAAAGCAGAGCATTGCTTAATGACAAAAAATATATATATATCTATAAATTGTCACCAAAATTCACATGTTCATCTTGACTCATGTCCACTTTCAAACCTCTGAAAATATCAATATCATTTCCACACTGTGTTGGATTTAATGGGCATTAATCATTTCTCTCACCATATACTTGTGCTCATAAATTTACATGCTCTAGGGGGGGATTTATGTATACAAAAGTACTAGAGGTATTGATATTTGGTGACGGTATCGGTGACTACTCAAGTACTATTACTGGTGGTGGTCAAAAAAATAAAAATGGTATTGAATATTCAGAAAAATTAAAAAGTGAAGCTGATCAATGCATATTGAAAATTAAAATATTTAATAGCAGGATTCCCATCTGATTCCCATCTAGTGCAAATAAATCCCAATAATTATGATTTTGTTTCCCAAGGAACGTTAGATCATTCTAATAATATTCTAAATATAGATGTAAAACTGTAATTGGCCTGATATGGTTGTCATCAAACACCAACAATATGTACAATATTTTTTTTATTGTTGTTTCAGCATTTAAAAGATTAGCAATCAGAATGTCAAATTGCACACAAACTAATTATTGATTTTATTCCACCAGATCAAACTATTTTATCTTGCTGTATTTTGTACATACACTATATAGGCACAAAGCATGGTTGGTTACCTGGCCTCTGCATAAACAGGTGAACATTTACAGCCATAGAACATTTCACTTTTCTAGGAAGATTTTCTGTTAGTATGGTTTTTCTAGAAATCACCATACAAAAATACAGTCCAGTGTCAGACTGGACAAGGAAGGTATAAAAAGAGTCAAATATTTATATATTATCATTTTTTGATGTTGAAGTTTGTGTCGTTTGTTACCACCGGCCATTTGCCGAGCCGTGACATCACCCGCATCATGCGTACACTCCCAGCTACAGAAATGCCAAAACGTCAACATTTAAACACCCTGTGAACGTTTAAGCAAAGTGTGACCAAATATGTCCACAGTGGGAGAATTAGCTTGAAACATGCATGTAACGCCGCCCTCCCATTGTTTCGTCCTAATTACCGCCATGCAAATCAGATTGGCCGTTTATGCCAGGAATTTCATAACCTTACAGCAAGCAGTATTAATGACTCCTGTAAGATTGGTGTTGTAGCCTATTTAATATGCAAAAGGCATCCGGGCCATTACCAGCCTTGTGTTTCAGCTTCAGCGGTAATCAAATCTAAACGTTGACAATAACGCATTCCCTAATCAATATGGCATGGGAGGGATGCTTTGATGGTGGGATTTTAAATTAATCTGTCCCCCCTCGTGTGTGTCTTAATCTGTGTCAATATCTTGTTAGTGTCCCTCCCAAGCAACTCTATTAATTTATTTTTTTCTAATATGCTCATTGGCTCTCCTTTTTCAAAGCCCATCTTTTGTGTTGCACTTGTGGGATCAACAGTCATTATTATTATTAATATTCAAATTGTTGGCTTTATATTCTGTTTTTGTAATTATTACAAACATGCTGCCAAATTTGTGTCGGGCATACAGGAAGTTGTGTTAATAGTTTTAGTGAGGAGATACATAGAAAACTATGCAGGCAGGTCAAGGCAGCTCGTGGGTCCTAGTCAGACTTTCGTGTGGCACGGACTTTTTTCACGGTACTTTAAGCCCTTCCACACTTAACTATAGGTATGATTTGATCTTACCTTTGACACAGTTGCGATGTAGTTTCTTATAATATGAGTTATTTCAGTCGCTATATTTCTAACCCGGGAGTAAAATGCCTGGTTCAATCAAACTCCGCCTCTCCCTGTGGCAAGCTAGCAATAACTCTTTCATGCCCATTTAGAACAGTTAAGGTCGGCCGTAACCATGCCAAAACCACAACAACACACTAACGCTGCATAGTTTATGAAAAGTCTCTTGTTGCCTTCACGGTCCTTCCAGACCACGGGAAACCACTGAACCTGCGAATCACACGTAAGGATTGTGGGGCCTCATGTCCTCGAAACAAAGTTTTTATACAACAAAATACGTCTGACATATGACAATGAAGCTAACATTAGCTAAATCACCATTTAGCTAGCGGTTTGAATGACTTACATCTTTTGCCTCTCACTTTGGCTGTGTTTTTAGGAAAGCATTTTTCTATGGCTAACAAAAGTTAATTTGCATGATATAGGATACGTGCATGTGACCCATTAAAGACAACAAAATTTCACTCGAAAGTGTCTTCATCCATTAGATTAAGTGGAGTCAATTCCAATTCCAGCACAAGGTTGTTGAGTGAGTAAGTATGTACTACTTGAAGAGAGAATGTTGATGTTGCTTTACAAAGGAAGTCGGACTGCAACACCTCAAGTGTGATCCCAAAGAGGCTGAAGAGTGAGAAAGAAGGACGTGAAGTGAGAGATAGCGGATGGGATGATCGACAGCGTTAAAAAAAAATAAAAAAATAAAAACTTCACTTCATCAGTGGAGCAACACTGACCTCTTCTGGCGTTTTGCGTCATTCTCCTGCTGGCGAGAGAAGTTCAACTCACTGCCAGTGGCTTTCAAACGGCTTTCTTAAATCATTCGCCATTTGAGTGAGGGGGAATATCAATCAAACACGCTGAGGACTAGAAATAATGAGAAAAAAGAAACACAAAGCGCCGTGCCAATTACTGGCTCTGGTTCTACATTGCTTTTGTAAAAATGTAATCAATCACTTGCTCCTACTTAGACCACCCGCAATGTAGTGTACAGTTTAACACCCCACTGCCGAGGCTACTGAGTAAGGTCAGCAAAGACGAGGTCACACTGTTCTTAATGAAGTCGCTTCTGAGCACAATTTGGAAATGCAGAGAGAGATGACAGCAGGATTTTACTCATCCATATCCATAAAGACATTTGTCTTTCATTTCAGGACCCCCCCGGAGGAACTCCATTCTCTTCGAAAACCTTTCAGACAGGCACTGGGGATGCCACCCCACGCTAAGAAGTGTGCCCCAGGGATCCGAGCAGGCCGAGGCGAGCTTATTAATGCCTGCCGGCGGGCAGCGAGCGCGACGACAGCAAGTGCCAGAAAAGTGTGGGTATGTGTATGAGGATCATACATGCATGACAATTGCTGCAGGATGCAGTCAAATTGTGAATGTTTGCTTGCAAACATAAGCAAGGAAATGACTTGAAATGACAAAATGGTGACTCAAGCCTCTCAATTAGGGACCACAATACACAGAGGACTTGACTCTATTTGAGGTTGCCTGAATTCATTAAAAAAATATTTAAAAAAATAACACCATGCAGGTTTCCAAATGTTATGGACGAATATTCAAATCATAATTAAAATTTGGCTCACAGCTGCTGTAATAATAAACAGCAGGAGGCCAAATGGACGTTGATGCTAATGAATCTTTAACAAGATGCGAGGCCAACGTTAGATTTTACACAGATCTGATTGGCGGGGTCGGTATATATTTTGCATTTAATGCAAAATTGACGATTGGTTGTCATGTCATAATTTGCCGATCGATCAATGAGAAATTGATCGGATACGCAAAATTAGACATTACAGCAAACACAATCTCGTTCACTTCAGGAAAGTTCTGTGCTGCCATTTCTGAGGATACATTTGGATTTTGTCTTTTCTCCAATATTTTGTAATCTTTTTGTTCAGGTGTGTCCAGGTATCCCCCGCCCACCCCCTTTTTTTGTGTGTTTTGAATGTTTATCAGTATTTTAAGGATACATTTTAGTAGTATGAGTATTTTTCCCCACAATGCATTTCAGTGGATGTCATTTACAGTATATTGTTGCTGCTATGTGAAAAACACTTGTGTTAATTTTTTTCCTCCATTTTTTTTTTTAGGTTTTTGGGATGTCTGCATTCAGTTTCACCCCAAAAACATAAAAAAGAAAAAAAAGGACATAAGTGTTTTTCACATAGCAGCGACAATATGCACATTTTGCTATTCATGGTTCCTCAGATAGATTGATCCATCTCTCCGTATATTTGTGACTGTCTTTCTTTTAACCGGTTGATCGGCTCCAAAATCCTGATCATGTAAAGCCTAAACTACAACATTTGAAGTCAAGATGACTCCCTTCAGCAACATGGACTGGAAACATTTGTTTTGACTCCGGATTGAATTTACCTAGAGGAGATGCCATGCCAATGATCCTCCCATACCTTTGAACAATGCATTCTCTTGTTCAGTGTTTGTTGGCCTAGATAAAACTTACTTAATTCTTTTTTTACTAACCCCCTTGTTGTAGTGTGTCTTTGCACGGTTAATGTGGCAGCGTGCATCACATATGACCACCAAGGTAAAAGGCAACAATGATTCGTAGTTTAATGTCGGTGACCCACAGTTTGTAACTGCAATCAAAAATAATGACAAATCCAAACAGCTACCCGAGACTATTCCATGTGCGTGTTTGTGTGTGTTGATGTCTCAGTCATGCTCTGCTGTGGCTAAATGACGTCCTGGCATGCATGATGTTGCAGTGCAGTCATTCCTAGTTGCTGGCGTGAGTTAATGGCCTTGGCGCCCCACGCACACGGTTAAGTGATACACCCAGCTGGCTTAATGGTGCCCGCAGACCGGATCCAACAGATGCCACTCACTTGTGTTGGCCAAAGTCACCCAGCAATCAGCTGTCTAAGCACCTCCAAATCTCAACAAGCCAGCAAGGAGAGGAATGAACGCTCCTCTGGGTCAGGCCGGCACCACAGTGGCCACTTTTTGCTGCTCTTCCCAAGTCAATCATCTTTCTACCCTGCCCTCGAACTGGGAAACACTGGTGTGTGTCTGTGAACATGGGCGTGTGTGTGTGTGTGTGGTGCAGGCTGATGAACTCTGTGACATGACACCTCCGATGCGACCTTATTGCAGGCATTGCCATAGAGTTAGCTGCACGTGCCCTGCAACAGCTTCTTCTTTTTTTTTGCCTGCCAGAATCACAGAAACTAGAGAAAGGGGGAGAATGTGGAAAGAAAGAGAAGTTGCAAGGTCATTGTTTCAGATACCCAATTATACTGTTGTGTACAGAGAATAATTGACTTGCATGCAAAAAGGAAGATTAAAATGCAGCGCACAGTGTCGGTGATCTACAACAGTTACTATGACAATCAGAGAACAAAATAGTCTTGATGGGCTCATTTGAAAAGGAGGAGGTTGTTCTGGGTCGTTTCTCAATGTCACACTTAGCAAATGATCAATTCTCATTAAATGAAGCTACAATTTCATAAATTTTATATATATATATATATATAGGGGTGTCGGGCTGACTTTAATAATTTACTTATGATTAATCGTAAAAATCTGATATCTGTTCTAAATGTACAATAAAATATTTTTTCCCAAGTTATCATACTCTCGTTAACATGAAAGTGACAATAATATTCAACTAATAGAAATATGGCTGCATCTTTTAGTCATTGATACAGTAATTTCATAATTCATAAAATGTAGTTAAAATGAATGGTCATTTTTCTGCCACAAGATAGCATAATTGCATTTGTAAGACATTGGTTAAAACTCAGTGCATTTTTCTTTTCAAATTAAGAGCTATCTAATCTTTAACATGAAGTAACTTATGAAATTCTGCACATTTTTAAAATCATACAATACAACTTGACCCTGCAGTCTCCACAAATATATGCATTATTATTCAATTTATTAGTGCCCAGTACAGGTTTTCCAAGTAAGGGGCGCTCATTAATCGCACTTTTGTGGCGTTAGAGGAACTATAAATTAACTCAAAATTGTCCGCTCTGGTGTGAGGGTCAGCAGGACACGCGAGTCAGCACCTGTCCCTCTCATCTGTCTCATCCTCCATATGCTGGCCATTAAAATGAGGCACATGGACAGCAGTCTGGCACACCTAAGTCACCCTCGCCACATCTGTTGACAAAACCTTAAAGAGGGCGAGTATGACACGGGCAAGATAGTCAATGGGGAGAAGAAAGAGAAGGAGCAACTTCATTTACATACACTGAAAGCTCACTTGTCTCATTTCCCCGGAAACCACTCAGTTACATCCAGTCCTTGAAAATGTTAATTTTGGTAGTGCAATAAAATATGGACAAGAAGCTTACTTGGGATGATTTGCTTTATATAGTGCGAGTGGCGATTGTATGTGCATTTGTGATGAATGGGATTGAAAACTTTTTTTTTTAAGGGTGACATTTATTTCTGATATTTATCATTGTGGAATGCTCATATCACTGAGATGAAGACGAGACAAATATGCACTGACGGCATGCAAATTTAACGTGGGTGTGATTGCGCTGAATGAGTCTTTGACTGGTGTGTGACGTCCGTATTTTCTCTAGACGTCAGTAGTCTTTCCCTTCAAAAACATCGCTTATGTCAAAATGTAATTGTATTTAAGGTGCAGACGTGAAATGTTGGAAAGCCATCAGTTTTGATCTAGCAAGATGTAACGTCAGTCATGATTATGATAGCAGTCTAAAACTTGTTTCGAGTAAAGAAAACTGCCCACTTTTACCAACTGTATCTGCACATGCAGGGGCTTGTCTTTCCATGACAGCCCATCTGGCTCCTTCTCCTTACTGAGCTTCTGTTACCTGTGGTGGTCAGGAGGCAAAATATATATAGTTTATCAAGAAAAACTGCATTGCACTGCAATGTGTTTTTTGTTATACTGGTTGTATTAAAGCAAGTTTATAATAGCTAGCGGAATTTATTTGTCGAGACGCCATGACGGCTAATCAGCACAGCTGTACTTGACTGCAAGAAGCGGAGCTGTGACGTACATACATAAATAACCGAGTCTGGATGACAGATTTACATCCATAGGCGAGTGATCTGACATATTATTCAATAGCAACTGGTAGGTGCAAGGGACGTCACATCCGTCCTAACAGAAACCTCAGTGGAAGATGGCCACAGTATGGCCTGCTCTCACCTGTGTTCTGCAATAAACTAAATATTAACTAAAAATATTCCAAAATACTGCTTTTGATAGTATATTTTTTAGATGTTCAAATAATACTTTTTAAATCAACATCAGATTTTCAAAAAACAAACAAAAACACAAAAATTATCTTATTCATGTTTGCTCTCTGGTTTGGCAAGAGAGTGAAAGAATGGCGGAGAAAAATAAAGGGATTACAAAAAGAAAAATGACAAAGGAGAGGACTCATACAGTGCAGCGAATGAACAGGCCCGAGGCGTCAAACCCACTGAGCCAGTGTCTCACCTTACTTCAGGACTCTTGGAGAGGAAGTAAATGATGAGAGGGGGCATAATATTGTACTGCCCCGATGGGAGCGTGGAAGCATGCGGTGGCCCAGATTGCTGCAGAAATCTGACCTCAGCGCGGCGGGAGTGAGACTCAGTGAATTACCATGTCAGCTGCCCGATGCCCTGTCATGCCAGACCCCACGCATACACATAATAAACACACTCCATCACCTCGCTCGGCCCACTCACACTGCCCAAAGATAGCATATTAATTATAGATGTATGTTAAATTACTTTCATTACCTCCACTGCTCAGTGGTTGGGACAGTGACAGCGATGATGGATGGACAAGGATTTGCTACGCATCCCCCAAGTAGGAAACGTTCTCAATTACTTTCCCAAAACCCTTTGTTCTTTATTGTGTGTCAAATGTTAAGTGTAGCAACACTCACACCATTTGATAAGCGAAAGATCAGCATGTACAAAATTGGTAGTATGCGTGGAAGTTAGCCACAAAAACTGCGCTCAAACACTGTCATGCAAGACTTCATTAAGACAAGACATTAAGAATAGGTGTGTCCTTTTTCAACGCAAAACCCTTAACATCTATATGTGGTTAGTTACTAGCATTCCGAAGATATATGGCTCATTGATGGATAAGTTTGTCCGATGATGCCCATTTTATGAATGATCATGGAGTGCAACCAAAAAGAAAAGAAAAAAACGATTTGTGACTTTGATTTTTAAATACATTTACAGTCAGAAGTTTGTATCATCCACAAGATAGTCAAGAACCAAAGGGAGCAGCTAATCAGGTTTGTACTGTCTAACAACTATGTAAAATGTTTACCCTTTTAGCAACTGGTGGTCATCATGAGGTATGACCTGATCTCCCCCCTACAAATCTTTCATTATAATTTCACTTGTGTAGCTAGCTAGCTTGTTTTGCTTAGATGGCTAATTGCTAGCCTCATAACTTTGATTTAAGTTAACAATATGTCTTGCGAACAACCATCCTCTGGTGTGACCATATATATGTCCTAAATTGTAGAGAACAGTGTGTGTAGTTTTTTTTTTTTCTTTTTTTACATATTTGACCAATAACGCTGATTTTGAACCCCCAAAACGAAAAACACCCACATAATGCTTGTATCACACATGTAGGCCTAAAACAGTTGGGTCAAAAATAACCCAATTATGAGTCAAAAAATGGACAGATCCTCTACTTGGGTCAATTTGACCCAGCTTTGGGTCAACAATTGGGTGACCCAATTTTCTGGGGTAATTTATACCAAAAAAAAAAGTTAATTTTGTATAAATAAACTGAGGAAGTTCGATCAAGAAGAGGTTCTTGTGTCGATTTTAACCCAACTTTGGGTCCAAAATTGGGTCATTTTGTGTAGAACAACCCATAAAGTTCGGTCAGATCCTCTTTATGGGTCAATTTGACCGAACTTTTTGGGTTGATTTGTACCTTACAAAAAAAAAAAAAGGGGGGATATTTTTTTATACAACCCATAAAGTTGGGAGATCCTCTAATTGGGTTATTTTGACCCAACTTTCGGTCCAACTTTGGGTCATTTTGTATAAAACAACCCATAGAATTGAGTCAATTTGACCCATAAAATGGACTGGTCCATTTTTTATCCATAATTGCGTTACATTTGTGCTTGAAAGTTTACATAGTATGTAAACTGATGAGTGCACTGTATGGCAATGGTCATAAAATACTGTGGCAATTGTTTTTGATATTCTCAGAGGTTGAAGTTGACATGTGTAGAGACGTACAAGATGTACATTTTGGTGTGAGTCATTAAGCGACGTTTAGCTTTTGTACATTTACAGTTGTGCTCATTAGTTGACATACCACAAACAACTGTACTTTGGAGTGCGTCCAAAGTGAATTGTCAATTCCTAACGGGAAAAAAAAAAGATTGGTCAAAAATATATTTTTGATGAAACCAATGTAACAACACACGTACGCAGTTCGAGTATTTTTGTGTGTGTTATCACTCGGTGTGCTCCACAAGCAAACAAAAACGTCAAATCTTGACTTCAGCCCCAAAGGCCACGTAAGCGCGAGCGCATGTGTCACCGTGTGCCTGTAAGTTTGATCTCATCCCATCGAGGGGAAGCATTACATCGGCCGGTGCGTCTCGTGCTTGCTCAACACTCGAGGCCTATCTAATCTCTGTTGCTCTCCAAATCCCATTCAATTTCTTCTCCTGATAGATGCCAGTGCACTTTGAGCCCTGCGGGAGCACATTCCTTCTCTCGCTGCTTGTCTCAGACTAGCCGCTCGTGTAAAACCGCTCCCGATTCATCAGATCAGCCAGCAATTGTAAACAAGCCAGATTTGATTCTTGGAGATGCAAAGGTCAGGAGAAAGGCAGATGATCAACCTCTCGATGTGGTTTCACATCTCACAACACTGTTTGGCTTCAACAGAGGTTTATTTTAAAGCGGAAGTCAATTCAAAAAATGATTTGCCGCCACTAGCTTAAACACAGCATTCTGATTAATATTGCCTTCAGAGGTGTCATGTAACGAAGTAAAAATATTTTGTTACCTTACTTAAGTAGAAATTTTGAGTATCTCGTAGTGGTGCATTTTCTTCCTACTTTATACTTCTAACTGCTTACATTTTTACACAAATACTGTACTTGTCCTGTGTAGACTTTATGCCCACTGTACGTAATGGTAGTGGATAACGCTGTACTTTAGTGGGCCGCTAATATGCTGATTTGTGTGAGGCTCAACACAACTTGGCGCACCAGCCCAAAACATCCAGGCCTTGCTTCATTAGCTGCTCATGCCCTTAAGCTGCTGACATTTTCAAACTTGTTCCCAAGCCTCATAATTATGAAAAATTGGGCAAAGTCACTTGTACTGCAAAACTGGCGTTGATTTGAAGGCATTTTCATATACTTCACCCTTTGAAGATATGAACGTGGCTTCGTCTGGCGCAATTATATAGTGATGAGAGATAAGGGGAAAAAACAAGGTCCGCTATTTTTAGATGTTTCGTCAAGAAAATCGTCATCATGAACAAACCGTTTCAGAGGCAATCATTAGATACAGTATTTGAAACACTCAATGTCTGTAAAGACTCATTTTAATGTTGCCGCTTTGCAACCCGGTACATGCATTTAGTCAAATCCTTTTGGACGTACTGAAGGAATAATTCATTCAGTCTGGTTGTGAACAGAAACAAAAACGACAGTTACAACGTAGTGATTAAATGGCTTGATAATACAGAAGAATGCATTTGGCCAAAGAAAAGTCATCTACAAAAAAACATAATCGCAAATGACATGACTACACAATACGCCATATCTCCTGCTAGGTTTGGGTAACCTCAGACAATTGTTGATCATTCATCGTGATCCGCTCACACTTTTGTGCCACCAAAGCAGGACTAACACTATAAGAGCATGTATAAAATAAACATGTAAAGCAATTTGGACAACAATGAATTAGTAAATATTTCAAATACCCGTCACTTTCTTGTCAAGTAGATGGAACTCAACCTATAATAAATACATAGACATTTCTTATTAAATGAGATGTCAACCTTAAACATTTCTTGACAATAATATGTTATACGTGACCTCACTAGTCAAAACATCACATTCTGATTAATATCACATTTGTGGAATATGAGTTATGCCGCAAAATCCAACCGTTTTTATCCATCTCAGGGGACTTCCCCTTTAATGTACAGTATACAAAATTATGATCTAGTGTTGTTAAAAGCATTAAAACTATTAATCCAACATTCATTCATCAAAAAGACACGCTTGTAACAAAATAGCTTACTTGGCAAATACCGGCTAAATTGCGCCAGTTAGGAAGATTCTACACTTTAACAACCAAAGGTTTACATGCGTGTTGCTCAGGACCGTTAAAAAAAACCGTCATCAAGAGTGTGTGTTTTTTGGATTAGACTAGTGTGTTGTACCGATCACAACATCCAGCAGTTACGGTATATGACAAAGCACAGTACCTTTTAGCAGTATAAAGGAAAGCCACACATACAGTAGGTGAAAGGTAAAAACAAGAAAAGTTTGACCTATGAGCTGTTTCAAGTTATTCAATCTAAGCAGTACATTGGTCCACAAAAAATAAAAAATATTCTAGGCTTACCGAGCCTAGCACTGTAATAATGAGGTACAGCATTACATTGAAACAGAAAGCCTCAATTTACATCCCCGCTGTCTTTTACCTGTATTGGTACTTGAAAAAAAAAAAAAATTATTATGACTATTAGCTTTCATTGAAAATTCTTTTTTTTTTTAAATTGGGAAACGTAAACATAATTATGCCATTATTATGATTATGGCTGCCTACCAATTGCACAAACAGTGCAGTGGTATCGGCAAACTTGTGTTACAAGTGTAAACATTTGACTTCAATGATGCTTCACAGAAGCACAAGCATGGCCAGGTACCTGCAGCTAATTAAAAACAGTGGTAAGATTCATAACATTTTCACTTGTCTGACTCAATGGCCAAATGGCTCAGCAGATGTGACTGACGCACACATCCTCGTGTGCATCAAAGAGATGCAGACCAGAGAACTAAAAATGAATTGGAATTAATTGTATCCTTCAACACGTCGTTGGCTCATCTTTGCTCTCTTTTGTGCCAAAACTGCGATTGAGTGTATTTAGCATCTCAGCCTGGTCCTGCCCTACTACTTGTATGTTATTCGAGTTTGGTTGTGTACCCCTCTCTTTTTCCAGCATGTGATAGTTGTAAATGTTCATGATGAAAAGGAAAATCCCACCAGTGACAATCACGGCACCACACAGGAAGAAGAGGTACTTGTAGTCACCAAATTTATCCACCAGCGACCCTGTAAGGAGATAAGAAGGTGAGTGTTGAAATCATCATAACACACATTTTGAACGAACACACGAGCAGCACAACGCTAGATCTACCTGTATGAATTGATCAAAGTATGTGGCTGTACATATGCGTGTGTGTTTTTGAGAGAGAGACAGACAGACAGAGAGAGAGACAGACAGGGGCCACATAGGAAAAAACCCGTGGCAAACCTTGTCTGAGAAGGCAATTTTGTCAGCTGCCAGCAAAACGAATCAGAAAAGAGGCCCTAACAGCCACTCAGATCAAGGCCAAGTCTACAGGAAAAAGGACAAATGTGCTTTGGATTAGATTGAAGCCTCCAGATGTCCACAACTCCCTCACCTTCACACACGGCTCAATCGGCAGGTGTTTATCGTACTCACTTTCAGTGTGGACGGTGGTCGATCACGCTTTCCATGCCACCACATTGCAATCTTTCACTATTTCTAATAAATTATTGGTCGAAGACGTATAAATATGTTCCATTTTAAATATTACCATGCTTTTAGAGACTGATTTATACATTTATGTTTTGTATGCTACAGCATACAGAAGGCTTTGATTCAGCCTTCGAACTGAAGAGAACGCATGAGGCAATGGTAGTGATTACAAAAACAGCCAGCAGGTGCAGCAGAGTATAAGAAATCAGCCAGGGCCATGATGCCAAAAGCTGTTTCCCCCACCATTTTAAACAGATTTGTGAAAATGATGACACTTATCTATATTCTAATGCTAAACAGATACAAATGAAAGGGAGCGAAGGGGGTTGCTTCAGTGAAAATGGCTGGGATTGAATGAGTTAATTACAAAGTATATTGTGCGAGAGCATGTTTATGCTCCAAAAACTGTAGACCTCTCAACCACAGACCTGTACAAAACCCGAAACAAAAATGAATATATAACCTCAGACTCCTAGATTTACTCTTTATTACAACATCGATTAAGCGACATAACTGCTTTAAAAATCCAATGATTTCCGCCACCCTGACTGCCTGGTGGAAGGCACTAGAAATGACAAAAACCCAAGTGGAGCCCAGCGGGCTTTCTCCCCTATGGCATAACCCCGACTTTCAAATTAACAACCAATCGTTGTATTTGAATGTGTGGGAGCAGAAAGGAATTACACATCTCCGCCATCTCTTCTCAGATAATATGTTTATATCATATGCATCCTTGCTCCAAAAATATAAAATAAAAAACGGAAACTTTTTACATTATTTGCAAGTTAAAAGTATGATAAAGAAACAAATTCCAACACTCCAGGGTACGCTCCAACCGCCTGTTTTAGCTAAAGATATTACCAAGCTTTCTCCGACAACAACAAAAAATCCTCAAAAATATATAAGTTACTTTCATATACTGATAAAACGTCTTTACCCATCTCAAAATGGGAAACAGACTTGTCTATAGCTCCGGAATCTGTCTTTTGGATTCAAGTTTGTGAAAACGTTTTTAAAATGACAAAACACACAAATTTACAACTTATCCAATATAAAATTATTCACAGAACATACATTACTCAATATATGATGAAGAAAATGGGACTCTCAGACTCCGACATTTGTCTCCAGTGTTTACAAAACACTACAGACACTTATTTTCATGCTTTATGGTTATGTACTCCGGTTATGTGTTTCTGGACTAAAGTCTTAGAAAAACTTTCCGCTGTCTTGGACTGTAGGATACCGTTCTCTCCAAACTTGTGTTTGCTAGGTGACTTAACAACAATTGACTTACCACATAAACAATTTCAATCGATACTTGTAGCCCTTACTATCGCAAAAAAAACTATTCTTGTTAACTGGAAAAATAAACAAACTTTGAATATCGACCAATGGTCTAACCTCCTCATAAATCATATTTTAATGGAAAAAATATCTGCCTCAAATAAAAACCAAATGTCAAAATTGAAAGAAACATGGTCTACGTATATAGAATTTTTTAACCTAAACTTGGATTTTAATTCTGCCTGTTAGCGAGAGCCACAGCAGCGTTATAACTTGCATTGATGTTTCTGTATTAGGCAATTTGTAACTAATGGTTGTGTTTCTATAGTCAGGAACCCGGCTGCTGCCAGCGGGATCGAGCGGATTCACCTCCGATGGGCACCAGGGGTTGATATTCGGATTCACGGCATGCCAGTGGGTTAATTCTGTGGGTGCTGTCCACCCTGGCTGGGCGTGGGCGGGTCTGCCCCTCTGTTGGCTGCTGGGTGGCGGCTGCGTCTTGGCCGTTCCCTGGGTCTCTTGGGGGGTGCTGCGTTGCGGGGCTTTCCCTGGTGTCGGGGGCGGCGCCGTTCCGGCGCGGTCCGTCGCTCTGGGCCCGGCAACGCGGTTCGGGGCCTGTGGGCCGCCGGGGTGCCCGGTGGTTCCCTCTCCCCTCCCCCTTCCTCCCCCTTGCTGCCTCTCCCTCCTCGCCTCTCCCCGCCCGTCCTCCGCCTCCCTGTCCCCTCTCCCTCGTCACCCTTCCTCCTCCTCTCCCCCTCTCCTTGCGTCCCTGCCGCTGCCCCCTGCCCTTCTTGTCGTCCCCTTCCCCCCTCCCTTCCCCCTCCCCGGTACGCCTTCCTTCCCCTCCCTTCCCCCTCCCCGGTACGCCTTCCTTCCCCTCCCCTGGGCCGGGGGCTCCATCCATGGCCCGGGTCTCGGTGCTACGGGGGCCGGCGGGGGTGGCTGGGGTTTGGTGTCGTGCCCGCCCCGCTCCAGTGGGCGTCCTGGCACCTCGGGCGGGACCCAGTATCCGGGGGGCGAGCCCTATCGCCCCGCCGGACGGGTCCCATATGCCCGCCGGGGTCCTGGTGGTGTGGGTGGGGGCTTGGTGGGCCGGTGCGCCTCCTGCCCCCGCCCGGTTGGGGAGGGCCCCGCTGGTCACTCCTCTTAACTCACTACACTAGGTTTGCACAATACACTTTTATAGACATATAGGGCACATAACACACTTTGGGGGGTGGGGTAGGGTGGAAACACCGTCTTCACCCTACAACTCCCCTCCAATTTTAATACACCACACAACTTGTGGGGGGGGGGGGCTTGTGGGGGTGCCATCGGTTGGGGGCCGCAGTATAGAGCAGTGCTGCGGTCCCCTGTCCGTGTCCCCGCCCCCTATCTATTTTTTTTAATGCACCACATACACTCAGTAACATGCTTGGGTGGCGGGTGGATCGGAGCGTGGGAATATCATTTCCATCGGCTCCGGTTCACCTGCTCCTAATTTTAATGCACCACACACACACACTTGTATATACACTGGGTGGGGTCACATTCACGGTTTAGGGGTAGAGTTCGCCAGTCGGCGAGCTGGGTTAATTTTCACAAAGAACGCTGGGGTGACGACCGGGGCCTTCCCCCGCTGGGCCTGGGGTTCGGGGGTGTCGGCCGCCCTCCGGTGCCCCCATCTCCCCCTACTGCCCCCGGTGTTCCGTCCTTCCACACGGCGGGGGGTGGGGTGGGCGCGGCTGCCCTCTCCGCTCCGCTGTCCGGCCCCTCTTCGGCGCCGGTGCCTGGGTGCGGGTGGTCCCCGGGGGCTGGGGGTCGGGGGTTGGGGGGCTGCCGGTTGGTCGGGGTGGGGTCGGGGGGGGGGGGGGGGGGGCGGCTTTGTTGGGGGGGGCGGTGGTGTCTGGGGGATTGGGGGCGGCTGGGGCTGGGTGGCGGGGGTGGGGGGTCGTGGGGGGTGCGGGGGTTGGGGGCCGGTGGGGTGCCTGGTGGGCCTGCAGTGCCCCGTCCTGCTGCATTGGGCCGGGGGCGCGGGCCGTGTTGGGGCGGGGGGCGCTCCTGCTCCTGGGTTTGCTCTCCGGCCGGTGGCCCTGGCGGGGCCCGGGGGTCGTCCTTTGGCGCTGCCGCGGCCTGGGGGGCCCTGAGGTGTTGCGCTTGCTCTGTTCCGGCGGGGGTCGACGGCTCCCCTCTTTGGTGGAGATTTTCATGCATGCCAGATCCACCACACCAGCATCTACCGAAACTCAGACACAATCTGTTTCCTCCTCAGGTTATTGAATCGGTGGAGGCTGGTGTCTGCGTGTCTCACGCGGCTTCGTCTGTCCTTCCTTCCTTTTCTCGGTCTCTCCTTTGGTCTCTTGAGGCCTCCCTGATTTTATGTTTTTTGGATTTGTTGGGGTCTGGATGTTTCTTGGGCTGGGGAGGAGTTCTGGTGGGGGGTGTCTGGTCGGTGCTGGATTTCACCTTCCTTGGTTTTCTTTGGTCCCCTCGGGTCTCCTGGTGTTCGGTTTAGGTGAACGGTATGAGATTTTTTCTAATAGGTTTTCTGGTGAGCTAACAAATACACGCACGCACGCACATACACATACTCACCCACACACACACAAAAATATATATATATATATATAAAAAAAATAATAAAATAAAAAAATAATAAAAGAGCAATGATGATGACATTTCCGAATGAACAATACTGAGCTCTAAAAAAAAGAAAGAAAAAAAATGAATATATATTACGGGTATCCTAAAAATAAATAAATAAATAAATCGATGCGGGAATACATCGTTGCGTACCTCTTTACAATGGTGTCAGAATCGATATTGCTTTCCTTTAATTTTACTAACTTTTATTGTACAAAGATGCATTTTGTACAGTATATTTTTCTATAAATAGAATAGAAAACAAAGCACTTTATTGTCATTATACAGTGTACAACGGGATTGAGGTAAGCTACTTTTCAGTGCCATAAGTAGAAAAAAATATATAAAATAAAAATTTTAAACAAGGAATTAGGAGTATGTGCAATTGCAGAATTCACTATGTACAAGGTATTGCACAGGCCAGTAAATTGATTTGAAAAGGGAGTATCTTTCCAGGATAATAATTATGGGAATATACAGATACAGATATTGCACGAGGTAGAAAAGATTGACTATGTACAAGATATTGCACAGGCCGGTGAATACATTTGAAAGTATTTAACAAGTAACTCTACATTTGGAGCACCTTCAACCACCCGAAGGGAGGTTGTGCCATGTGATTGATAACTGTCATATGGTGGATGTACGCAAATGACCACCCTCATTAAAACGGGCTTTGTTTGGCAAGGCATTAATGGGGTCCATCTGGCATAGTCACCTTTAAACCTCCAGTTTAAATATGGCATAGGTACACTGACTTACAAGAGACTGAAAGGAGCATCATTAAACAGCTAAAGTTAATTAAACAGAATTACCTCACTAATACCTAATTGGATTGACCCAAAGGTTTGTGGGAACTGTAACAAGAAGAGTAGTTAGGGTAGCTGTAATGATTGTGCCCTCTGGAGGAGAAAAAAAGATCTGCAGCGAGGCACTTATTTACTCTTTTAAATGAGCGCCTCAGAACAGGGTCGCACCAGACAAACCCGGGGCCTGTAAATTTCCACCTCATTAAAACTCGCGTTGCCAGCAGAGTAGGTTTGTCAGCGGGCTGGCGTGTGCAGCTGATTAAGTTATGCAGCGTCAGTGCTTCTTCAAAGCCTTTTGTTTTGAATACCTCGCACAGAAATCTCTCATCAGTGGAGCCGACACCAACCAGTGCACTATGAGAGCATCAATTCATTATTAAGAGGTGTCAAAGGGAACAAAATTGCCTTATTTACATCATTGACGTTGCAGTAACAACTCCTGGGTTACCATGCAAATATCCCCTATGGGTTGAGAGCAGGACAGTTGAAATTATGCATTTGTTTACTAATGGAACAAATGGTTGGCAGCTGAACTGTCCCAAATAAGAAGTGCATTGTATTGTTTGATTTACAAACCCAATTCCCAAAAAGTTGGGACACTATACAAATTGTGAATAAACACTTAATGCAATTGTTGGAAGTGCCAAATTTCAATATTTTTTTTCAGAATAGAACATAGAGAACAGGCCAAAAGTTTAAACTGAGAAAATGTATCATTTTAAGGGAAAACTATGTTGATTTTAAATTCCATGGTGTCAACAAATCTCAAAAAAGTTGTGGCAAGGCCATTTTCACCACTGTGAGGCATTTCCTCTTCTTCTTACAACAGTCTGCAAACGTCTGGGGATCGAGGAGACAAGTTTCTCAAGTTTCGAAATAGGAATGCTGTTTCTTGTCTAACACGCGTCTCTCTAACTGTTCAACTGTCATGTTGTTCTCCAATCTGAATATACCTTTCTGCATTGACGATGCCTTTCCAGATGTGGAAGCTGCCCATGTCACACACACACACACACACACTCATGCAATTCTATACCATCACAGATGCAGACTTATAAACTGAGTGCTGATAACAACTTGGGTTGTCCTTGTCCTCTTTAGTCAGTATGATATAGCGCCCCAGTTTTCCACAAAGAACTTTGAATTGTGATTCGTCTGACCACAAAACAAGTTTCCACTTTGCCACACTATTTGAAATAACCCCTGGCCCAGAGAAACGCCTGCGCTTCTTGGTCTGCTTTAGAAATGGCTTCTTTGTACTGTCGAGTTTCATCTGGCAACGGCGGATTGTGTTCACCCACAATGTTTTCTGGAAGTATTGCTGAGCGCTTTCTGTGATTTCCCTTACAGTAAGCATTCCTGTTTGCGGTGCAGTGCCGTTTAAGGGCCCGAAGATCATGGGCATCCAGTATGATTTTTCGGCCTTGACCCTTACACACAGAGATTGTTCCAGATTCTCTGAATCTTTGGATGATGTTATGCACTGTAGATGATGATGACTTCAACCTTTTTGCAATTTTTCGCTGGTAAACACCTTTCTGATATTTCTCCACAACATTGGAGGAATTGGTGATTCTCTACCCATATTCGCTTCTGAGAGACACTGCCACTCCGAGGAGCTCTTTTTATACTCCAATCAAGTTGCCAATGGACCTCATTAGTGGTAACTGGTCTTCCAGCTGTTTTCTTTTTTTTTTTTTTATAAGTGCAATTGACTTTTCCAGCCTCTAACCTGTCCCAACTTTTTTGAGATTTGTTGGCACCATGAAATTTACAATCACATATTTTCCCCTTAAAATAATCCATTTTCTCAGTTTAAACTTTTGACCTGTCATCTATGTTCTATTCTGAACAAAATTTTGAAATTTGGCACATAATTGCATTCAGTTTTTATTCACAATTAGTATCCCAACTTTTTGGGAATTGGGTTTGTAGTTTAAATTTGTAATTATGTCGAAGAGACATGTTATATATACATTCTGTAAGTCGGCCACTCAGGATTTGAATTTCTTATTTGGAAAATATAGATTTTTTTTTTCCCATTCAACTTTGCTTCTGGGAGAGGGGCGGCTTGTTAGCATAAACTCACTAAGAGTCGCTATAACATACATATAGCAGTCACTGCCAAGTTAATTTCCCTTGAATAACATGAACCCGAGCATAATACGGCCCAGCTAGTGGCAAATGCTGGAACAGGCGTCAAATTCCACACTGTCAGTGTGATTAATGTGTTGTTGTTTTTTAACATCCTTAATTAGCGATCGAACATGATGATGTTGGTGACAACAGTTTGTGGTGGCAATTTAAACAAACTGGGCTTAAACTATCCAATTTGCAGTCGGAAAGACGAGTCAAGTCAGCCGCCATGACACCATGCGCTGCCACTAACAACTTCAAAATACAAGCTTACCAAGGCACTGGTGTCTGTGGATTTTTGTATTTGGGAAGATTTTATTTTTATTATTAAGTTGGCCTCATAATCAATGCACATGCGAGCTTTATTTTATTTTTTTTATCAAGGTATTACATAAATGTGTAACATCTGACATTAAATTGTAAATTGTTAGAATGAGTTACTTTTTTCTTTTTCACATTTAGGTATTGTTAAACGTCTATAAAATGTATATTATATGTGTAATGTTTATGAATCCATGTATACAGTACTGCGGGACAATTTTGGATTTTTCTAAATTTTAGATTTTAAATGACGGTATTCCACAGCACGTATGTTTTGAGAGATCACAGAGAATGATACAACTTATTATAAAATAACAATTAATCTTCTTCTTTTTTACTACAACTAATTGATCAGTGTTCATCTATTTATGTTATTGACGTATCCACCACATGACAGAAAGTATTTAATGGTACTTTTGTATTCAGCAGTTGCCATTCATATTATAATGAATAAGTCATGCCTTCTAAGGAGGAGATCAGCAGACCCAGATTTCATACCAAGTATAGTATATTTGTCAGTAGAATGAGGTGAGGTCATCATTGTTTTAGTACAGTTTAATACTGTATATGTTTTGTGATTTTTTTTTTTCTTTAATGGTTTGTCATGAGATTTAGAAGTGCAAAATGCAGTATGTGCCTTGATTCAATAAAGGTTGGGAAACACTGCAGGTTTACAAAACTGAGCCGTCTGAGGTTCTCAGGTCATCCAATTCCATGTTTGTTTGTCTGTTTGTTTGTTTGTTTGTTTGTTTGGGTTGTCGCATCACTCTCAAGGCACACATGAAACTGTGCCATCGTGTGAGAGATATGAACACAATTGTGTAACTTGAACCATGTAATTTATGTCCATCTTAACAGCAAGAGCCATGCGCATGCGCTTTGTTTTTTCTACACACCCGTATACAGAGGTGGCAACTCCAGGTCCAGAAAGTAAAAATCCTGCCACCGTTTGGCTTTAGCCCCATTTGTCAGCTAGCTAGCACAAGGGGCAAAAGCCAAACTTAGAGGTGGCAACTCCAGGTCCAAAAAGTAAAAACCCTGCCACATTTAGCTTTAGCCCCAGTTGTTAGCTAGCTGGCAGGGTATTTACTTTCTGGACCTAGATTTGCCACCTCTGCCCGTTTACAAACACATACACCTGGTAATGTCAATAATTATATCATGACTGTAAGCAGTATATTGTTACCTGCAATTGGTGGGCCCAGCAGCATGGGGACGCACTCAATGATGGTGACCAGTCCAACAGCACTCGGGAAGCGTTGATTTCCCATCAGATCCATCAGGCACTCAAAGATGAGGGCAAAAACCATGCCAAAGCCCACACCAAAAAATACAGCATAGACCACTAAGAAGGTGTAGTTTTGGATCAGAGGGCATAGTAAATGGCAGGTGCCGTTGAACACCATGGCAAAGCTGAAGAAGTACTGGACTCTCGGTCGGATCCACTTGGTGTTGGCAATCAGGCCGGTGCCAGGGCGAACAAACATGTCCACAAAACCCATAATGGAGAGCAGATACGCTGCTGAGTATTCGTCAACGCCGTGACTAACGGCGTAGGCTGAAAGGAACACAATGGGTGCGTAGGCACCAAAAATGAACATTATGTTCCCAACGAGGTAAATAAGAAAACCTCGATCTTTGAAAAAAGACCAATCTAAGATTTTCTTGACACGACTGCCAACGCTTTGCTTCAACTGCTTCACGTCACCGTTATTTGACTTCTCCTCCAAATGTTTCTGTAGTGCAGGAATTGAAGATTTACATGAAGCAATAGGTCTCATCAAGGCTCCAGCAACACAACAGTTGAGCATCAGAGCCCCAAGGATGAGAAGACTTCCTCTCCAGCCAAACTTGTCCAGTAGATATTGATTAAAAGGGGCCAAGAAGCACAAAAAAACGGGACTTCCTGCCATTGCTAGACCATTGGCTAAAGGACGCTTGGCCAGAAAATACTTGCTGATGATGGTAAGAGATGCATTCAGGTTGAAGGCAAGTCCACAGCCTGTGTGGAGACAAAGGGGGGAAATTCAACATTCTTCACCTGGAATCCAAAACATCATTCAAAACATTCTCATTGCTGCAACACCTAAGAAAGAATGTTTATAAATGTACTGGGTAAGTATGTAGAAACTACATTGATTCCGTAGGAAATTCAAGATTATTCTTAACCCCTTCAGACTCATAGATGGTTAGAGTGAACAATTGGACATGACATATTCGCGTGTCTAAGCCAATAAAACGCACAATTTGGATGATGTCAACACTTCTGGTTCATGATTGGATCTTAACTAACCAATCACAATCGCAAGTTGATTTGCATGATCTTCATGTTAAAAATGTTACATATAAGCTTGGTAAGTTTACAACACGTTACAACCAAATTATCCTGGCGTCCACAATAACAACGAAAAACATTAGATACCCCCCCCCCCAAAAAATAAATTAATGTTAAAATCAGCACACACAAAAAAATTGCCCAGCAGAAAAAAATGCGAGATTGAAGGGGCTTAAGAGAAAGTCAAAGTCAACCCAAAAATATTGTTTAAATAATGTTATTTTGTCAAAACATGGCATTCTGATTAATATTGCATTTGTGGAGTATGAATTAAGCAGCAAAACTTCTCAGGGGACGGTCAATTTTGCCACTTGCTGTGGAGTGAAAATGACATCATAGTTGCTAAGGGCTCAGGTAACAACCAATCACGGCTCAGCTTCAGAGCTCTGAGCAACTGTGATGTCATTTTCAGTCGAACATATTATTGTAAACACAGTATACACAGTTGTATGTATATCCGCATATAGTTAAAAGTGCCCCATTGCGTTTGTGTATGAGTAGAGGACGCATGTGCCCACTGGTATTAAACGCGGGACCAATTGCTTACACAGTTGTCCTTGCCAGGCTAATGAGCCACTAAAAGTGGTGGGAAGCCCCATGTGACAATCTTGGTCTGAGGTTGATTAGCAGAACAGTGGGCCGCTGTATGCCATGCTCTCCAGGACCTACGTGTAAAAAAAAATTTGTGCTTATTTACCATTCTGGTCCTGCTCCACTTTGAGCACATAACTTCCCCCTTGGTAGCTGCAACGGGCACTCTGAAGCCGCTCATAAACAAAAAGCTACCCAGTCAGAGGAAAACGATTAGGGAATGAGGTGAAACGATGTCAAGTACTTCAACAAACTTGAGAATGACCATCATGAAAGTCCCTAATATGAATAAATATGAAAAAATAAATACAATTTAAAAAGGACCAGAATACTGCACCTGCAATGACGCCGATGAATAAGTAGAGGTAAATGATGGAGTTCCCAAAGGAAGCAGCTACCATGGAGGCCGCACACATCAGGCCCCCCAGTATGACTATTGGGCGGCTTCCATAGCGATTGACCAACGCACTGCTCACTGGTCCTGTGAAATTATGAGAAGACAAAATTCCACTCAATGTCAACATGATCATCTTATTGATTAATGTAGCGCACTAGGTTAATAACAGAATATTTAACCATTAGAACAAATGGAATAGAAATTCTTCATTGTTGTACGGTGCAGAATGATACAACAAAATGAGGTTGCTAGCTACTACAGGTTTGTTTCAAAAATAAAAAGAACACCTTCCAAATTTAGGAACTATTTAAATTTGTGGAGAAATTGCATATGTCATTCAAGATTCAGGTCAGTGCAAAACCTCGCAATCTGTACAAAATTACTCTAAGGCTTAAAGGCTCAACTTCAAGATGTGAATTCCTATTGCCACTTGTATGAGAATATTACCATGCAGGTTTTGACGACTCCTGGAATAGATTCATTCATTTCCATTATGAGTATTTTCTCAGTGAAAAAAAGTTTGTCAAATACAAACAAATTGGAGGCGGACCTGTGGACTTTAACTGTGAAGTTTATGGTTGTCAAACCAGAAAAACTGGAAAACTGGAAAAATGCCATTTCCACAGTCACATTATAACTTCACTTATCATTTGACTCCCTGAGTCAGAGTTTTTCGGAAAAGGCTGTCAAGTTTCTCCCATGGGGGCGTTGATGAGAGACCGCAGTTTGCGGGACCTTCCGCTGATATATTTGCGCTGTCGCTTTCCGCCACTTGGTGACATTGTGAAGCCTTGCCAAGGACAATATGATGAAGCCCATTGCCTGAGCCTCAGATGAGGCAAATATTTCACCAGGTTGGCCTCTTTGAGTTGAGGTCGGGTATGGCAAAGACCTTTTCATTGGCTAACCTTGAACAAAGCTCCATGAATTCATGAAAAACCCGCGGAGTACACTTCAATTGTGACTTTAATTTTGCCATGTAATGAACTCCTATCAACACAAGGGGAGTATGAAAACAAAAAGTACTACTTTGCAAGTTTTTGCAGTTTGCCCATTTCACAACATCTTCTACATGCAAATGCATTGTTGTTTCAGTTGATTGTCAAAGAAAAATAGGGCCAAGAATAGTGAATGCGGATAGGTTCTGCGCTATACAATATTTAATTTGTATTACACTCATAATTTTTAAAACATATTTTCAGAGTTTCAGTAAAAAAAAAAAAAAGCAGTAAAGAAAAAAATCAATGGTTGGATGGATGGATGGATAGATAAGAGAGTCTCATTATTTTAAAGCAAATGGATGCAGTCAGTCATGTGAAGTCACTTATTGTATCAATTTGCTATGTCCCGAGGAGTTCACACGACAACCATTCCTTTCATTGTGGATAATTTTCACGTGACGAGTATGGTTAGTGGCCAGTTAAGGAAAGCAAAATAAATTATTTTCCTCATTCACTTTATTTTTTTGCTTCAGATAGGATTTAATTTCCCTTTCAGGGCTAAAGGACTATTTTTACTTTTAGTGATTGACTTCTTATTCGACTGCTTGTGGCAGTTTCGAGACACTAAGCAACAAAATGTTATGTTAAAAAAATGAGAGGCGTGAATTATGTGATGTGACTCATTACACAATACACTGTGCCTTTGTCATAAAAGTTCAAACTTGTTACTTACTCAGCGAGTTTAAGCTAGTGCAGTATGACTCTTAGCACAATGATAAAATGATAGCAATAGTTTTACTATGGCAACGGTTGACCGTGAAATAGATTTCTAGCTCTATTGTGAATTTTTTTTGCCAATGAAGGTCACTGAGCATCCTCAAATGGATCGTGTTACTTTGACATTAGAGTGTCCACTGTAAAGTAAACATCTTTTGGTTGACACTTAACAACTCAGTGTCAGTCATTTCACTGGACGCTTCACTTTAGCACTCTCTTGTTCGAAAGGATCACCAAAACAAACTGTATGAGATCATTAAAATCTGTTCAGCATAAATGATGTGTATGTGTATGTATGAATAATGATATCGGTAAGAAAAACCACAAGCATTAGGAGAGTACAGTTGAACCACAGTGTGGATGATATAATGCAATGGTTTGGTCATTCCTCTGGGGAAGCAAAGTCTGACAGGGTCAACTCACCTCCAGCATACATGGCTGCTAACATGATAGATGAGATCCATGCTATATCACTAAAGCTGGCTTCCAAGTCTGACTGGATATCCTTGAAGAAAATGGAGAGAGCTTTGGGCGTAGCGTAGGCAAAGCCGATGGAAATATGAGCCCCAATCACGACCATCCAACCCCAGCCACCATCTGGCGGTTTGAAGCCCTGCTCATTGGTTGGTGCAGGGGACATGTTCCTAATGAGAGTGGGAAAGCGCATGTTGTTCATTTCTAAATGTATGACAACTATTATTGTTTACAGTTTGTAGACTGTTGTAGAACTTTAGCATACTAACAAGACAGCTACCTGTTACTATTGTGTTGATGCCAAACAGTTCACAAGTTGATAAATGTGTGCTACTAGGACTACTAGAGAGTAGAGACATAAAAATACAAGTTAACATCTATTGTTTCACTAGTACGGGCTGTACAGACTCGTTGACTGACTCAGTTGATCGATCGACTTCACTACTTTGAAATAATGTTTAGAGCGTCACTCATCGACTAGTGACTGATTTCTACTGGTAGTTACTGTATGTGTATTTCGCTCCTATAATGGACCCAAGACGAGGACATGGCTAAGTTATGTAAACATTACCTGGCTGATGTCCCTGCAGCAATATCGCCAAGGAGAGGATTTTTTATTTTCGTAGGATCATGGTCTTGGGGTCTAAATGTTCAGTACTTGAGCGAGACAAAGTTCTGCAAACTGTTTCTCCTCCTGCGACTTTTTTTTTTTATAACTGAAAAAAGACATCAGTGACTAGTCGACGTTGATCGCATTTTTGCGATCACAAATATCATCTTAGGTGGCTTTTCATATGCCATATGTAAATGGCTCTTATGTTCCACACCATTTATGTGTGAACATAACCCACTTTGGGTACAGAAGTATATTTGACATAATTAGTCAGCATGTGACAGTGAAGTGACCAATCAATGGGAACTGTTACGTATCGTATTAATAGCACATGCAGGGGAACGATCTTGTCAGACTGAGCCTAGTTTAAACCGTACCAATTGTATAATGTATTAGTACTGTCGGTAGTTTTTTAAAAGTGTTTCCCAAAGCCCGAATTGATCATCAACGATTATCGCATCATCTCAGGAGAGTAAATATTTAACACTTAGTCTTATCGTAGTGGTAGAAAGCAAGGTAAAGAGAAATTTGCACTTTTAGACTGTTTTAGACAGCATTTTCGAGTAAAGAAAAAAAAAAGACGTCGGTTCGTGAGAAGCTTACCTTTTGTTAAGAGCCTTCACGACAGCCAAACCGAGTTAGCCAAACTTTCTTTATGCGGTCCTGCTCTGCTGGTCAGGTGTCACCCGGCGTGTAGTAGGCAGGCTTCCAGCTACCACGTGCTCCGCCTTTTTTCTTTTTCCAACCTCGGTGGATGACTACAGAACTCACTACTGTACACTGTAGTGTACACACACACGACGTACACATGTTAATAGAGATGTGCGGTGCCTTTGCAGTCCAGAGTACAAAATGAATTGACTTCTCTTCACTTTTAATTGTTTTATTTTCAAGTTATGTGCAACGCGAATTTCACAGTTGAGCTCAACCACCACTATAAACCATAACCCCAAGAGACAAACCAGCAAAGTGGAGAAAAGAAAAGTAAGAGGAATATAGTAAAGTAGCACCCGAATGCACACACACAGGTGATGAGATGAGCTTTGTATTGCAGCCCAGAGCCATGAACTCAACATACAATAGCATTCTTAGCTTGTTGTACTGTATAACTCATGACTGGCGTTTAAAATGTAGTTTATTGACCTGTGACGCTTATATTTGGTGAGACTGTACTGTACTACAGTGTGGGGGAGATCAATTCAAACGTCTTACTCGTGCAGGCAATCTCAGAGCAGGATTAATCTACCATAACTAAATAGCAAATAACATAAACAGGGAAAAGCCACTGAAGACAACAAAAAACATCTACTTTTCAAGTTATAAAAGAAACTGAAGTTTAAAAACTGTGCAAGTACGGCAAACCTATAGTACAGTATATTACACATAACAAAAACAATTGAAAATACAGTACTGTTTCAGTAGAAATCCTGAGAGTTCCCCATTGCTCGCTTACCAACTGTAAATTGCATGAATGAAGCTTTAACATCAACTCTGAACTGAGCCGCAAAAGTCAGCGCCTCAGGTATTAATTTCATGGTGTTTAATTTATATATGAATGCTTATTTGCATGTAATTTTATTTAGGATGATTGTAATAATGTAAGCTGAAGCTCTTTCAAAATATGGGCCACACTTGTGTAGTAGTGCAAAGATGACACAGAAACCAGCATGACAAAATTGGCAGTAATGTACTGAACATGTCACACGGGCTGAGAAACGCCACTTAATTATCACTTCTGTAAAAGATTGTCAAAAAAACAAAGAAACTAAAGCAGCACCAACTGTCAGTCCACTGGTGGTGGCATGTAAAAGACAAGTTCATGGCCTTTTTCAGAATGAGTCTGCATTTCAGGTCTGTTGAAGTGAGAGCGATTCAGTGCAATGCTGAGTTAAGACTTTTCAGATATTGTTCATCAGGAGGGAACCCTTTGAGTCTGACGCCTTTCCTTGTAGCCACAGGCACGTCGGCATCTCGAGTGATCTGCACTAAATTACACGTCACTTCAAGCCTGCACCCATACTCCAGTGGACGTAATGTGATTTCAATACCAGACAAGCACACAAAAATAATCAACGCACTTTCAATTAAGTCATATAAAGACATGTAGCCTAATCACAGTTCCAAGAATTATTGCTACAACAAAACTCTTTCCAACATCCAGATCAGTTATTACAAGACCTCAAATGCATGTTAGCATTTTTGGGGAAGGCTGTTTTAACCTTTTAAAACTGGTTTGAATGACACTCCAGATTAACCCATACAGAGCTCAATGCTGTTGCTTCAATAACACAAAATGTCCAGAAATGTCCTTCTTGTTCTCCTCCTATTGGAATAGCTCTGAAGTCTCTGAGGTAAGTCTGGTAGTCTGAACTTCCCACTTAGTGTTGACACAAAGTTCACTCTTGTCATTTCTCCAATGTGGAGAGGGAATATTTCAACATTACACATCACAAGTTGTCTTCATGTGTGACATAAAATGGACACCAACTGAAAATGGGCGGGAGGCGCGAGCCCCCCGTGCAACTGGAATCAAACAACAAAACGTGAAAATTGCTCAGAAGCCACACAGTGCAATGTTTGACACACTGACGCTTGTGGAGGATAGAGCAGGGGACACACAAATATCATATAAGTTTCAAAAACTACTACAAATCACAACTACACTTCAAAATAAGTCATCTATAAAAGGAGCGTCAGAGATTTGACTTAGAGGGAGGTGAGGGGGACGCACACAAACCTCAGAGCCAGCAAACTAATAATGAGCAATGCTATTCATATTACCCGTATGAATATATAGTTTATATATATATATATAAATATATATATATATATATATATATATAATTTTTACTTAATGCTGAGATGTAGCATTCATATCTCCAGAGTGCACACCATGTATACATGCTTTTGTAGAACCTCACTTATGTTTCGAAAACAAGTAACAGCATGGCTCAACAATAAGCAAAACAAGTTGAATAATTGCACTTATGATTCATTGTACGGTTTCCTAGAGCAAGCATCAGTGTGTGTAGTGGGTGGGGGGGGGGGAAAAAAATACTGCAATCTTTTAAAAGCACCCCGGTCTTGATCTTGTCAAACCAAAAAGTTCAACGGCTTTAAGACGTATCAAAAATGGTCTTTGTGGTGCAAACCCGAGGTAACACCAGGCACAAGGCAGGCAGGACCACACCACTCCTTCTGCCTCACAGATTCGGTTCATACAACAAGCCAAGCTGCATCAGAGGACCCTCTGGAGACACTGTGGATAGAGTTTGGCCACCACGCATTCAAAATGGCGACCCAAATCCCAGAGGCGGTCGGGCGTCTCGTAGACTTTGGTCCATGCGTCAGCCTCGTCGTCATACTGGTAAAGGGAGTTCTTGCGGCTGGTGCGAAACACGTGCTCTTCCACCATGACCTGCGTGGCCCGTACAAACAGGTGCAGTTTGCCTTGCAGCAACATGGCCTTGATGTACGGACTTGTGGCTTGGTCAAAGGGCAGATCCTTCTTACGGCTCCAGCTGTTCCTTTCTATGTCGTAGACTTCCACAGTGAATGTGCGCTGGTGATTCTTGCAGATGCCGGCGATGTAGTAAATGCAGTTCTTATAGAGGGCGGCCAGACCTTGGCTCCGAGGGACGCTCATCGGGGAAAGATGACTCCAGTAGTCCTTGCGAGGGTCAAAGCAGAAGAAATATTCACCTGTGGACAACCAAATGCAATTTTGAGTCTTTAGTTGTTTTGGTGGTCCCCGATTGTTAACCCACATTTGTTCAGTTCCACGTTATGACAACGTTTAATTTGTAAGATTTTTCATGTTCTGTTCATGTCTTATCATTAGCAAAAAAATATCTACAGTATACTTATTCTTTAACGCTTCAAATTTTTGTTTGCACTTCAAAAAATGAAATGTTGTTATCGTCAGTACCACCTAGTGTTCTTTTGTTGTTCATATTATAATCACTCCACAGCCAAAAGCGAGAGCTTAAAATTCTGAAATTAAAATGTAATTATTCTGTAGGGTCAGAATAAGGATCTCTACTTCATAAATTCAAATTTGCATTATTCATCTGCTCCATAAGAGTGCAGTAAACCACTAAACACGTCTTTTAGAAACTAAGATTACATGAAATTGTTACCTTGTCCAGAAAAAATTAGAAAGTAGAAAACATAACCACCCCCACCCCCCCCCCCCACCCCCAAAAAACGATATTTCAAGCCAATACTCATTTGCAGTAAAACAGCCACTTTGTTGAAATGCTACTAAGCATGTTTATTAAAACAACTTTTCAAATGTTCAACACTGAGGGTTTTTCTTTTAATTTAAAATATAAAGAATAGACAGCTTTGTTTAAAAATGAAAAAAAATTCCGGGCCGCTTCCCGGGCCATCACCATGTGTTGAACTAAATTAAAAACTAAGCAAATAATGTTTTCCAAATTATCAATATATATATTTTTTAAATAAAAATTGCAGGGAGTTCCCAGTGTCAGCATCATCTTTTATAAAGTGGACATTTAAATAAATACATAAATAAAAAGCTCCCTGTATCTGACTGAGTGACAAATGCATGCGAAATTGCGACGGTAGTGAATTTAGGGTTTTCGTCAGGGTTCCCAGACAGTGAAAAATTGTCTGAACATGTTCAAAATTTCTTTGCAACAAGTAAAAACTCAACTTCTTACAAATCCTAATGAAAAACTGAAATTCGCTATGTTCGCACATTTTGCCCTTCAGATTTGTAAAAAGACAGATGCAAATATTTGTGAAAAAGCCAAATATTGGCGCCGATAATCGGTCTATCCCTGACATTTGACAAGCTGAATAAGGAAGTTACTATTCAGACAAAATCCCCACTCTTACAGTTTCCTAACATTTGCATTGATACAGCTATAAAGGTTAAGAAAAACAGAAGTAGTAGTAGTGAGGTGGCCAGCACAGAGTCGAAGGCTAATGG
Source organism: Leptonotus elevatus (assembly GCF_054856555.1). Classification (NCBI taxonomy): domain Eukaryota; kingdom Metazoa; phylum Chordata; class Actinopteri; order Syngnathiformes; family Syngnathidae; genus Leptonotus; species Leptonotus elevatus. Next base: position 6,656,484 of record NC_141248.1, read on the forward strand.
TTTTGATTTGCTTCCCTTACATTAGCCGTTTGTGACTCTGTATTGTTTTTGCCATAAACTTCTTTACAGCAATGTTATATAAATAAAATTTACTTAATAATTTCTAATATCCATAATCCATTAAGAAATGCATGAAAATTGTCAGAATGTACTGTATACTGTATTCAGATTTATATGTAACTCTGTTGAGCAAGTCAATAAAGAGGAAATACAAAAAAATGTAGCAATAAGAAGTGTAAAGTTACATTTTCTCCACCCTCTCTTACATCGGAAGTGTGTTATTTAAAAGCAAGTCCAGGCAAGAGCAAATGTAAAATGTGACCAATGCTGCATTTTGAGTGTTGTGTACACAAAAAAGCCTTCCACTAAAACGGATTAACATACCTTGGAGGACATAAATTCGATCTCTGTACTCTACAGCGCTATGGAACTCCATGGCCATTGGCATTGCACTCACAGCCGACCAGCAGTTGTCCCTGGCATCATAGCACTCCACAGACTTTAATGCATTTCGACCATCGCCTTCATACACTCTGCCACCCAATGCATAGAGCTTCCCACAGCAGTGTACCAGCCGACAGCCAATTCTGGCTCGCAAAAGAGGTGCATGTGGTAGCCATCGATTTCCCGCATGTTCGTACTGCCAGAAGTCGCTTTCTGCACGATGGTCTATGGACACCTCACTGTTGCTTGGTCGGTAGCCCCCCGCGATGTAGATGTCATTTTCTGAGGACACCAGGATACCAACCTCTCGGAGATCGTTGGGTGGTTTGCACAGCTTGAACACTCTCCCTGTGGCTGTGTCTAAGCAAGGTACCGTCTGCTTCTTCCCTGAGTGTTTGTGAGCGGCATCGAAGCAGATGACCATCTCGGAAGCGGTCATTCCCAGGCGCTGGGGGCAACCATTGGTGCCAGTGAGGCGGGCTTTGGCCTCGACGGGGTCTTTAGACAGGGACAGGGCGCAAGCAAAGGGTGCAGGTATCCGACTGATGAAGGTATCATCCAGCAAAGGCAGACGAATGCACTGGGAAAACACCTCCGCCAGATGGGCCTCGCGGCCACTCAGATCGTGCTCCAGCCAGCGGATTATGCTCTCATAGACATGCTCTTCTTTCTCCACATTGAGGTCATCATTGTTCAAAATGCTGACCAGCTGCTCCTTGGTCATCTGGAGGAACTCTTGCTCTCTTGATACACACAGGAACTACCACAAACAAACAAAAATAACACAATTCAAAGCAGTTAACACTTGTCAGTTTCCAAAATTGTGATGGCGGACATGGTGGAACGGGATGGTGCATGAACAACAAAATAGATTACCTTAAGTTTTATTACAATTGTATAAAATAAAATGACACCATAGCCATGTTAAAAAATTAACATAGATACAGACGATGAGCAAACATTTTTCAAGCTACGACAAAAATGCGGACAGTGAGAGCCAAATGCAGCATTGGCATAGTGAATAAATAACAGCACTACATCTATAATTCACAGGCCAATCAGCGAGGTTAAACTGACCTTTTTGCGGATGTAGTCTTGTGAGCGTTCCTTCAGCTCCTGGTGCCCGTAGGCATCTGCAAACATGAAAACCCCTATACAGTTCTGGGGGTCCAGCCTGCTGATCATAAACTGGGCACACTGGTCCTGCAGGGCAGGTATCTGGAAAATGCTGGCAGCGGTGAACAGGGCCTGGACATTGGACTCGGAGAGCGTGACCCTGGACGTGTAGGCATAGTCTAAGACAAGGTGCATAGATTCCGATTCCACCCCAACAATTCGGACTTCCCGTTGGCTGCTCTCTGTAAGGCCACTCGTGAACATGGACCTAGTAAGCATGGGATGGGGAAGAGAGAAAAATCATCAATTGTCATATGCAAAGAGAACACTAAAATTCAAGCTCAACCTCGACTTTTATTGCTGCATACACTGGACTGCATCAAAAGAAAAACACGATTGTGGATACAAAGTAGCCAACATTTTAGCACAGTTTCGAACATAGAATTGAAACAGGATGATTCTTGCAAGACTTTGAAATCCGATGTTGAACTGCAACAGCAAATACCTGATTGCTATTTTGATTAAATAAAGCTGGAAAAAAAAATCGCGTTAGTGGCCGCATTTTTAACCAAGAATGCTTGACCACTACTAATATGTCTTAAACTCGCAACTTAAGCTAGGATGCATTTAACAGATTGTACACTGAGGCTACAACCCGTAGAGGATAAGTTAACCTTTAGCTGGTCCTCAAAAGCTCCTGATAAATGTTCACCTGTTTCAAATCCACTGGCTGAGGAGAGAAGCGAAGTCTAACAGAAAACAGTATGTTATATGAAACCTTTGGAGGTTCAGGTATTGTTCTTGGAATCTAGCTTAAAAGTTAGTAGTGTGCCGTGTTCCCTTTAAGTTGCAAGGCTGGGCCAGTGCGCTACCTAGTAGCCTGCTTTATTGTTTATTTGTTTATGCAGACCAGTGTTATCGATTACCTTACCCATACCTTACCTAAAATAGGGGCTAATTGCGGCAAGAACATTCCGGTGACATGAGAAGGTCTTGCCATGATCCACTTCTACGACAATGTCTGTGAGCTGAGCTTCATCATACAAAGCTTTGAGCTGCTGAAGGATATTGCAGGCATGTATGGCATCTACCCCGTTGTAGTTGCTTGGAGGTGTCCCATTCTGAACTTGTAACAGCTTCCCTACCTCTAAACACAGAAGAAGAAGAAACGTGAAAGATCAGCAGAACATCTTGTCAGAAATAAAACTTGAAATAATTCAATAGGTCAAATGTGAACTTCCAAAGCCAAGGATTGACAAAAGTTTATTTCAACTCACAAGATCGGGACCCAAACATCCTGATCATGTAAATCCTAGTTATAAACCTCGGTTTTAAACGATGGAAATATTAACATAAAAAGCACAGCAACAGATATAGTCAACTAAAACCCTCACAGGCATACATTCTTTATGAAAGACAAACAATGACTAAGAGTCAGTTGTAAAACTCTTCTTCGTGTGTCTGCCTGTCTGTGATATAGAGCCATCTGGTGGCCAACGTACGCACACCAGAGAAAATGTCATGTTGGGCTAGTATAAATCAATGATTTCTTCAAATGACGAAAAACAAAGTTTAATTTTGTATACTTAAAGTGCGTTATCTTGGAGAACATTGTGCATTACTCTTTGTCATTCACTCTTAGTTTGTCCAAACATACTTGTAGATTTCATAGCCAAAGGTAATAACTCCTGCACCCCTACGTGACATGACAATGTCGTCTGTCCAATTTTCGAGGGCATCCTTCTCTATAGCGAGTTTTTTGATAGGTGACTTGTCCAAACATGACAGTGAAATTAATTTCCTGTGTGCACTCACATACTGACATTAAAATAAAATATATCAATATCATAGAAAATCAACACCAATCAAGTCAGCATGCCTCGAATCAAAATAAGTCACGAGTTGTTAACTCCTAATTTCGGTGTTGTGAAGTCACAAGTGATCAACTAATGTCTTATGATAGTGGCATTTTTAAACAAACAAATGTACATTATTTCCTCAGGGATTGGGAAGAATTACTTTGAAATTAACATGATGGAAGAGACTGCACTCAACTTTAATCCATCTATCTGATTATAGAGGTTAACGCGAGTAACATATTTACTAATGCTCATTATCAAACTTCTGGGTCATGTAAGCCCAACCAATTAAGTATTAACTTTTAAATACAGTCTTTCCGCCCATTTTCTATTGTGTAGTTTTGATCATATCCTAAATTTGAAAAGTGAAAAATATTGCATATTTTATTGTTAGATTAAAAACAAAAGAGATAAAATGTCACTTTGTTTTTTGTCTGCCAATTGAAAATGGGGGGAAAGGAAAGGATACATGGGGATCAACTTTGGAAGTCCCATAAAACTAATCACATAGAACACTAACACATTCAAGTAAGCAATGTTAGAGTCTGCCTTATTGATTAAAAAAGTGACTGCAGAATTAAAGGAACTTATATATATATCCTGAAAAACAATCTTCACGTGTTTTGTAAAAGTAACCTTGATCTATTTAGGTTCTTATAGAAAAACACATTTTTAAATTCATAAGGAAAAAATCTTTTTGTATATGTTTTTTGCTAGTCATTTTTTGTCAGTCTTTTTGTAAAACGTTTCCAGATTGAAGACAACTAATTCGATGTATCAGCCAATAAACTATGGTTGGAGAGTTTTCCCTGCGGTAAGTCCCTCTGTAAACAAATTTGTTTCTTGTCACACGTGTAAAGGCACGTTGTCGAAATCCAAAGGGAAAACACTCTTATGATCTTTATGGAGGGGAATAAAACTTTCACAACAAACACCTCGTGTTGAGCAACGCTAGCTACTTGACAGGACAAAGAAAGAGTTGAAATGAGGGGATTGCAAAACACACAGCCGCAGACGGTAGCTAGCTCGCTAACTGAATTCACCGATGCCCTCAGCCGGTAGGAAGGAGGCTACCTAGGCTCAACTACAACTTTCCACATTGCCAATACACGTCACGTCGCGGGTGGTCTCAACCGCAAAGCTGTTGATTAAAAGGCATGCAAACGTTACCTGCTAAACTTTTAGCGGACGGCTACTCACGAAGCTAATGTTTAGCAAGCCATCCTCTCAAGCATTACCAGATCAAATTCGGTGATTAAAAACAAAAAAAACTTCAGGGGCTTTTAGTCCTAACCTAACTTTCTCTTCTACATAACAACATACGACGTGGTGTATCTGTCATTAGTAGTGATAAACGACACGACGGCCTAAACTTGCAAACCTTTGTCTGTGGTCACGAACAAGTGTTTACACAATCAGCTGTAGGTAGCAAGCTAACCGGCCGAAAGTTAGCCTCTGCTAACGTTAGCCGCAAAGCCAAGCTAGCGACAGCCAAACACTTTTGAGCAGTCATTTAGAGCTCGGCCTCCTTCAACAAGCACACAACATGTCACGTATAGCTACAATGTCAATGACAATGTGGCATACAAACATAAAACCACACAATCCGTCACTTCAACCGTGTTATTTACGTCTAGTTAGTACACAAAACGATGAAGATTTTTGCTAACCTGCACTGGCAGCCATTCTCTCCAGTCTGTCTCAGGGCAGACCGAAAAAAACGTCAGAGTGCACAGTGGAGCCACGGAAACAAGGAGGAGCCAATCAGAGGACGAAGCACCAATCTAACAGCCAATCATAATCTTTCTATCTAAAATAGGGCAAAAAAGTTTATTGGCTTAATGAGAACATGATATACATTGGTGCATTCGCCGGTGACAGTAAATTATTTATTATAAATCAAGAAGGTCAGTGCAACAGGGATTTAATTTGAAATTAATGAAACTAGTAACAAAAGTCATTTCATTTATTTTGACATTTAAGAGAAATCAAAGCATCAGCTTAACATTGAAACTATTATTCAGGCCTTTCATTGCAAAGGCGCTCACCAATGACAATTGACAATGATGTGTTGTACATCAAACCTATGTGATGTCTTTAAAAAAATACTTTCAAAATGTACATAAATAATCCACCCCATCCATCTTCTTTGTCTCTTATTCCTATTCCGGTCGCACCCTATGCCACCCCGCTGACTTTGGGCGAGGTACATTCTTGACTGGTTTGTTTGATTTCGGGGTTGGCTTGAGATGGTGGTTTGACAAAAAAAAAGTTTCATGACTATTTCCTTTGGGAGGCATGTTCATCAAAAAAGCAACAAGGTTAGAGATTTCCTTGCTGCGGCATGTCCAAAAGATTTGTTTCTATTTCACCGGCACTCATTTAAATTGGCTTGTGTGTAGGATTTGTTTATTTTTGCGCAGATTATTTGATATCACTGACAGTTTGAAACAATTGATCTCATTTGCAATTTACTGCAACGGCCAAGGATAATACAAATACTGATAGTACAGGCCTAAACAGTAAACAATATTCCAGAATATACATACAGCCTCTAAATCTATATATGTATCTATAGATGAACAAGACAAATAGTATATAGTTTAGATGCTGATGAGTAAAGTTGTGTCATTCATCTCTGTTTTCTGTTTCAGTGACGTAACATTCGCTCTGGGGCACAGACATTCTTACCCAAAATGACTCGTTGAATATTTGCAGTAGCTCCTGTGCAATACAAGATAGGACCAAAGTGGGGTGTGACATTCCAACGCCCTAACTCCAGGACGTCAACTGTCAACAGGTTGTTTCCTTTAAATGTCTCTGCACTATGTCTCTGAATATATATATTTTTAGTATGTACTGTCTCTCTATGCATGGAGCATTTCCACATTCTGTTCTGAATTCCTAATTCACTTGCTGTCTGCTGTAAATGCTATTTATTTATTTCAAATTTAAAAATACAGGATCTTAAAAGTATGGGAGTGGCTGGATAGAGGACAGATTAGGAACATGGAAAACCAGAAATGAAACGAATGGAAATTTGGTAATTGTTGGTTGACAGGGCAGTTTTCAGTTATCTTGACATGACACTAGCTTCACCGGTAACACCCTTTTGGTTACACCTCTTTGACAACACCTCTTCTTCTTCTTTGTCGTCGTCGTCACAGATTCCTTCATTATCACAAACACAATATCTTAATAATGAAATTATTTAAATAACGTAGATTAGTAATTTATTAACATTTAACAAATGAAAGTGTCCATGATAATCACAGTTGAAGTATATTGTATTTTTATACTATTATCATATTAATGCAAGATAAATTTTTCTTAATCTGATCATCATAAATTTGGTTGTAATAGGACATCTACAATATTTTCAGGTGAGAAGAGTGTGAACCTGCAGATAGCACCCTACACAAGTGTCCTTATCTGTGCTGTGCAGACTGAAAATGCACTAACGTCAAATGACAAAGAGAGAGACAAATAAAACTACAACTGCAATGTAAGCAAGCAATTTCACATTTTTCCCCTCCCTGATTTCTTCTCATTCCGCCACAGTGCAGCCTGTGAAATTGGGACCAACCTCTGCTGAATGAGACAGAGGGGCTTCCTTTGCTCGCATTTATTTGATGATAGATCTGCTTTCTGTCGCTCGGTGATACATCGAAACTGATCACCTGATACATTCTACCTGTCTGGCACAGAATTTTCTGGTCACAGCAATATGAGCAAGAGATTTATTGTTACAGTGTGCAATCCCAATGTACTGTTCAGTCTGCAATAGTGCAGGTATGGCGAACGCAAGTGGAATTAAAAAGAGGTGTCTCTTGAGAGCATACACCCACTGAGCAAGTAATGGGCATACGTAGAAAAGACGTCACATTTGGGTGCAGATCGCAATATCAGATTACGTAATTTCGTCAACGTCATTTAACGTAGATTAGTGACATACAGTATATATGTATATACCACACGCAGGATACTAACTCATTTCCACATATGCGTCGAAACGTAAACTTTCCAGTCCCCAAAAATAACAATGAAATACAAATTTGTATATATTTTTTTATTAACTAAAAAAAATTATTTAAAAAACACACAAATAATGGCGGTCATATGGACATAGGAATACGGTCCACGACCGGCCGACACGATATGGACATGATGTGGAGAGCCATTAGAAATCAGACGTTTAATGGGCATGAATTGGTGAGTGTGTGCTTTTTGCTTACACCAGGTCCAAGAGAGAAAACAGCTGCTCTGTTTTCCCCAAGGAAAATCTGCCATCATTCAGTTGGAGCAAAAGTTAAGGTGTCTATTTTGAAAAAAACAAATGCCTTTGTACCCAATTTAATTGGATTGTTTCATGTTTGATAAACAAAAGGGACAATATTCCTAATGTTTGTTTTACAAATATTTTGTCCCACTTTACCTGGACCCTCTTTTACAGTCTGAGAGTGAGACAACGGCAGAGGTTAAATGGGTTGTCCCAGCTTAGCAATGATGCAATGTATTGCAGAACCGAAGAAGACAAGACACCAAGATGAGATGCATGAAGAAGAGGAAGAAGGGGGTGTAATTGGAGTTTAAATGTGTGTTTTTGTCAGAGATGGAGGTAATGGGCTATTATATACCTCAAGGGACTTGGACAAGTATTCCTGCATATGTTATAAAAAGCCATTGGTTTCCCCATCCCGCCACTCACAAGGGGACAAATATGAGCATTACAGGAGGCTGCTTGTAATTACAGATTTGGAGGCCATCCCAATGTTTTATCCTAATCTTTAGCTCCGATGTTCTCTCACCATGGCCTTGCCTAAGGAGCTCAGGAGCAGATGGTATGAGTTCTCCCCACAGGAAACGTAATTTCCACACATTTCAGCATAGGAATTCAAAAGTGGCTAGCCTGAGCAACACACCTGTACTTGCGGATGGTTTCTGGTTTTGGATTGGAAGAAGAAATGGGAGCAGAAGAAGAACTAGAAAAAATAAGAACTGCAGTCATGACAACTATTGTGTGACGTAACTCTGCTGCCGCTGCTAGCATGAGAAATCTGTCACAACAAGGATTTACTATATAAAGCACTGAAACGCGCATTGACTGTCCAGGATTCTACTTTTGACCACAATGTGATGCGGAATTCTAGTTAAGGGAAGACATTTTAAACTAAAAAGGAAGACATTTCCATAGTTAGGGATGGATGTTTCATCCAACCAAAATCGTTAGCTGCTGTCAACAGGAACATTAGGATCTGATGTCTGAGAAGTTCCATTAATTTCCAAACGCAGCCTGTTTTAAAGCAATAGCACTATAGCAGCTTGTGTTTGAACTGTTTCCTTACCTGACTCACTGAGCTCTAGCACTCCATTTATGGGCCAATTAACCGAACGGCGCATTTGAGCAACCCTCCTAGTTTTCGAACATTGTGTGAGTGAAGCCATGGATAGGAGTAGGAGTGTATTTCCGAACACACCCATGATGAGGGAACGAGTCCAAGCTCTACTGTTCTTGATCTTGTTTTTGGTTTAAAAAAAATAAAAATAAAAAATAAAATAAAATAAAAAACATTTTCCTCAAAATTGTGACTTATACTTTATTTTTTTGTTCTTCATAATGTTGTTTTTTAAAAACTGGTACGTCTTATACTCCGGAGCAATGTGTAGTCCAAAAATTACGGTAGTCCTTATGATCAGTTAGTCAACCATAAACATTTCTTGACAACAACATGCTATATGTGACCTCACTAGTCTAAACATGTCTAAACATGACATTCTAATTAATATTACATTTGTGAAATGTGAGTTATGCAGGAAAATCCAGCCGTTTTTATGCATCTCAGGGGGCGGCCATTTTGCCACTTACTCTTGACTGAAGATGACATCACAATTGCTCAGGCTCAGGCAACGACCAATCACAGCTCACCTGTTTTTTGAAGCTGAGTTGTGATTGGTTGCCACCCGAAACCTGAGCAACTGTGATGTAATTTTCACTCAACACCAAGTGGCAAATTGGCCGCATTCTGATATTGATAAAAACGGCTGGATTTTTCTGCTTAACTCGGATTCCACTCAAGTAATATTAACCAAAATACTGTATTAGTTTTAGTGGGGCTGCATAGAACATATTATTGTCAATATTTTTTTGGGTTGGGTTGACTTCCCCTTTAAAATTGGTAGTAAGGAAACTGTTAACATAACTATTCGGGAGAAATGCTAGAAGTTTTATGTTTCTCCTGCCCTTCAAATTACAAAATCAAACAAACAAACAAGCAAGGTTGTACACCACCCGCTGTGTGCATTACTCATTTGCTCCCCATGTCCAGCTGATGGATTTTGTTGAATAAAATCTGCCCTTTTTTTAGGCTCCCACTAATTACTTAAGAGAGACAAAAAATGTGCACATACAGAGTTTTTCAATATCAAATCAACCTTCCGGATGCTTGCGCGCATGGATGAGCTTCTCGCTGCAGCAGGGTGATACAAGGAGATCGGGGGTATGAGCTGGGGAGGGGTCACAGCAGGAAGGTATTGGTTGCTAATGGTAAGACTGGATTAGAAGACTCCCCTGTTGTGTGCTAGCATGCAGCCATGTATGAATCCTCTCCGCCTGTCATCACTATTGAGGCAGTGGCGCAGGGAGATCTATCAGCAAATCTGAGTGCATGCAGAGAATTCTGGGGTCCCACCAAAAAGCACTGGGGTGGACTTCTTTTCTCCCCTCCTAGCCACTTTCCTTTTACATTATGTCATGCCCCAGGAGAGTATGCTCCATCTTGCCGATGCAATGTAACACACAGAGGCAATCATGCAGCCTCTTTGGCCTCGAGGGCTGCCTGCTAGGAGGAGCAAATGCAACTTTAGCACTTAATCAGCTCAGTCATACAGTCGATGCCACACCAGTCTACGGGTAGGACTTCTCACAATATGAAACAAGATATTTCACGGTATATATGCAGCCGTGTGCACATGTGCTCGGTTGAGGCCTTTTGCTCCATTTCTGCCCCATTTCATACCTTTCTGATTGAAGCCCATTAAATACGCTGCCTGTGCTTGCACGGCTATTCATCGCAGACAGGGAAAGAAAGATCCCAGTTGGACGCAGTGCTGCCCGCTGCCACCTGCTGAAACGATCGCATTCATGAATCCTATCTCCTTGCTGAGGAGTGAGCCATAATCAGAGGCATTGTCTTGCAAACAGCGCCGCATCTCAGAGGGAGATCATCCTGGATTTTGTGGATGCTTATTGATATTGTGTAGCACACATTAATGTTTCATGTTACACAGGCAAAGAGTTCATGGTTGATAGAAAGCAGATACAATACAGGCCTAATGTGTGCCCAAGGTAAGATGAATAAGGGAGAGAAAAACTGCGCCTGTGTGTGTGCATTATCAGAAGATCGATTGGCTGCGTGCATAGTCTCAGGGGAAGACATAGGAAGAGGACAAACAAGACCGCTCCCAATGGACCTGTCGGAACCAGCCTCAGGGAGGCCAAACTGCTTGGACGAGAGTAAAACTCTTTTCGACTGCAAGTGCCCTCACTTCACTGTGCTCGGACTCGACAAGCACATGTATTATTCACGGGTCCCACTGGGTGATTAATGGGAGGCCTCATTGGAAAAGTGTTGGAATATTCACTAGTGCTTATCTCTCTTAATCCGATGACCGCTGGCCAAGTCACTCAATAAGTGGGCAGGCTATAATAGCGCTCCTCAAACTGTAGGAGCAAGGTTGTTCAACCAATTTACAATCAATAAGGTACTTGATTTAATATTGGTGGTGATAGATGATGGCCTTTGAAATCACATTATTATCCCAAGTATTAAAATCAGTTTTTGTTTGGACACATTCAGAATTGAGTTTGGCAATGTGCATGTGTATGACGTGTAGTAGTGTACATGCTTTTATCAAGTTTTCACTGGTGTTCGGGTTTTTTCCCTACTCTGGGCCAAGATTATAATAATAAATTATAATTCAGTTAGTTTTAATTCATTTTCAGAGCAGGTTTTTATTTACTTTCAAAAAAATTTGTTTTTTGTTTCGCGTTGGTTAGTTTGAGTTTTGGGATTTTTTATGTTTTTTATTTATTTTATTTTTATAAATAGAGTAGTGGTCCACTGTAAGAAAAAAATAGGCCACTAAATATTGTGTGATAAAGTAAACTTAATTTTTTCAAACAAATATATATATATATATATTACATTCCATTGGGGCGAGTGGTGGGGTTAATGCAAGCAGACAGTGGGAGAATAAGGCTAGAACATTTTTGCTGACTAGTTTCACAAATGCCAGGGTAACCTTTTTTGTATCAGTGCAAATGGTATTTGGCAAGAGTGACAATATGGTGGCAGACAGTCGGTCAAAACTGAATTTGATCGGTGCACAGGCACAGATTCTACGCTCTGCAGTGGATGTCAGATGTATTTCATTTAAAAGTATGCGAACAGCGGGCACATACTCTCTGAATCTCATTTAATTATATTTTTTAAATCCTCCCACAGCTATGTTATCACAGAAATGATCGGGGGTGGAGAGACGGTCTCCAAATGCTTCCGCCATGTCAAGACTCTAGTGTGTGACTAGCGCAGTGCATTAGAAGGGGAAGTAGAGTCAAAAAATTGTCTTTGCAATATGTTTTATGTGCACCTACTAGTTAAACACGATATTCTGATTAATATTGTGTTTGTAGAACATGAATTAAACAGAAAAATCGACCTGTTTTTAATCTATCTCAAGGGCGGCCATTTTGTCTCGTGCATGCTGGCAACTGAAAATGACATCACAGTGCCAAAGGGCTCAACTTGCAAATATCACATGAACAGATGAGCCTTGGTGGCTGTTACCTTACATCTTAGGCTGTACAAGCAAAAATGGCTGAATTAAATGAAAACTAAAAATAAAAAATAAAAAAATATATAAAACTAAATTAATTTTTTAAAAAAATTGATATTTTTTTTCCTGCCTATTTCACATTCTAATCATCAGAATACTTCCTCTTGCTGAAGATTTTAAATGTCTATTCATTTCTGTCTATGGTATTGCGTGCAAAATAACTAAATAGAGTGTCCTGAAGTCCACATCTCCCAGCCTATTATCGCCATCCTCGCTCATCTTCTCCTCTACACGACACGTGTCTCCTATCTTCTTGTTTCATTTTGATCCTGATTATGTGTCATGTGTGCCCAACTCTCATTTTCTCTGCCCATCGTCTCACAGGCTCCCAACTTTTCCAACAACAGTACATTTTAATTCTCACCCTCCACACCATCTCCCCCTGTCTGACAGCAGGTGGCAAGGCCAAGATTGAAAACATACGCACACTCTCTCTCTCTCTCACACACACACACACACACAAAGAAATAAAACGACGGAATCATCTCACTTCTATGCTGGTCATGCCCATGTGTGTAGAAGTGGTTAAGCTTGTCAGGCAATTAATGTAGCTCCTTGTGGCGATGAGGAGCCTCTCTATTATAAACAAAGCCTATTCATGAGCTGGGAGATAACCCCTGTGCCTTCATTTGTATCAGGGGAAGAATAATTACCCCCGTGCAACTAATTTATCTCTGCAGCTACTGTGTGGTCGTGTGCTCTATCTGTTTAAGGAGCTAGCACTGCAATAGTTGCCATTCGCTAATACACGTTTCATTTCACTGCAAGCGCATAGATTGCAGTGAGAATTCCTCAATTTCCAAGAATATATTGTACTTTTGTATCACAAAGAGCATGACCCTTGGCTGTCGCCATCTCTTGGTGATGTTGCTAACGTTACAAAAAGTAACAATTACTAGCACATGTGTTTTGATCAAGAAGGGTTTTAAACAAACAAACAACATGGAGAGTGAAAACATTACTTGTAGTGGTTGTGGCAATTGGGAAGTTTAGAGATGTAATATGGAAATGTCTTTTGTTCATGTAGCAGGCATAATCATACATTAGCAGTGCTAATACGCTAATACACCCTAGATGTTTTGGATGTGTTCTCTCATTCAATTCTATCTGTAATAGGATATTAGTTAACAAGTCACGTGTTTAAATAGAACAAGTCAGTGGTAACGCGGTAGCAGCAGAGCTTCTTGGGAAGAGCAGCATTGCCATCTACCATCTGGAAAAAGAAATGCATGCACCCACAGGGGAAAACATATAAATCTCTAAAACAATGGAAAAACTGAGGGTAAATAAAAGATTAAAAATATGTTTCTGTGTGTTAGCTACTTAATGGAAAGTGATAAACAGAAGCGCATTAAGGTATCCCAAATCCAGGTGGGATTCTTGTGACTATTTGTGACACTCCCAAGATAATTGTTATGACAATTACTTGTCACACACGCTAACATATTAGTGGGGTTTGTGTCACATTTCTGGACACACCCAAACTTTTCCCTGAATCATCCATATTCTTGTTGGTTAGTGATATTCCGCTCCAAATTGTTTGCTTAATTTGTTCAAATTGATGATTTATTTTTAACCTCCACTCTTCTTCTATATTTGAAGAAAATATGAGGTTACAGAACAAAAGGCAGAATATATGATACATACATTGTACAGTTTATGTTCACTATAATCCTTTTTCCAAGTCCATAGCTGTTGATTTTCCTTTTTTTTCTAGTCCTGACTAGTTCTCCTGCTCTCACTTCCCTCCCTCCATCCTTTACTCTTCAGGGCTAACAGCCCTTGACAGCTGAAGATGAAATAGAAATTTTGATATCAAACACCTACAGAAAGGAGGGTTGACCTTTGATCAATGCGCCGTTTGATGTCGTGACATGAAATTTGCATTACAGGAGCCCGAGCAGCGAACGCTACCACAATGGACTAATGTCAGAAGGCTGTCAGGGAGCTGCGAAGGTCAAGGATCTATTAGAAAGGAACAAGCCCTCCAATCCCACACAAGAGCCCGCTACAGCATTTGATGTCCAGTACACAGGAATAAAATAGAAATTTGATCTCCACTTACAAAGCAGTCACACTGGAGCAATCGTTCAGTATTAGTCAATGTATGGCGGTGGATGGTGGAAGACAGGAGTGTTAGCAAAGTATAAATTAGGTCTAATATTGAATGGTTAACAGAAAGGAATTCACTCTAATGCTGTTGTTTCTACTGCAAATGTTTTTATTGCACTTAATGGAAGCACACTAAGGCCAAATGACTATTTAAATACAGTAGAACCTCTATGGTCAAACATGAACGGTTCACAGTGACAGTCTTAGGAAAGCTAGTTGGAACAAGTAGTGAGCTAATCTACTAGTTGCGGTATTACGGTATTCTACACTAAATTAAACTTCACTATATTGAAGATACTCACCAGAGAGACCCTTACGAAAAAGTAGTATACTTTAAGTACATATTATAGAATATACTTAAGTATTGACCTTTTGCAAGTGTGGTCACAGACCTCATGGGAACGCCCCCTACAGGACGCTGGACGGCAAAAGAGCCACTTGCTTGTATTGTAACCATTGAATCTCGTACAGCGTGAAGTCCTTTATCTAATCGATTATCTTATAAAACGGTCATATCTTGCTGTGCGGTCGTTTGTACAGACAGACAAAGGAGTAAACCAAATGTTGCTTTTTATCGCATACCAACTAATGAAGACAAATGACGTCGATTGATAGCAGCAATCAACAGAAAGGACTGGCAGCCCACAAAGTATTCACGGATTTGCAGCGATCATTTTTTGCGAGGTTAGTAGATAAATGTTTTAATTAGTAGATAAATGTTCGTGCATGCGGCACGACTGGTTAGCACGTCCGCCTCCCAGTGCAGAGGACGTGAGATCGAGTCCGGGCTTCGGCCTTCCTGGGCGGAGTTTGCATGTTCTCCCCGTGCTTGCGTGGGTTTTCTTCGGGTGCTCCGGTTTCCTCCCACATTCCAAAGACAAAGACATTGCGTGTTTCAAATCACATTAAGGAGCCAGATAGTTAGCGTCCACTTCAACTATACGCACACACATCTTAGTTTTAAAATGTACCTTCTTTTAAACTATTAAGTGCATTTGACTGTTTCATAATGGGGGATTTCGTCTTTGTACTTGGAGTTTAGTAACATAGTAACATAACATCATCATAGCGTTTCAATATAGAACGGACTGTGTAAAAATATGTCAATTAGCATGATAAACATGTTTTACCTTTGCATTACGAGGTATATTGTCCCCCGGTGTGATCGTACCATCTCGTCCCAGAGACCCAGCCAGCGACAAGCTTTTGAATCAGCCGGTGTAAGGAGAAGAGACGGCATTGACTACATAATGATATAGGTCGTGTGCTCTGAATTCCGTCAAAGTCGGCGATTTGATTAACTTGGTAAAAACAGCAGGCAACAGAAGGTAAGGGGTTGTTTTCAAACTAGCGATCTCCAACTAAAGTAAATATCGCGCTCTATGAGTCCCGACTAAATGTGCAACTTCGACCTACAGGCGAACTTCGGTTGAAGTAGTAGATTCCATGGCTCTATGGGCAATTATAACTTTTAATTTGTAAAATAGCAGTCGCTAAATCACTAAGTCGCTCCGGGTCCCGTCCTCTTCCATTCAACAATCATTTCCTTCCGCCATCCGTCATAGGGCAGTCACGTGGTCACGTGATGTCGGTGCAAATGGTCAATACCTACATTTATTTTTTGAGTGTACTTATTCTTGTATACTATAAGTAAACTCCTTGGGACTAAATTAGTCCTTTTTAGTACACTTAAAGGTATACTTAACTTAAGTATATTATAAAATACATTAATATTTATACTTAAGTATAATTTGTAGTATACTTATGTCCACAGTTTAGTTTACAGTAAAAAGTGCAGTGGTGAATTGACAGGGATCAAAACGGCAAACTCTAATACCAAATGTAGCAACCTAACCGCTAGGCTATCCAACCACATGGTGGCATGGGTTTTATAAATAAATTTAACCTATAATTTCGGTCCGTTACTCAAACAACGAGTGACTTCTAAGTATATACTCCAGTATGTAAACTTTTAGTATATGTTTCAGTATACTTACAAGTACACTTAACATTTACTTGGTACTTAAATATACTTCTTTTTGGTAAGGGGATGTAGCATGCTAAGCTACAATGAAATGTAATGAAGTAGCTAAACTACTTCAACACTACTTCAGTTGGGTTGGAACTTTTTTCAAAGGAAAATGAAATAATTAGGACATTTGGATACTTCTCCTTCTTTCCTGGAACTGCGGCTTAGACACTCTTTTTCTCTGGCAGTAAAAAAGGAAATCTAAACTCACCACCAGGTATGCTAACTTCCTCGCACACTATTCTCCAAGCCTTCTCTCTTCTGGCTCTCTCCCAATACTGATAGCTCGCTCTATCTGTATGTTGTCCATTGATCTGTGGACAGATGGATCAGTGGGTCGCTGAAGCTGTTTAATTATTCACACCGACACATCATTTTTCATACGACCAAAATAAACCAGTCACTCCGAGTGTCCATCTCTCATTCGGTCATCAGCTTGCAGCCTCATTACCTCCACAGAGTAGGAGAGGTGGGGTGGGGGAGAACAAATTGACAAAATGGGGGTGTGCATATTGGAATGCAAATGATCTCTTTTAACCATTGTGATGTGCATAAAATTATTTGAAATCATTTCAGCCAATATCATCATGTATTCAGTTCAAACATGTAAGACAGGCTCAACAGACAAGACAGTGGCTCTCGAGGACCAGGGTTCCCTACCCCTGGACTAAGCCCTGCTGGAAGCGGCTTTTCATCCATCAGTGTAATGGTCACTAACCGGGTCAAGTACCGACGGACCTCTCACTCCGTCACACTGCAAAAGGACAGAAAATTTAAGAAAAAAGTGAAGTCGTAAAAAAGTAAAATAAGAAAAATATTACTTCAAATAACCAAATTATTTGCCAACAGAACAAGAACATTCTCATTGAAACCATGACAACGTGTATCTAAACATTTGACTTGTGGGTCTACTCATAATTTTTTCTCACATTTTTCTGATTGCAGACAATAAAGATCCAAAACCGAGATGTCATTTTCTCTCACATTTCTGATTCAAGGCATATTAATGTATTCCAAACAATCTCCTGGGATGGAGAGTGGGAAAAAGAAAATATGTATCATATTACCTCACTCACCATATTTTCTGACAACTTTACGAGGCAAGGCTTAACAGGTCAGACGGTTTTAAGACTTTGCTGCCCTGATCGATAATTTTGTTCCTTGTAATTATCTCACCATTGCACTCATTAATTACACTTTCAAGGCTCATTTCTTGGCCACAGATGTCCATTCTGTGGGAGCGTCCAGCGGGTGAGAAGGTGGAGGGGGCTGATTAATACTCTGTCTCTCTGTCTAAAGTTGGCCACCATTCACAGAGGCTAAAATGCAAGAGTTCTGTCATATGAGACTACACCAAGTGAAATGAGCTGTTTGGTGGCCAAATCGATAAATTCCTCTGATGAGACAAGTTTGCGGAATGTGGAATAATTCACCAGAATGCAGGAGATCATGAACTCTACACAGGATTCAAAACCAAAATTTCAGAACTTTGAGGGAGATGTGCTCACCACATGTCTACCATATTTCATTATTTACAGTGCTAGGTCAGTCGTGATTACTAGGTACAGATCTGCAACAAATGAAATATCCTGAAACAACCTAAAAGGCAATGGAAGAAGGTACACGACAAAGAAAGTGTAGTCTGATGCCATCTGCTGTCTAGAAAATAATTTCAGACCATACAGTATTTGCTAAAGCTCTTCTCTCAGTAATTGAGGCAAATATTGCTGCATTTTGTAAACAACTCATGAGAGAACATGAAGAAGGTGATATCAAACTGTCACATGACAAATACGTCATTGTGGAAGGCTTAGAGATGCAGCTGCAATCTGTGATACAAACACAAGAGGTTAAGGCCAGGGAGACTGCCAATAAAAGGATTAGAGCTAATAAATTGAATTTAGGCAGATAATTTTCTGATTTTGTAGTGCTTGTTTTCATTATTATCCTTGTCGATGAATGCAGGTGTACATATTATAACATGAGTAAATTGTAAGTAATCTAATATATGTGCCTGCTTGATCATTACAAAAAAAATGGGCCTGCTTGAGATGTTCATTGTAATTTAAAAATATATATATTGTTATTATTTTGTGTGTGTGTGTGTGTGTGTGTGTGTGCGTGTGAGAAGGCAGATAAGCTTCTGCATTTCTCAAGTATTTATCACTTTTCAACAGCATTCTGTGGATTGTCTTGCTGAAGTACCATTTCTCTCCACAGGGGGGCAAACACTAACCATTATTTGCATACACGGTAATCTCTCGCTTGGAAGTACCGAACGATTGAATGTAAAATAAAAATATATAAAAAATATTATTAATAATAATAATAATAATAAAAGGCTACAATAGACACTGATTATGTGAAAGTTTAGTATACAAAATGTACGTTTTGGACGAGCAGTTTGAATATAATGCAGGCAAAAAAATAAATACTGTGATATCTGAGTGTAGCATTGTGAGTTCCACTAAAGAATTCATTGAATAACAATTGTGGCAGATTTATTTGTATGGCTTGAGTAAATTGAGCTGAGGCTTTAACTCATTTTCCCTCTCAAAAGCAAGCGTTTGCTTTTGCCTTGGAAATTAATTTTCCAGCCCAATAGACAAACTTGGCCGTTTCATTCCCCTTTCAGCCCTTTTTTCTTGCTTGAGGCAGGAAGCAAACACAGGAGGTTTTGTCCTTCACTGTGGTGCGGGCCCCCAGACCCCACCCCCCCCCACCCCCCCCCCCCCCCCTCCGCCTTCCCTCCACTTCTCCCGGCAAGTCAACTTGATGTTGGGAGATGAGACGGGAAACAGGTGTCACCCATGACCTTCAGTGTTCAAACGCCGCAGGCCTCACAGTGTGGGGTGCTCCAAAGAGGGTTGGCGGGCTGACCCCTCGCAAGCTACATTACCAGGGTCTTCTCTGCTCACCTTATCGCCATAGCAACATTGACAAATATTAAATAACCTCACACTCCCATTTTTGTCACTGGAGATTATTTCTGTCACAGCTGATTGTGTGTTTCACAGCAGTACTTCAATCGCAAGTTAGACTGCGTTTCTCTTGAGGTCACACCTCCACCTCACATAGATGACCCCAGGGACAAAGAAAGCAACACATAGTAATACTCTCTAAATCCCAGCCGGTGGCTTATGTGAAGCCGGAGACATTATGGAAGTCGGCTGCCGAGAGGGATAAACATGTCGGCGTCCTCAGAATGTCTCTCAGCGCCTCTGATGTCCTCATAAGAAAAAGATTAATTCCACAGATTATCAAGGTTGAATAGGCTAAATTACTTACTGTTAGTGATCGGAAGAAGTTGATGCCTTGTTCAAACGTGTTCAACGGGTGGCCAAATCGAGTTGAAGGACATGATGCACCTTTAAAAGATTAGGTGGAAGAGAGAACACTCTGCCAAAGTCAAACAACCAAATGCCAAGGTTAGAGTTACCTGACCTTCCATGCAGCATGAGACATACCGGAGTGTATCTTTTATATCAGATTGGATTTTATAAAGTTTGTCAGTTTTATGTAAAAAAATAAAAATAAATAAATAAAAAGTATCACTGTAAATGTCAATATATATAGGTCCATTATTGTATAACTATTTTAATTCAGGGATGGGCAACTGAATGCGGCCTATTACCACACTCTGAGTGGCCCATCGTTAATAATAAAAATGTTTTTTTTAAGTTTCAGAAAAAGCACTTTTTTTCTTTTTCTTTTTCCAAACCCAATGAATGACCTGGGAAAAATCATATCTGGGGGAAAAAAAGAAGAATAAATTATGTTGAAAGAAAAGAAAAAGATCTGCATATTGTTACTGTCCTGTGAAAAGCACTTATGTCCATAATTATTATTATTTTTTAAATACGTTTTGGGGATGTCTGCATTCTGTTTCATCCCATAAACGTAAAAATGTAAAAATAATACTACTAATAATAAATAAATGAATAAATTAATTATTATTATTTTTTTTTTAAAAGGACATAAGTGGGTTTTTTTCACAGGACAGCAACGATCTATGCAAATCTGCAGGTTCGGAACCTCGAGTATGCGACTGTAGGTTTAAGCTGTAATATCACCAAATACCACTGACATGTCTTGATTGCACTTACACTGGGTCTTATACTGCCTTAATTATACTACAACGTGAATCGGCCTAATATATATATTTTTTTTTCTCCCCCGCGGATTTGGAATGACCTGCAGGACAAACAAGTCACACATTATTAGAATTTTGAGTGTGTTGATTTTTGTGGGGGGGAAAATTGCACAAAAATTTCTTGTCCAGCAGTTTTGTGCCATCCTTGAATGGTAATCTTTAACTCTTTGTTGTTGGGTTAAAATAGTAGATCTTTTCTACATACATTTAAAAATGTATTATCAAAAATGAAATATATTAAGAGCATGTATTTTGTCCATACTTAAAATAGCATTTTTGTCATAAATCTGGTTAGGAAGTATATGGTCCTATGCGGGGGCCCCAGTAGCACTGCAGCCTCACAAGCCAGACTAATAATTGTGATTCACTCAGGAAAGTTCTTCCCATTATCAATCTGGAACTTCACTCTGCAGATGTGTTCGGGAAAGGCGGGGCATGCTGTACAATACTTTGAGCTGATTGGACGATGCGGCTTGTGCACGTTTCTTTTGACCAATCACGCCAATTCAATTGAGTAATGCTGTGAGAACAGAATTCATTGCAGCGCCACTTCCTGGTTTCGTTCCGCCCTAAACAACACCTGATTGGTGCGACCTAAGAAAGGTCGGTTGCCAACGTATCAGTGGGAGCAGTACAAGATGTATTCTCGTAGTATTTGTGAACAACTACCGCGAGAATTCAGCGTGCTGGCAAGATTAGCAGCACTGACGAAAAATTGTTGCACACTCTAGCATTTATTTTAATTTCTTCCGCAACTGTTTTTTATTTGCTATGTTTTAATATAGTGGGCCTTAAAATTTCTGTATTCCTTATTTATATAATAGTGTTTTGGCCATGAAACTAACTCTAACTTTGTTTAGTGTTACAATTAAATTTGATATTTATTACTTCCCTAAAACAAAAGTAGACATTCAAGAAAATTTGGTGACTCAGCCCTAATACTTCTAAAGGCAATACTGTGTTAGAGATTCCAAGTTATCCAAACAAGTGTAGGTCACAGCTCTGTAGTTTTAACTCTGCACATACTTTGCCCATACAACTCTTCAAGCATTTGTCTGGAAGTGTGCCTGTTTATGGACTAATGGTTATTTGGGTTGTGTGTCCACGGCATGACACTGAGAACCAACTGTTTGACACATGGAGGCCACAAAGACAGATGGTAACCAAATGCCTTTTATTGGTTGCCGTTACCACATGTGCGTCCCCATCACATCAGCTATCAATGTGCAAAGTCTCTCTCATTCTCTTTCGTGATCAGCTCTTGACCATTAACTTATCAGATCTAAATTGATGCTGTGATTCTTTCCAAGTGATGCATGACTTATGCATGTCATCTCTGTCAATACTGTATGCCCACACATGTACTCTCTACTGTATGTGTGCATGTATATACAGTCCAGCATTTCCGTGCATACATGCTGTGTGCACATACTGAAGATGGTTGCATGTGTGCGACCAAGTGTCATATTGCCTTACTATGAGCTGATACAGAGCCTGGAGCTACAAGTCACACCTGGTGTGTGAGAGCAGTTCACCAGCTGCTCATGACTGAGTATCAGATACACACACACACGCACGCACACACGCACACACGCGTGCGCGCGTTGCATGCTCACAACTGTATGTTTGTTCAGTTCATTCCTGACACATTTGCATGCACACTTAGGAGTTGTGCATTCACATTTGCCTGAGGGTGCCACGCGCAGCCTACAGCGCAGGAATGCATATTTGTAACACGGACAGAGGCACTGAATGCAGACAAAGTTGAGGAAATAAAGGACAAGAAGAGCCATTAATACATTAGGTGAACGTTTAACGAACGTTCAACGAACAATGACGAGAAATCAACATTCGCTAGCATTGCAAATGTTCGCTAGGGATGTAACGAGAACAGCAATATTGTGATATCGCGATATTAAAACTGCCGCACTATCGTTGCCGTCATGTCATGATATTAAAATTAGCACATCTATTTCAGCCCTTCTATATTTAAAATCCTAGCTAATGGGCAGATGAAGGGGAATGTAATATGCCTGTGAATCGAGTCAATATGTGGAGGAACTCAATGTGTGCATGCCTTAGCAAGTAAGTGCCACAAAATTAAGTGTTGTTGGATATTTTATGTTGTTTATGTGCATTGCTGTTATGTATAAAAGCACAATATTGTGTTTTTTTTCAGTAAGAGCTCTTTTTTTCTCTTTTTATTTTAGAAAATCGTGAGCTTTTTTAATATCGCCATCCTCCCCACAATATCGTGATAATTATCGTACCGTGAGGTTCATATCGTGATAATATTGTATTGCGCCATTTGGATATCGTTACATCCCTAATGTTCGCCCTGAAATTGGATACAGCCTTAAGCAACATATATAGCAACATGGTGAACTGCATTTTACATATCACAACTCACACCTGCACACCTTGCACACATACCAACTCGCTGCCTAGCTTTTTAGCCATACGTAGATATGAAATTACAAATAAAGCTACCGGTAATTATTATTGTAAGACAATACATTTCTATCGACATTAGTCACCAAATGACCGAGTCAACTCGAATGGGTTATTTAATGTACTTTTGCCCCAAAACACGTCATAGTTCAAAAATGAAAAATCCAGTTTGTGCCAAATGGTAAAAGGACTGCAATTATATAGCACGTTATTTTATCTCGATACTATGTTTACAAGGCCATTCATTCAAACGTATCAGAATGTAGCCTACATCGGCGCATTAACACAAAAAAAGGTCAACCTTTCTTTTTAGTTTAAAATAAGTTACTTTAACCTCCAGAATGCCTTAACGTACTCTGGCCAATGGCAGAACAAAGGAAGTTTTTTTCCTCTTTGGTGCAGTTTTGAATCCATCTACATTGCTAGTGTTACTAGCCTCAGCCTAGCTAGGCTAAACTAATTCATCTCTCTCTGACATCCCAAGTTTTCGTTTGTTGCTATCACGGCATTAGCCAGCCAAATATTCCCGTTCCTAGGACAGCGCGCGATGGTTTTGATGTATTTTCCTGATTGTCTCGACCAAAACGTACTGAACTGAGACCACTATGGAGAATTGAGTCACCGCTGTGGCTTGAAAGAGTGACCAGCACATTCTCCCAACACTGGCTAATCTAATCATTTGTATTACAGTAAAGGCAGGCAAGAGGTGAAGCTTAATGGATGCCAGAAGACTAACACTCAACAGATTAATTTGCCTTCAAACATGACAGCAGGCTTTCTCCTTTCATATAAACGTAAGTAATAATGAGATTAAGATACTGTATACCAGGGGTCATCTTAGGTAGCCCCCCCAAGGACCACATGAGTTGCCCGTATGCCTTTTCTAAAAATAGCTCATTGTGATTTTCACATAAATATCTTAATAATCACATATTGTAAAATGTGATTTGAGAAAGAAGTCTGTATCAAACTGGTAGCCCTTTACATTACCAGTACCCAAGAAGTAGCTCTCAGTTTCAAAAAGGCTGGTGACCACTGCTGTATACTATCAAGATGTTGTAGCAAATTACTGTAACATCATTAATCTTTCCAGATGTTGCAACAACCTTGACACGTGAAATGTCCTCCATGCTCTTACATAGTGACAAGTGATAGGAGGGTGAGGTAAAGGCAAGGAAACCATCATGCCTCCCTTCGGAGATGCACAAGACCCCATTATCCACCATCCTCCTTGTCTGGGTGGGGGCACATAATTGAACCTTTGTGCTGTGTGTGAATTCTTCGCCTGCACACTTTCCCAGAGTGCGTCCAGCTAGCAAACAGATGGGGTTTGTATGCAGAAAATGCACGCAGGCACATACAAACAAGCACTCAAAGTGCGTCCACGGGACATGTCACACACAACCCCCAGAAAAATTGCAGCACAATAACAAGAGAAGGACTTTCAAAGGGCCTTGCACCCGTGAACGCGTCGGTCTAAAACTCACAGGCTCTTGTGGTCAACTTGAATTGCGGGAAAAAAAACTGACACGAAAAGGAGAGAGCAACATTTGTTGTTTGGTTTTCTTCCAGCATTATTCAGATTATTCCTTAACATTGTGGCTAGTTGCATGGCAGGGAGGAAAGAACCGCATCTCCAAGGCAACCACAGGGCCTACAATTGTCTGATAGTCCTTTAGAGCTTGCAGCTGCAATGGCACTCGTCTGAAAGAGCCCTGTTTTGGCCATTGGCAATAATAGTGAAAAGTAGGGGCAAGAGGAGTGAGGAGCGGGCCTCCCTTTTCAAGCTTTTAAAAATAACAAAAGCATTTCTCCCCTTTTTGTCGTCTTCTCATCTCTGTTAAATTGGCAATCTTCCTGTGTCATTCACTATTTTTGCCTATTTTTTCCCTCAACTATTCAGCTTTGTAAGCCATATAAAATCAAAGACACATTGAGAAAGAGGCATTTATTTTCTCATTGACCCAGAATACAAATGGGAAAGTCTCATTCATCATTCTAGCATCTTATCTCATTCTCTCCAAACCAGGAAGTAGCCTGCTTCTAAATAACATACAGACAACAAAATAATTCTGAATAAATGCCATTAATTCCTATCTAATACCCCCACAATTTTAAAATAAGACAAATTGCTCAATCAAACTTGAAACTTTCAAGCTCTCCAACAAACACATTTCCCTCACTAAAAGGGATATGCCTCCTTTTTAGGCAGTACAAACTGGAGTGGAACAGAGCACTTTTGTAATTCAAAGCATACAAGTATGATGGGCTCTGGTAGGGGTTCCTTCCAAATCAATAGTCATGCTTTTTGGATGGAATGTAGCTGGAACATCTGCTGCCTGAGGTTGGACTAACAGGTGCCACAGAGCACCAAAGTGGCGTGAGAAAACGAAATCTTCCGGGGGCATGGCAGAGCCAGCTGCTCTTTGGCCATCTACGTGGGGGTGGTGGGTTGGTTGCACATTATTAAACCACCCAAAAAAAAATATGCATCAGACTTTTAAGCCTTGTTTTCTCCAAGCAGTTCACTTAAGCCCTGCAGAGTTGAGTTTTTGAAACCCTGATCTGGTTCGGGTTTCCACTGCGCAGTGGATAGCAAAGAGCATGATCATACAAGTGTTACCCAAACTCAACAAAGAAAACAAGGACGGCAATGGACAACATCCCTCATTTTATGCTCTATCTTCTCGGCATGTGTATGTTTCTGACAAGAAGAAGAGAAAAGTGTGCTTTGTTCCAAACCTCCTTATACGGGCTGTTCCGTCCTTGTACGACCGTTTCGTCGTCCCCATTGCTGGCAGTAAGTCAGATTTGTTTCCTTTATTGACAGAACTTCTGTAGGTGCAGCCGTGGCCATAAGGGTGTCGGGTTTTGTGACATAAATGAATCTCTGCTTTTTGCTCATAATGTGGTTCTGCTGTGTTCATCAAGCTCCAATTGTCAAACTCTAATTGGAGCAATTCCCAGTCAAGTGTGAAGCGGTTACGATGAGAATCAGCACCTCCAAATCGGAGGCAATGGTCCTCAGTGAAAAAAAGGTGGAGTGCTATTTGCAGATTGGGGATGAGATCCTACCCCAAGTGGAGGAGTTCAAACATCATCGGGTGTAGAGCTCATCCGCCTCTAGTTAGGATGCCTGCTGGAGGCCTCTCTGGTGAAGGCACGTGCTACCTGAAGAAAGCCCAGTGGACGACCCTGGACACGCTGGAGGAACTACATTAGGTTTGGTCTGGGAATGCCTCTGGATCTTTCCCATAAGAGCTGGATGAAGTGGCTGGTGAAAGGGAAGTCTGGACTTTCTTGCTAAAGCTGATGCCCCAAAAACCCCCAAACCTTTTTTTTTTGAGAGAGAGAGAGCTCAGTATTGTTTATTCGGTAATGTCATCATCATTGCTCTCTCTCTCTTTTCTTTTTCTTTTTTTGTATGTGCGTGAGTATATGCATGTGGGTGTGCATATGTACGTGTGTGTACTCATTAATTCACCTAAAACCTATTAAATATCCCATACCGTTGACCTAAACCGAATACTTCAGAATCCAGCTAGAGTTGTAAAGTTGTCAAGAGACCTGAGGAAGGATCAAAGAAAAGAAAGGAAAGTGAAATTCAGCACCGACCAGACATCACCTACTACCCACCGGGTTAACAACCAGAATCTTTCACCAACCCCAGAAACATCTCAATTCCAACAAATTAGGGAAACCTCAAGAGACTAACTAACTTCTAACTTTTTGAAGATTACAGATATTTTTCAAGGGGAACAAGTAATCAAAATTACACTTGACCCAGAATTGTTTGTTTCCAATTGGACTGTATTGACTGTCTGTTTAATTCTGCTGGTCCTGTCTATACGCAACTGCATGTTGAGAGTGCAACAGCCAGCGAACCTTATCATTTCAAGCCCTCACCACAGAAACCATCCATCCATCCATCCATTTTCGTAACCGCTTATCCTCACAAGGGTCGCGGGGGGCCCTAGAGCCTATCCCAGCTGGCTTTGGGTAGTAGGCAGGGTACACCCCGAACTGGGTGCCAGCCAATCGCAGGGCACACAGAGACCAACAACCATTCTCTTTCACAATCACACCTATGGACAATTTGGAGTGTTCAATTAACCTGCCATGCATGTCTTTGGAATGTGGGAGGAAACCGGAGTACCCGGAGGAAACCCACGCAAGCACAGGGAGAACATGCAAACTCCACCCAGGAAGGCCAAAGCCCGGACTCGATCTCACGTCCTCCGCACTGGGAGGCGGATGTGCTAACCAGTCATCCACCGTGCAGCCCCCACAGAAACCAGCCCTAAGGAATTAACGAATTTCCACACTTCAGTTCAAGTGGGCAGATTATCAAATCAAGAGACTGTGAGGTGTCTCTGAAATTAGACAGATTACAAAAATATAAAGTTCATATCAAGTTCTTAATAGCTGGATTTTCACATACATTACAATACTTTAGCAAGCTTAGACGTTTGAAAAGTGGTGTGATGTTTCACAGAGAGGGAATTGTAAAGTCCAGTTGTTGGCTTTGACAGCTTTAGGTAACAGCTGGTCTGTGCCCATGAGTGAGCGAGTGAGTGAGCGAGTGAGTGAGTGAGTGAGTGAGTGAGTGAGTGAGTGAGTGAGTGAGTGTATGGTTGATGCATACTTACCAAGTGTCCAAATCCCCATTATTTTATTTCTACCAACCTCTATCCATCAGTCATCTTTACCAAGACAGAGTACAACATTTGTCTTGTGTCTCAGAGATTGCAATAATAAGACATCACATTGACAGTTTTTTCCTCCTTTTTTCTCCATGTTGAGCTAAAATTTCTTACTGTTGTCACTCTGAAATCACTCCGCGAAGATATTGTCACATTGCTAATTGAAGACGAGCTGTGTTAAGTGCAGTGTGAAAAGGCCTTTAAGCAGCACATTGTGAAAATTGCTGCATTCTCCCTTCTACCAACATGCCAAAAAGGTTTTCTTATTACTTCACATCTGATCGGTTATCCAGTCACAACAATTAGCAAGGCTAATAAAAAATCAGACTCTATCCCTGCTGACCTTTTCCCTTTTTTGGTTATTCTGGCCCCCACAACAAGAAGAAATAATCAGTGAATTGAAAGGAGACTGTTAAAGCCTCTCTCAGGGTTGGGATATTATGTTACTGGCACATTTGGTTGTGAGTGGCCCATCTATGGAGAGAAAAAAGTGTTCTCTTTTATTGTGCGCTGCCAAGACAGATGACTTCTCACATTGAAAGTATCATGACCTGATGCCAGCACACTATCAGTACAGGCTGGTGACCTAAGTATGCCTGTGGGAGGTCAATCAGTGTTATCGTGTTTTCTGTCAACTCCTAGGTTAAAGAAGCAGTGAAAGCCTAGGATTTGATGATGCTATGTCCACCCAGATTATATTGCATTTAAAACTGATACATATCAGAGAGATGACTAAGGGGTGCTTTTCAGTATGGCTCAGAGTGTCACATCAATTGTTGACTTTGTAGCTTTATTTGTGTGCTGTAATCACCAAATCACTTGGAGTGAATGTTGACCATATAGTGTTACTGAATGTAGGCAGTGTTCACTTTGAAGAGGAGACCACTGTGTATCCTCCCTATTACCTTACCTCATCTATCACAGCACATAATCTGGACCTCTCCCGGGTGCTCACTTGCTGATAGCCAAAGGTTAAGACCATCAGCAACCTTAAATGGGGTCCTTAACAGCCAGGAGTCTATAGGGAGAAAAGACACAGTTGAGGAAGGAGAGACATTGGCACAATGCAATCAGTCCATTTCAGACCCCTGAGAAAACAGACTCCCTCTCTCCCATTGAATCTGTCCTAGGTGTAGACAATAATGCTACAGACTTCCCATATAGACACCTGGAGACACTGAGACCTTACTCATTCACACAATGTTTTGCTTTCTTTTAAGCTTACATTTCCTTACATAAAAAAAACGGATATGTTTAAAGGAGACCACCCTACTAGTTAGGCTGCATGAGTAGTTTGCATATGGGTGGGTGAAAGCCAGAAGACAGCTGGGGGGGAAAAAATGCCACACCTGTTTCTCACAGTCCCGCCATTAACCTTTGAGTAACAACCAGCGTGAGTTTTTTTTCTGTAGTGGTCCTTGGTCCTGAAGGGCGTGGACAGTGGTATTGTCACCCATTTAGAGGATGACAGGGACACGTGGCTCACCCTTTGGAATGCTTGTAGGGCTGAGTGTGAATGAAGGCACTGGGTTGGGTTGGGGTGGCAGGTGCTTTGACGGATGTGCTGCAGAGTGCCAAAGGAAAGAGTGAGGCAAGAATGACAAGAATGAAATTGATCAGTGCTGAATCTGATGCTATTGCTTTTCATGCTTACTAGTTGTTTTTTCTAGGCATAGGCAAAAAAATAAATATAGATGAATCGATATCAAATAAATTTTCCTTTTCATAGCCCGATATGTGTTCATAAATCCATAAATCAATTATTTGAGGAAATTTGATTCTAAGTGTTTTTTTTTGTATCTTGCTGTTTTCTTTAAATTTACTGTTTATGATATTTTAAAGTATTTTATTACATTTACGAAAGACATGACTTACTTTAAGAACATTCACAATTTTTTTTAATTTAGTTATAATTATTTAATTATGAAAACAATATTTTCATCTCATCCTTGCTGATGCCAATGTTTGTGTAACACATGCTACTTTAATGAACAAACAAACTAAATCATTTGACCAGTTACTCCCTCTGCATAATTTAAGTTTGCAATTTAATGTTTGTTGTGTTTTTATCATGTCCTTATATTATAAAATATATATATTTAAGAATAATTGTTGTTTCATAAATATATGTATGTCAATTGATAATGGGTTGAATCGAATCATATTGAACTCTTGTGAATTGAATTTGAATCGATTCAGGAAACTTATCGTATCAATAGCCAGACCTATTATCGGTGCCGCTACTGGTACTAGCGACGGTGGCCAACACCAGAATTGGCCACCCTCTTGTGGCAGTTTTATGACCAGGAACGAAAAATTAGAAGAACAGAAAATTGCCATTAATTACAGGCCATTTTAAATGTTATATTGGGACATATAAAGGTCTTTCTTTAAAATGATCTGTTACTTTTTTCTATATTATGTAGCAAAAGCACTAGTGGTATCAGTACTTGGTATTGGTGACTACTCTAGAGTTGTGTACTCGTGCTTGTATTGGTCTATCTCTATTTGTTTCCATCTTATAAAACGATCAAATCTCAATCAATCAAGATCTAAACCATCGGCGGCTTTGTCTCTCTCGAGTGTTTTTATATTGTTTTCACCACCTTAGGTTAAAAAAGTAACAAACCAATTTTGACAAAGTAAGGAATAGACAGAACAGATATCTGTTTTCAAAAATAAGCCGTCATCAGAAAAATAATTAAGTACAGATAACTTCAGAATTAACTCACAGTTACAAAGTATTTGTACTTAATTACTTCCTACCACTGAATGTGAGGGACAACCAAGCAAAATCAAAGACACAAAAACTGTCAAACTGTCCTTCGAGTGGCTGGTGACCAGTCCAGGGTGGACCCCATCTCTCACCCATTGTCAGCTGGGACTGGGATGCACTCTTCAACAACGTCAAAGTGCTGTCACTACTGCAGCAACAGGCATAAATATGACTGAGGTAGAATTTCACTTATTGCATGTAATTTATTGGCCCACCCAATCACTAGGATAGGAACCCTGTAGGTATTGCTGTTACACAGGAGAAACAGAATATTTTCTTGATTGATAACATTGGGTTGGGTCCATGTCCTGCCCTCTGTAGCTTACTTTTACTTAAACGTCCAACATTGCTTTGTGAATACAAATATACGTGTTATGTGTATCCGGGTCTTGTCAGCGTTTATTCGCAAAACCTGTTTCCATAGCCAAAATTTGCATTTTCCTTTTTTCGATACGCTTCAAAATCCACCCCCTCCAAGCGTAAAAACTATTTAGCAAATTTTGGGCCTTTTTTCAAATTTCTAGCGTTTCCATTCAGTTTTATTTTTGCATTTCTTGAAAATTTGAATAAAAATGGGTGGATGGAAACCCCACTAGTGTCGGTCTCGTCAAGTTTTATCACATCCACCTGTGCTTTTCGACTCTTTCCCTTGTATCATCCAATCAGCTTCCTCAGCCACGTGTGTCTTGTCCAGGTGTCCCTCGTCTCGTCAGTTGGCGTCTATTCATGTTGCATTCGAGGAAAGTGGGAAGTTGGACTTTACCGACATGGAACACCCCTTTGAACTTGTAGCTATAAGTAAATGGAAAAAGGACTCCCGACTTCATGACCAGCTTCAATCTGATGTCACTCGACAATGGCAAACCCTGTGGAGAAATAATACATAATTTTTTTAAGATTTTAAACAGATATTTATTTATATTCATGTATTCTTACTTTAATGTCATTGTTTTAAATAGGTTCACATAACTCAACGGGATTTGGACTGACTGTGTTAACCAGAACAACAAAAAATTTATCAGAAGCAGCCATCTTTTTTTATATTTGCCTCGAACGGTTTGAGGTCAGAAATGGGAGAATCCAAGTGGGATACTGTATATCCAACTTCCCACCGTCTTTGAATGCAGCATCAGTTCCCTGCTTTCGTTCTGTCTTTGTCATTTGTGTCAACAACCAATCACGGCTGAGCTTAAGAAAACAGTTGAGTTGTGATTGATTGTTACCTTAGCCCTGGCCTTAAAAAAAAAAAGAAACACTGGCAAAATTATATTTACTAACACCTTTGCATAGATTACATATGGTGCGACGTGCCGGATTTACACCAGTCACGAAGGCGGAGCCCCTCAACTCTACTCTGGTCGCACAGCGTGTTCCAAAACTAGAGCTGAGGTGAAGTAAGCACGACACAAGCAGTAAACATGAGCTGGGGAATGTCTGATAGAAGTTCAGAGGTTAGGAAGAAGCATGCCTTGGCAGGGACAGAGGGACATAGCCACCTGGTCATCTGGGTTAATTATAAATGAGGCGAGCCACAAGGGGGGAAGATGAGCTGGACAGCTGCCTCTTCAGACCCACATGTTAAAACACACACACACACACACACCCATACGCACCCCAGCACACACACACACCCACCCACACCCACCCACACACACACACACACACACCCACACACACCCACACACACACACACACACACACACACACACACACACACACACACCCCCACACACACACACACACACACACACACACACACACACACACACACACACACACACACCAGACTACAAACCATGTGCATTGTCCACTCCACTGAGCACCGGATCCCAGGGGCCCAACATGGCTGAAAAGTCCTTCAAAGCAGCCAGGTGGAACTAGGGAAAAGTTCAACAGAACAGACGCAAAACCCCTTAAAAATATTTTTCTTAGAACTTCCAACAGAAACAGAATATAGTGTTTCTTCCTTGGGTTAGTCTGCCGTAATTCTTCAGCATTCTTTCTGTCGATGAGGAAAAAAGCTTTGGTAAAATGTGCACAGGACATACAGTACGTAACAAATTCCATTTCTCACTAGTCCCAACACGATTGCAGTGATTATTTTGCAATGCATGTAGGGCAGTGTTTCTGAACCTGGGTTCGATTGAACCCCTAGGGGTTAGGTGAGTCAATCTCAGGGGTTCGGCAAAGGTCAAGACACACCGACTGATGCGCCCCGCTTCACCATCATTGACTGCAGGTGATCACACTGTAAGCTACTACAGGAAATTTCGAAGTCGTCTTTTGACTGTTGTGATTATACATCATTTGACTTCTTTATTATCGTGATTCCTTTATAGCCTAACTATGTCAAGCAAAAAAAGAAAATGGTCGGATGAATATGTGCAAAATTAATTCACATGAACAACGGAATATATTGGTGTTCCACAGGGTTCAATTCTGGGGGCTCTGCTGTTTTTATTGTATCTACTGCCACTGGGTTCCATCTTGAAAACAGCAGTGGTTGTTTTAAAGTGCTCTATAAATATATATATTGAGTTGAGTGACGGGAGTCAGCATCCTAACTGCATGATATGCCAAGTTGAACAATTCTAGTCCGGCACATCTAGCAAAACAAAAGAAACACCTCCTTAAGTTGCATAGAGATGGACAAGAACACCAAACTTTTTGCATTCAAGGTGAAGAAATCCAAATTCGATGAAAAAGCTACTCTCCCTGTTCATGTTGTTCACCAGTAAACCCTATACCAATGTCTTGAATTTGAAACTAATTAATTAAAATCACATTTGGGTTTCGTGAATGCGTATAGGAAACTGGTGGGGTTTAGTACCTCCAACAAGATTAAGAACCACTGATGTAGCGGAAGGACCGTTAATGCGGACATTAACAGTTTGTGTTCACTGCAGTACAATCAAAATTAAGCGTACAAATGTTCACAATTGGTTGTCCTCAAATCAAACAGCAATTTGTCATCACCTCCTTAGCGATGCCCTTGGGACTCTGACCTGAAAGATAGCGCTCTGTCTAATTGTGACATAAGCGTTTTTCCATGCACATGCAGAAATCTGAAACCCCACAGGTGGAACTGACGGAACCCCCCCCTCACCCCTCCACACAGATATTATATCATGACATACCTCACAGAAATTGACGTCAAATTGGCCCTAGCACATCCATAGAGAGTAAAAAGCAAAGCGACAAGAGTTTACAAATGGAGGTAAATGTCATGTTAAGCAACATGTTGAATTAAATTAGATTCCCAGAAAGTGAGATGGCAAGAAATTTGATCAGTTTGATCTGATACCACCAACTCTATGCCTCCCTCACAGGTTATGGAATGCGACATTGCACTGTTACACGAGTATCAGTCATATTCAGCACTCCCATTTAGACTTGATAATATTTCACTGGCTGAGTGGTGATGGGTGTAAAATGATGATGCAGGCTGATTATTTTGTGCTGATCCTGTCTAAAACTCAGCAGACTGTAGAATCACAGCAGCAAGCGACGTAAAATACTTCTCAGGTTTCCCTTCCAGATACAAGAGATCAGAACAGAACACATTTGACCTTTTGTAGAAGCATAGTCCAGAAGACAATGCTGACAAAAGGAAAACAGTTTCATGAAAGAACGTCCTTGTAGGTACTATAAGTGTCCTGTCACTGGAAAAGGCATTGTAGAAAAGGCGAATTTAATACTGCTAGAGATTCTTTTCGATTAGAAGAGCAATAAAGTTCTATATATTGTAGTCAAGGTTTCAAAAACTGGAGGATCAACAGAAAACATTCCCAAGGAACGAGGGATGTGCATCTCTGTAAAGTCACGTGAGGTATGGAATTTGGTTACAAATGCAGACACGACACGGGAGTTGGGAAACTAGTTGAGTCTTTATATACAAAATTACAAAGTAACAATAGCAAGCAGGGCTGGATTCAGATGGCCTCGAAGAAAATACTTGACTGAAAAACCTTGACTAAGAAATCTTGAGCTGGCTAGATGCAGAGAAAAACTCAGTTTAATCACCACGACCTACTGATGAAAGCATCATCCAGTATCGCTCACTAGGGCAATGCACAATTGTTTATGACAGAATAAATGCCTCTCGGATAAAATTAGAGACTAAGATAGCAACTGCATTGCAACAGACCACACTATTATCATAAGGAGAAAAGTAACTGCATAAAACCTGGCAAACTACAAGTGGCTAATACGGCTAAACACCATCATCACATTATCATCACAAGGGACATAATAACTGCATAAGCATAATGCACTAACATCGTAACACAATGATCCCATGACTCACCCCAAAACACAGTCACCTATGACCCTGTGAGTCTGACAACCCAAAACACAATCATTATATTCTCTCCACAAAAGACAATTTTATATGGTTTTCAATACGTGAATCAAAGACGGTTTGATTTGAAAGTGGAACGTTTTGATTCAGTTCGATCCAGTGGGATTATGATTTAATTCGATATGGTACAGCTCATTTCAAGCCAAACTATGGCATGACATGGGGACGCGACTGGATATAGCAGGCAGGATTTAGTTTATACTTGAGAAGTATAGCAACTGTTTGTAATCAGTAAATATAATTACTTTTTCACATTTGTTTACGCATTGTTTTTCGTATTTATATCCCGCCCCCGTAAAGGGGTTTTCGGTTGTCTTTGGAATTGACTACCGCTGCCAATGTTATGGAGGGGAATTATTTCTTGTGCATGCGCTAAAGGTACGAAATAGTCAAGGTCCGTGTGGTGTGTATTTACGTAATTTTTCTTCGCGACGTGCTGACGTCTGGGGCGACGCCACAGGGGGTAGGCGTCGGGCACATTTGACCGACGTCGGATTGGTGTATCTAGTTCCTTTTTTTTCATTTGAATGAACCTGTCAGTTTTACAAATTTTCCATTTACTTCTCTCCAATAAAAGACGAGTCAATACATATGTCAATATATTTCAAAGTGGAACGATGATTCTAATTGTTTTTTGTAACACTCTGCTTGGCATACATGTAGATGTTTGTTTCCTAAAATTATTAATATTTTATTTTTGCTCCTAATTTTGTATCATTTAGAATTCAACAATGAATTTTTTTAAAGAACAAGAAAATCAAGCAAAAGGATACACACCTAAATATCCAGACTTTGCTCAACTCCAAGGCTTTATGACGGCAGCAATTTTGAATACCCGTACCAATTGTGTGTGTTTTTGGCACTGGTTTTCATTTTATGTTTTACACAAGTTAGTTTGATTGTCAACGATCAGCTTTCGTGGGAGTTCTAGCCACAAAAAAGAGCACACTACACTCTGACACTTGTCATATCCCTTACCATTTCATTTCTAAACACACAATGACAGCTGCGAAAGAGCTGTCGTGAATCAGCCAGACAGCCATTTCCTCTCACAGGTATATCTGCCTTTGAGATATAGCAATGTCACCTGTCACTGAAGGAAGTCATTAGCCCTCCCTCAAGCACAAGACATTTGATTAGGAGAGTGTAGCATTTAAGCTCACAGAGAAAATGAAACGCTCTGCAGTTTCCCTGTCTTATTGTGGTTGGCACCCGCTGTCAGCAGCACACAGAAGCTGCCTTCACGTACAAGATGGATGCCAAATGTAAAAAGGAGGTCTTGAGAAATCTAGAAAAAAAAAATATCGATCGAGAAAATTTATATATATATATATATATATATATATATATATATATATATATATATATATATATATATATATATATATATATATATATATATATATATATATATATGGCGGCACGGTGGAGACTGGTTAGCACGTCCGCCTTTCAGTGCAAAGGACGTGAGATCGAGTCCGGGCTTCGGCCTTCCTGGGTGGAGTTTGCATGTTCTCCCCGTGCCTGTGTGGGTTTTCTCCGGGTACTACGGTTTCCTCCCACATTCCAAAGACATGCATGGCAGGTTAATTGAACACTCTAAAATTGTCCCTAGGTGTGATTGTGACTGAGGTTGTTCGTCCCTGTGTGCCCTGTGATTGTTTGTCAACCAGTTCAGGGTGTACCCCGCCTACTGCCCGAAGCTGGGATAGGCTCCAGCACCCTGCGACCCTAGTGAGGAATAAGCGGTAAAATAAAATGGATGGATGGATATGTGTGTGTGTGTATATATATATATATATATATATATATATATATATATATATATATATATATATATATATATATATATATATATATATAAATGGTTTTAGTTGTGCAGCATACAAAGTACTGCAAGGTGAACTAGTCCAATGAATGCCCTTTGACTCAGTTTATGTCCAAACCTTTGAATAGCCTCCTTCTTTGCAGCGCTCTTGCATAACTGACCCTGAACTTTAAAGACCCTGAGTTCAAAGTTGAAGTACCAGTTTGTACTACTCACAGTACATAGTATTTAATCATTCTATCATCAAACAACACAAAGATTTACTGCGTTTCTGTGTGAGACAAAGCCAACTGCTCTAAACTTGCTGTTTACAGCAGGTGGCTTCAGGCCCGTGTTGCCATCAGCATCCAGCCAAAGATAAATAAAGAAAAAGTGCCAATCAGCTGCAAGTTGAGACCATCTGTTGCTAGCAGCAATGGAGCAGAAACCAGGGTGGGTGACAACTACAAGTCCAGAGCAACGGAGGTGAAGTGGCAGCCGTGGGAGTGTTGAAGGAAGCACAGGGGATGAAATGGATCAGCACAACGTTGGATGCGGGATCGCATGGTGTTTGGCCAAGGCCTGAGGAAGTATCATATGTGACATATTCATATGTGACTTACTCGCGGGTGAGTCGGTGTGAGGCAATACTGACAGACACACAAAAGCAGGCCCGCACAGGGTCCAAAACACACATACCTAGGCTATGCTTGTTAAAAAAAATAAATAACAATACATTTCAAGTATTATTGCCTCATTATTGCATCCTCAAAAGTATTGATTGCGTATCCTTAACCTGTAGGAAAATATTAGTGGGCTACTAACCATTTGCAAACTACACTAAGGGCCCTATTTTTGTAGACATAAAAATGACACATCTTCATTTTTGCACTTGGGCAAGTCTAGTCTCCGGAAACTAATGATGGTAGCAGTGAAATTAATTCTGAAGTCTAACCAACCATTTTGTCCTCTGTAAAGAGCCTGATGCTACATTCACACCAAAACCGGAAAGACGATCTGGAACGCTTCCTTCGCTAGCGTTTCACCTCAGAGAGTTTTTTGGAACGATTGTCGCTCATTCATGCATTTGTGCACACCGGAGAGGAGGAGGCATGTCCCTTGGTGAACGACTGTAGAGCACTTTACGAGTCAACAAAAAGAGCACTGAAGACTACTTCCACTTCTTTCCTGGGCACTATTTTCTCCAGCAGCGAGAAGTTTTTGAGGTACGTGATAGCATTTCTGTTTTTTTAGTGGCAGCCGGCAGTTGCGCTAAATAACTTTGGCATGGATGATAAACAGTGCTGCTACCTCGGTACAGTTCAACAGAAAGTAAATACACTTACCAGCACTTGGTTGTCCGTGTTGTTGCGCTCGGGGTGACAACAGACAGGACGCTGTGTGTGACGTTGCCGGTGCTCGAAGCCGATTGGCTACCGTGAGGCGAAATGCGAAAAAAAAAGTTTAAAAAAAATTCAACTTTGGCGAGTGTGCGGATTTTCGTCACGAATGTGAGGATTTCGCTGTGCTGCACCGCGTCCCAGCGCTCCAAACGCTTCCTCCACGCCGCCCCACGCGATTGACTACAATGCAAACGCGCCACCGAAACGCCTCTCCCTGGTTTTGGTGCGAATGCAGCATTAGGGTGTGCTTCTGGTGGGAATTGTGGAATACATCGTGAGTATGCATTGTTTACATTTTTATATCCCGCCCCCGTAAGAGCGTTCCGGATGCCTTTTTCTAAAAATGAGAAATAGTGACTACCGCCGCTGATGGTATGGAGGGGATTAGTTCTGACTCAGCACACAAGGTACTTAATAATTGACCTTACCATGACACGCCCCTCCCCGCCCACTAACGACGACAAGAAGCCCCCTTTGACATTTACTGGTCAAGAGGAGCGAAAGTGCATACACAGTAATGGCAAAGTTATCAGATTTGTGATTTCTCGGTCAGGTATTTTCAGGACGCCGATATTTCTCTTCGAAGCAAGCAGAGGGTGCTTTAATTTCTTTAGTGAAAGTTATCTTCACTCCCTCACCATGCAATTTTACCCAAAAAACAAAGGAAATACACATCGCTGTCTGCTACTACATAAGTCAGAAAAAAACCTCACTCACTTCGACTGATTGTCAGCAAATCCTAAGTTTTGAATAAATGTATATTACCTCATAGTTTCAATGTTTTGTTGGCATTAATGGTAAATAGTAAGTCAACAAACGCGTGGACAGTTAGCTACTCGGAGCTATCGTTAGCCTTAGGCTAAAAACAATGGAGAACATTACCTTAGTGCAGACGTAATAGTTTCTGGTCCTTTTAGAGGGATTCAACTGGTCGTGTGCTCGTCCATAAAGTTTGATCCAGAGCAGACATTCTTCGTAATTGTTTGAGGGTTTAGGGAACGAAATAAACCGGACACGGTTATCTCTCTTACAAAAGCTGCGACTACAGTGTTTAACCATTTTTCTTGATTTTTTT
Source organism: Leptonotus elevatus (assembly GCF_054856555.1). NCBI lineage: Eukaryota > Metazoa > Chordata > Actinopteri > Syngnathiformes > Syngnathidae > Leptonotus > Leptonotus elevatus. The sequence goes on from NC_141248.1 coordinate 6,695,667, forward strand.
CTTGCTTTTGGAAAACCACGCAATGCATCACCGGGAGCTAGATTGCTATGTTTGTCCACAGCAAAACTCACGTGCCGACGCAGACATGACCTCTTGCGTCTTGGTTTACTTGGTCATGCAGGCGTGGTTTACAGTAAAGTCAATTGCCATCGGTGCCTGTCTGTTGCAGTGTTTACCAAATATTAAATGTTATCTGCTTTAAATTAATTTAATAATGTGCACGTATCGAGTTGTTTAATACAATACCATGAAATAAAAGCGGGAATTCTGAACTCTTGTCTTATATTCATCCTTGGATCTGAGACCCAAATATCTTCAGTATACAACAAAAACAAAGGAACTGACTTTGTCATTCCAACACTTTTGGAGAACAAGTTTTTTTCATCATCGACGAATGTGTATGTGTATAACACAAACAGCAAACATTTGAGTGTTAAAACTGTAATGCTCCACCCAAATAAACCAAAGCATGTTAACTAATCTGCTGTTCCCATGCATGGAGCTGGGACCTCATAGTGTGCAAAACACAGTTTAATCCTTTTATCAAAACAAACCCATATGTTGGAAAGCGTAAGAGTTTAAAGCAAACTGATGATATGAAACAGACATCTTTTCGAAGACAACAAAAGCATTTGTCATAGAGTATTTTTCATTCTACACAGATAAAAGGATTTAATTAATCCCAAATGTCAGGCCATATGTATAAATCACCATCCAACTTCAGAAGAGATAAAAAGGCACCTTCTATTTTGCTGATATTTCTGTTCTTCCATCCTTCCATTTATCTTTCAGAGCCTGTTCTTCATATTAGTCCAATTAGCATGTGAAAATGTCACGGATGACACAAGTGAGATTTGCTCATGGCTCGTCGTTCTCCATTCCACTTTGAGCTGGCCCAACACTCATGACTGACAGCTCGACTCTCAATAATTCATCTGGCCTGGGCTGTGTGAAGGTCAGGAGATCATCTGTGAGGGATGTGGAGAAGAGGTAGAACTGTCATCAAATATTCATTAACAGGCTGTACTGTCAATACGCTCTCAAAATACCCAATCTCTTCCGCTAAACACACATTTGCTCTCAGGTTCTTCAACGGGATAACAATGCAATGTGGTAGAAGAAATGGATGGATGAGTTCAAAATCAGTGCAAATTGTTGTTATGAAATTTTACGGGAAGGTGTCTTGACTCTTTACCAACCCGGCCAAGCAGCTGGAGAGACTTTGCAATACCAATGACCTAATGCAAGTACACAGACATGCACGCACGCACACACGCGCGCGCGCACACCCACACCCACACGTACACACAGAGTAAATACACACGTCTTAATCCACAAAGTATTATGCTCAATTTACTGCTAGATATTAGCCAGGTGCTGCTGTTGTCTGCCGCAACATTAGTAATCGTAAACTGTAGCCTTTGGAAGCATCTGTATCAGCTTGATATGAGCAATGACTTATTGCCGTTGGTATGCCACAGACTTGACACAAATGGCCCAGCTGCTCCAATATAAAGCTTCTACGTGTAAATAAGGAATCTATTGATCTGTTAGATTGGTCAATTGGCTGTTCACAGCCCAGCGTTTCGTGTAATTGTGTGTGCATGTGTTGAATTAGTACTTTATCGCCAACAAAAATAGCGAAAGTCAGCAGAAAAAAAGTGATGATGTGTGGTTTATCGACAATAAATAAAAGTCCCCAACAAATTAATTTGCTTTCATAATGGGAGCTCAGGTGCACAACATAGGGGCTCCCATTAACTCCCATAGAACTTGAACCCTAAAAATACACTGAGAGAGAGAGAGAGTGAGAGAGAGAGAGAATCAGACAGAGACATAGACACAGAGAGAGAGAGACAGAGAGAGAGAGAGAGAGAAAGAGACAGAGACAGAGAGTGAGAGAGAGAGAAAGAGAGAGAGAGAGAGAGAGAGTTTGGAAATTCAAAGCATGTGTTTTTAACAATACAAAAGCAGTTGTAATATATTCATAATCGTTGTAATCGTCAGTGTTATCAAAACACTGATGTTGTGCATATGTTGCAGTTTGATCTTTGTTAAGGTATTTAGGTAATTGCTTGTGACAATTCTTACAGATTTTGTCCTGTATTTGATCAATATGTTACTTCTAAGAGACACTTCTAAAAATGCTTACAGTGACTATGTTCAGAAAAATGTTATGTAATTTTAAAAGATTTATTAATACAACAAAGTTTGTTAGCTGACCTGTCAGACCAATTGTTTTGCACTTTCATGTAGGGTGGACAGCAGATGTGTTTTCCATTATAGACATTACAACAATACAAACATTAATCTGCAAAAATGTCCAGTGATGGCTTAATTTGACATGCTGAACATTTTAGTCCATTTATGCATCTGGGAGAGACGAAATAGTCAACTTAACTAATCTGCTGCGGAATACAGCTTTGTTGTTTCATGTAACTACTGGGAGTAATTGCAAATGAGCTACTTTGACAGTGAAATTCTTACCAGGAACAGAATTCAACACCTGCTATGTTCAACCACTGATGTATCTCCAAGCAGAGGAGCTACAGTACATTTTGTTGATTGCAGACTCTTTGCACCAGCTAAAATAATTACAATATGAAGGTGATTTAAAGTATAGCAAGAACGTGCTTTGTAACATAAGTGATCCTGTACAAAAACTCTGGGCTTTTTCAAATAACGCTCTAAAGCACAGGTGTCAAACTCAAGGCCACTTCATTTTATGTGGCCTGCAGAAGCAAATATTGTGCTTACATGATTCTTGGTCAAATCTGCACCAAAATTTCAAAATGTTATATGGAGAAATAATAACTTTTGTTCTCAAGTTCCTTTTTCACAAAAACTTGAATAATAGTTGAACAAAGTAGGCCTATCAGTCGCATCATCCTTGGTCATCCATCTGTTGTTGTGTATATAATAATATGAGATTATGGTTTCACAGTCATAATGGCCCTCTGCGGGAAACCATAACTAGAATGTTGCCCGCGACAAAAATGACTTTGACACCATGACTGCTCTAAAGATTTGAGTGTATTTTTCCACAGGGCCGTGAAAATCAATATTTTAAAAGTATTAAAAGAATATTAAGGTATATTATGATAGCAGCGGTTAACATTTTGAAATATCAGGTTCAATTTAAAGTCACCAGTTCAGGTTTTATGCTCATATGCTGAAAATGTATTCAATGTGTGTCTTTTCACTATTAAAATCCAACTGTGGATTGGAGGCTTAGTTATTACTTCAGTTAGTAATACATTTAGTTTGCAAAAAATGTGATCTTAAAAGAGTTTATTATCTCATGAAATCTTGAAGCTCCATTCATGTGTCTAAAAGACGAAGCATGACAAATGACTGTGAGTTGTCTGAGGATATATGGAATATGTGAGCAGTTGTGTTGGAACTCAGGACGGAGCCACAGGTGTTAAACAGCTAAGCTCGAGCGGGGGACGATGTTATTGAACCAAGAAGGCTTCTCATACAACCCCCTCTGCAGAGCAACTCAAAGCTAAGAGGTCAAAGGCCACGGTGGGTGCAGTGGGAGGCAATGGAAGCCATTTGTATGGTTGTCCTGGCTCAACAGGTGAGCACTGGCTGGGGGGACCGGGCTTCTCAAAACATCTTAGCCGACAAAAACAAAACAACACCAACCATAGACTGAATACCAGGAATGTCCGCCACACACGGTCACTCACTCACCATACACGTCACAACAAGCCGTGTTTGCTGCTGTTCACACTACAATGTTTGTTTTGTAGCTTTGTGAGGGAAGATCGTCCAGTAAAAATGCTACAGCATGGGAGGAAAAGAAAGAGTGAAAAGCTTAATGTTTGTTTTCATTTGAATATCACAAGGTCAAAGTCCCCAACCCCCCGCCCCCTCCCCCTCCCCCTCCTCCTTTGTCTCTTCCAGAGCTACACCTGTGGAGGAATGGCCCACGACTGGTAGCATTGTGTTGAGTCCCGCCTGAGACTTCTCGTCACCTTCAACATGTTGCTGCACACATTCCTGCTCAATACAGACTTTTTGGATGTATTGCACGGTCACTAAAACTTTTTCTATAGATGCTCCACAGCTCATTCATATCATTTGAGTGAGCTCTTCAGTAAACTATTACTATTATGAAATGACTACAATATAGCATTTTTTTCCTTAAAATTACATGTAATTAATGGCAATTTTCTATTCTTCAAATTTTTCGTTTCTCGCTCCTGATTATATCCGATACCGATACCTGGTTTTGGTGCTCGCCCATCCCTAGATTTGATAATAGCACCAAGGAATGTATAGATCACCACTCCTAACCAAATAAATACCACTGGTTACTGTAATATTTGTGAAAAGCGACCCACAATGCTCTAAATAGCAGGTGCATGGTCAAGTGGGAATTTGTCACGTGTGGTGCCACTCCTTAGTATGGCTTGACCAATATAAAAAAATGTTTTAGGCCAAATGGCAGAAAAAAATACAACTCATCAGATCAATTTAAAATATATATATCGAATAAAATAACTACTTTTAATGCTTTCAACAACAATGACATAAATTACAGGCACAGCATAATTTTTAGCATAATGGTTGATTTAGGAACCTGCTTTGGACCCATGTCAAGTCAAGTCAACTTTATTTATATAGCACCTTATCATGTGAAGCAGGGGAAGAGGACCCTGGTCCTTGAGAGCCACTGCCCTGCCTGTCTTCCATGTCTCCCTCCACCAACACAGCTGAATTGATGAACAGGATTGTTATCAGGCTTCTACAGAGCTTGCTGATGAGCTGATAGTATGAGTCAGCTGTGTTGGAGGAGGTAGACATGGAAAACAGGCGGGACAGAGGCTCTCGAGGACCAGGGTTCCCTACCCCTGATGTAAAGAAACAACTCAAAGTGCTTTACACGTGAGGAAAAAAATAAAAAAACAAAAAACTCCCCACTCTCTCCACCACCCCCCCGACCTCTAGACACACAACTCAATAACATCTTACTCTCACACATAGTGTGTAAGTATAACAAACGGACTAATTGCCACACAAGTGAGGATGCGTCATCTTTGGGGGACGTCCACACCAGGAGCTATGCCCAGCCCCCAGCCGCAAGGACGCCACCCCAGGGAGGACTCCAGCCCAGGCAGAGGAAACCATCACCCTCCAAATATGGTGTCAACCCCACAGTGTGAACAGTCCCCAGTGAGAAACATTGGAGCTAAAACAGAGTAGGATAAAAAATAAATAACTCAGTTAAATAAAATTACCAAGTAAGAAATACATTTTAAAAAACGTAAAATCAGAATGAAAATAAAAATAAAACAATAAATGAGTGAAGTAAAATTAACAGGTAAAAAACGTGAAAAATATATATTAAAAACATGAGCCTGATTCAGATCCTGAAATGTCATTTAAGAAGCAATCATTTATAATGTTTCCTTTTAAAAATAAAAATAAAAGTGTTTGGTCAAGGTATTTTTGTGATCCTATGCTATTGTTATAATATTTCACATACAACAAGTATCTCCATCGATATTTATATTTTATTCTATCATTGTGGTAAGCAAATTTATGGTACTATTCATCACTACTATAGAGCTCAGCCAAGAACTATGGTGGCCTTTAAGGGTCTCGGCAAAAACAAAAAAAAGTTTATAATTACAATGATCAGACGGTATTCTGACAAACTGGGTTGATTTGAAAACGGTATGTAATAAATAATTGAGGTTTTGAGGAGTGAAAAATGGCTGAGTATGTTAAACAACATATCCTCTTGAGCTCTTTCTCAAAAAAGTGTTGTTGCTCTTAAGCGCATTGTACTGAATGTACTTTATAAACATCGCTAATTTTCACATTTGGCCCACAGTGTCTACCTAGCGGTGGCTTATTTATCTGTTTTGTGTGTGAGAGAGAGCAAGTAAGAATCTAATACAGCTAATTGGTTGGAAAGTTTTATATCGCACACATTTTCCAGGCTTAATGATACATGCACGTGAACCTGTATGAGCACATGTGCCATGGCCCCCATCCTGATGGGCCTGGTAAACAAGATAATTGATTAATTTAAAGATAAACGAGCAGCAGAAAGTAATGATGTCTTATTGAATGTCTGTGAATGGCTCTACAGCCTAGCCTTGTGAATGCACATCAGTGGTCTGAGTGTGCAAAAAGTGCATCTGAGCGGTAACTCGTGACATGATGGGGTAACATATGAAGCATAAGATTAAATAATCGATCCCAACATAACAGATAAAGATGAAGAGAAAGACAACTTGTTAATAACATTTGTGGCGCAAGATAGCTGGTGAGGGGAGAGAGTTGAAAGTGGCCTTAATGCTTTGCAGGTTGACAGCAAATAGAAAACAACTGACATGCACAAGTGTTGGCTAAATAAGAAAGCAACTGTGTTAAAAGAAAAAAGAGAGAGAATAAGACTGCAAAGAGATTTTCTAAAGATGCAAATTAAATATTTACAACTGAACTAGTTACATTTCTTTCATTACATAACACTGTGGTGAATAAAGATAATTATTTTTTACAATCAAAAATGGTTTCCTCCACCTTCTGCTATTCCGTGTCAAGGACAAATTGTGAACAAATTGTGACTGATTCCCATATAACTGCTTCAAAAATTATCGGCTTCTGACAGATTGCTTCTGTTTTGCTTCTGATTTACAAAGTAATAGTTCAACTAACTGTTTTGGTTCTGAACGGAGACATGGGATTCCACTGCTTTTCAGTGCAGGGGCAGATATTTTCTGGTGGGTCTTGACCACCCCAAAATCGTGTAAAATCTTAAACTATTTGCCTTATAGAAAACTGTCCAGGTAGCATTTTTTTTTTAAATCCCCTGTAATAAATAAACACAATGCAATTGCTTGATTGACTGATTTTGGATATATTGATGAATTAAAGTAAAAAAAAAAAAAAAAAAAAAAAAGGCCCTTGCATCCTTTGCTGTTTCTGCTTCCGCAGCAAAAAGTTTCAAAATTAACGTACTGAAAATTACCAACAATTGTTAATTGGCCTTTGCATGGTTTAAATGGAAAATGTGACGTAACATGTTCAGGTACTTTTATCTAACATCATTATCTGAGAGGGTTAATCAGATAAAATTATTATTTTTTTCAAAGTTATTTTTATTTGTTTATTTTTAAACCTGTTTTGTTCGGCTGCTAGGGAATGCAGAATGGATGATCTGTATCCCTTTGCTGTGTTGTATATTGCCGTTGTGGTCATTTGCATTATGATGGATATCTATTCAAACTTGCAGTCAGACAGTTTAAGAGTGGAGCTACATAAAAGAAGAAAAGAGAGGATAGGGAGAAGAAGTAAGTAAAGACAAGACACTAAAGTATACGAAAAAAGAAGTTTTTTATTAATACTACAATCAATGTCACATTGCATTGGAATTCTGTATGGGAAAGTAGTGCCAGACCCTGTGAGGGAAGGACAGGGCAATGTTTATGTGTCTTAACAACTACATTTCTCCTGATCCAGAAATTCTTATGACAATATGACAATTGGCAATAAAATGTTTTAAAAATTCCAATGCCACTATGGGCAACACAGACTTTAAAATATTCTGCTTATTAATCCCAACTAATCACGCAAACACAAGCATCCACACTCACAGAAATCAGATTGAAGGTGTGAGGGTTGTCAAAACAACTTAAACCTGGCACAAATCAAATGTGCTGCTGACGAAGGGCTGCTTTGCATTTCCACATTCCAGTCCAGCTGTAGGCCTACGCTCTGTTTCATTGTGATTGTTTAAAAAGTCATGTTGAAAGAAATATCTGAACATTTGATACATGATATGGAGACGCTGGGTTCTTGACAGGGTTAACATGTCTGTACAAGTTGTTTGGAAAATGTGGATTTTTTTTTTTTAAACTGGATTACATTACATGGATAATGCTTTTGGAGAGCAAGTGAGGTTTGCCTTTGTAAAACAGCTTACATGTATGTATAACAGGATTTTGTCTACTTAGTGCGGACTGCAATAATGAAAGAAATCCACAGTGAGTAGTATAATCTTCTTCAGGGCAATTAGATATATGACACAAAGTTGGCTATGTCACACTGACTCGTATTTGATGCCTCATATTACTGTCACCATAAAGTGAGTTTTTATTTTTAAGAAAAAAAAGAAGAAAAACAAAAAACAAAAAAAACACAAAAAAACAAAACAAAAAAAAGTGAGTTTTTATTTAACTCTGTAGAGTTATGAAATGGAAACAATATGTCTTATATAACGGTGGTCATCCCGCACAGACCAATCCTGTCCTCAAATATGTGTCAACCAGGACTGCTTGAGTGAGAGTTGAAAAGCTGAGGCCTCGACCACCGAGTGCAGCTCTGTAAAGGTGAATCTGCCCTTATTAGCTTCACTTCACTAATTAAACCGTCCATCACCCCTCGAGTCTGACCAAACCTGCGCTTCTCACTGACACGCACAAGTGATCCTCAAACATTGCATAAAACACTGACCAGATTCCATAAAATAGCCGTGCTCAAATTGACAATTCCGAGCTTACATCACAAGTCAAAATGGCGGTTTTACTCGGTGAAATGATGCTCTTCGCCCAATAAAAAACATTGGACTTTGGATCGTTGTAATTTGATTTGTGAGCATTATTTTTGATTTCAAAATGTGAATAAATATAATTTGACTGCTATAACAATCTGCCTGGTTTGTATGCTAGTCACAGGCAAAAGCAATACAATACGCCATTTGTTTTCACCGTGTAAATGGAGCAAATGTCAATGCTAAACTAGCATTAACACTGATTAGCACCGTTGGTAGCATTCATTCATAATCGAGTGTAACAATAGCACTAAATTTATTGGTTTTGATGAGTTATTAACATTGTTTTTCAGTTTCAATTTATATTTTAGCCGTTTTGGATTTAGTTATAGCTGTGTAGCTCAATGAATAGTATTGTATTCTTATCTGTCTCTTTCGCCTGAGAAGAAAAGGGCGACGGGTTTTTCTTCCACTGCTATCTAGAAGGGAGTATAGTCTAGTACCGGTCTCAGCCGGTCGGAAGAGACAGGCTGATGTATTATTGTTTTTCTCTAATCTGATTTGTATTCCTGGGAACTTGCTGAACTTGCTGATGGGAGGAGACTTTTCGTATTCACCCACTTTTCAATAAATAATGATGTGCAGCAGGAGGAGAGGACACACAATCTGAACAGAACACGGTTTGAGTGTCTTCAATTGTTGTCATCAGAAGCTTCTGTTATAATGATACCTTTGCAAAGGGACTTTTTCACCAGAATCTCACCATTCAGTTAATTGAACACGCAAAGAGTAGAATACAAATATTGTCGACTCTAACAAATGGTGATCCCGACGCTGAATTCTAACGGATGGTGGTATTTTGACGTAGAGCAAGCTGCGGCGTTCACGGACGGGCGGAACTTCTAGGCCTAAATAAATAAAGTACGGTAAGTGGAGACTTTTATCCACGTAGGGAGGTTCTGTCTGTTTGGGTCCGCTGCAACTGGTTTTCGTCTTCCAAATTGTCTAAATTTTAAATGAGATCTGTGTGAACAAGTTGTAGTTTGATGTCGTTATAGAGTTGGGATAATTCCTACGATATTGAACTAAACACGTCGTGGTGTGGTGCATTTTTAAGTGACGTAAATGCAGACCTAGAGAGATAAAGCTTTTTTTACACAGGATGAAGTAGTGTTTTTTTTGTTGTTGTTTTGTTTTGTTTTCGTCCCGCTACGAAGAATCCTTAGACCATAATATATATTGAATAAAAGGGTTGCCGGATGACGTAAGAAGTCTTTCTTCTGCTAAGGATCGCGAAGATTATGGTATGCGCTCTGCCTTTTTAGCAGTTTGGACGATTGGGGACTAGTATCATATTTGCTCATGACTCTTGGTGAGAACGTCCATTTACACGTAATATGTTTTTTGAAAAAGCGCCTGTTTGAAATTGAACAGTATTGAGGGGTCCAGGTTGATTACAGCGATAATTGGATTTTGTATCACTGTATTTGTAATCGAGAGATTACGTGAATTTATTTTAAATTTTGGCGCTCCTACTTTTGTAGTTTTGGGGTCAGGATTACCGTATGAATTCCTTTTGTTCTACGGTTTAATTCGATAGCGCGTGACAAGTTATTTTGAAAATGAGCGCCTTGCAAAAATTTTGCAATATATGGAGAACAGTTTAGCTCAGCGGGATTGGATAACCGCTGTGTATAAACGAGAGGTCACGTGATTCTTATGTGTGTCTATTGTGTGGCCATATGTGTTAACCTATTGAACTATTATACTAAAAGTGAGACGTCACTGTATTGATAAATATTAATACTACTTGCGTAGAATATAAACCGAAAGTAAAAAATAGCCTACAAACAAAATGGAGGGCGATTTCGACCCGGATACAGAATGGTTTGTATGAATGCGCTTCCGGTTCATAGTCGGGACTTGTACTTGGAGTCGTAGCCATGCGGAAATAAAAAACGTCGATGAAAAATGAAAAAACAAACTATGGATCGATTGTATGAAAAGCCGTCGCTGGACAAAATGGTACGAGGGACTTTTATATTTTCTTTGATAGATGCTGGTGCTAAAGTAACTTCCCCTTCGAAATAAGTTAACCCGTTTACTGAAATCACCGTACAAAACTGCGGTTCAAATGCCATAAGATTTGTAGACAACGAATTGATAGAATAAAACCGTTTATTATTTTATAATGACTAAAGGGTGTGTGCGTATGTATTTGAGTGTGTGACCTAGCTTCTAAAAGGTGGGGGCTATTATTGTGATTGTGAGTGAGAAATGTGCGTATATTGATTTTGTTTGTTTTTCTTCAATATCTTTAACTAAGTTTGGTGTTGTTTTTGTGTGAGATGAGACTGGTGTGATAGTGACGTTTGTTTTATTAATGGGAATGTGGTAAAATAGGTTTTGCGATGTATAGTGTTAAGATCCCCCCCCCCCCCCCCCCCTTTCTAGGTTAGAAGAAAAGGAGGGGGCTGTGGGTTAGAACATAATGTGTCCTCGTAATGGGACTTTTTCTTTTTTAGGTAAGAGAAGAATGATAAACAATAAAAAATAAGTAATAGTATTTGAAAGATATTGTTGAGTTTTTGTAGAAGAATATTAAATTAGTGTTTTATTTTTTTTTATTTTTTTTTTTAGTGACTGAGCCGGAAGTCTTTTACACTTTAATGATTGATGAAGATGGTTAATTTGTTAACTTTCCCTTTTCGGGACAAATGAATAAAGAATAATGATAAAATAATGGTATTTTGTTTGAGCTGTGTTGAGTTGACATAATTATGCCTACATCTGTACAGCTGTGGCTAGAAGTAAGATAGTTGAATAAGAAGTTATAAATGTTTTTGAAATTGACATAATGATAATGATTTTTAATATTTGTTTTTTCTCTGAGTGTGTCATTTCAGAAACTGATGTTTGAGTTCCAAGGCAGATGAGGGTTTGATGGCCTTCACTGATTACAAACTGCGAACGGGATGCGCCCCAGCTGCTGATACCTTGTATTTGCAAGTATTGGTAGTAGCTATTTTGAAGGGGTATTTAAAAAAAAAAAAAAAAAAAGGGCTGTTTTTTACGAAACATTTTTGAGAAAGCAGGAAGTGAACTGTCTTGCTATGATCCCATTTCCTCAGTCTGGCATTGTAGTGCATTGGATCAGCCGGGTGCATTCGTTGGTCGAGGTGAGTGCCTGGAAGGACCGAAAATGTATCATCGGGTCCACATTGCAGACAGCGTCTGAATGGATGTGGCAGAGATCAAAGGTCAAAAGCCGCAGAGCACAGTCTTCTCCTCCTGTGCCTAAAAAAACATGATGCTCAACTTCCACAATGCCCAGTGACTGTGTACAAGCCTCATTACAGAGATGTCTCCTCTCATTGCAAATACCTGATGAACTTTGTCTGACACAGCCCCGCCCTGAACATTGACTTTTGAAAGCTGGTGATCTGACCCTTCAATCGGTGAAATGCTGCACGGTATATGCAAGGCATTTTTAATGTGTTGAATGGGGAACTGTGATCTATAGCAAGGTATTTCAGGAAATTGAAAACGACATATGTGAATTTGAAATGAGGGATTGAGAACATTTATTTCAATCTATAGCCTACTAAATTTTTGCCTATATTTTTGGGAGAATCAGTTTCTGAATTGGTACAATGGGAATTTTATTAATATGATATGATACGATATACTTTTATTTTCCCCGTGAGGAACTTTTTTGGACTTCGTCCAGCTGCAGCTACAGTATAGAAAAATAATAGAATAAAATGAGTGGTAATAAGTAAAAAACTAACTAAGAAGTTTTCACAGTGGTATATATTATTAATATATATATTATCTAAGTATATGTTTTATATACATAATATTGAACCATGCATCTTATCGTACTGAGTTGATGCTATTTAATAAATAATAGCGAGTTTGATGGTTAATTTTAGATTTATTTTTATTTTTTTCACAGCACTGTGATTTATGAATCCCAGAAATATTTTTTTGTGCTGTGTTTTTTATGAGCCCCACTAATATGTAAAAGAGGTGAAGTTGATTAGCAGTTTAAATAATTTTTAGTTTGCTTAACTCTAGGAGAATTAGATTAATATGGTTACCTCTATTTTTTATGGCCCCAAAGTCATCATATATTAGTGTCTTACATTGTATCTGCTTGTGCTCATATTTCTTGTGTTTTGTAGCTCTTTCGTTTACCTCATAGCCTGATTTAGAGGGTTGTGTTATTTACGACGTCTTTTGAGTTATGAGGTCTCTATTTTATCCTCCCTTTATCTTGATGTGTTTGAAAAAATCAGTGGATCTTTGTCAAAATGAGGGAGTTTATGTTTAAGAAATTAACCAATGTAGACGAATTAGTAGATTAAAAAATGAAAAGGTTTTGAAGTGATAATCCACAGTTTGAATATGAAGAAATCTACCAGAGGAAATCGAGCGGAGCAAAGTAAGTGAAGCAAGCAAGGACAATAATGCATATTCGCCGGATGAAGGTAATTATATTATATTATATATTTTATTTTAGAAAAATGTAATGTTTGGAGCCCAGTGTTTGCAAAAGAGTATAGATAATATGAATATATGTGAGTTTTTTCCAGCATGTCACGATTCGATCGGTCGTGGGATTCTGGGAAGAGAATATATGATATGCTAGTAAAATGATTCCTTTCAGGATGGTGAAAGGCACAGTTATGCAAATTTAGAACAAATTTAGTCGTGGTAAAAAATTACCTATTATTGAACAAAACCTATTTGAAAAATAAATATTTACAAGCTCTGTCTTATATTAATGAATGAGCGAATGTCATTCAACTCAATCAAAGGCTGGGCTCTATTTTAATGTCACAAAAATAGATCTTTTCCTGTTCCAACAGCACAGGACCTACGGATCTTAACCAAATAACATTTATTAATCCCAACTAACAAAAACTATCAGGGTTTTTCCTCCAAATAAAATTTATGTGGGTTTATGAGAAGACTAAAAACATATTCCGCTCTCAGGTTGATAACGGAAAGGAGAGACGAAATTCCACAACTGGTCTACAAGGCTGCCGGCTATCTCATCAACTGATGATCATCAATCTTATCACCTCCGACCTGGGAGCCACGTCAGCTGACCCAGTGTTCGGTTCTGGAGCGGCCGTTTGGACATCGTTCTGACATCATTCAACGGATCAAGTCAAGTGCCTTTTCCTGGGCAATCATCACGAGAATCACATTTGCAGGCAATCTATTCTGGGGTTCTGCAAAAAGATGACAACGTCATCTTCTCATTCAACAAAGAACTTCATCACGAGATGGCTTCAAAGAACACATATTCGTCTGCCGATACATTGCGACACTTTTTAATGAACAACATTTTATGTTAAGCCTCACATATGCTATGCTTATTCCACTAAAAATCTTTTAAATGTATCAAATTGTTTTTTAATGTCATATGATTGCTAAACTACCTCCTCTCCTGCTAAAGGGATGTTTTAATGATAATTATTTCCACCACACAACCATTGAGAAAAAAACGTTTTAATGTGTTGAGCTCTCATGAGCTCAAATGAGGGAATGATGAGTTATTAACATTGTTTTTCAGTTTCAATTTATATTTTAGCCGTTTTGGATTTAGTTATAGCTGTGTAGCTCAATGAATAGTATTGTATTCTTATCTGTCTCTTTCGCCTGAGAAGAAAAGGGCGACGGGTTTTTCTTCCACTGCTATCTAGAAGGGAGTATAGTCTAGTACCGGTCTCAGCCAGTCGGAAGAGACAGGCTGATGTATTATTGTTTTTCTCTAATCTGATTTGTATTCCTGGGAACTTGCTGAACTTGCTGATGGGAGGAGACTTTTCGTATTCACCCACTTTTCAATAAATAATGATGTGCAGCAGGAGGAGAGGACACACAATCTGAACAGAACACGGTTTGAGTGTCTTCAATTGTTGTCATCAGAAGCTTCTGTTATAATGATACCTTTGCAAAGGGACTTTTTCACCAGAATCTCACCATTCAGTTAATTGAACACGCAAAGAGTAGAATACAAATATTGTCGACTCTAACAGTTTGAAGCTTTATTTTTGGGGAAATTACATTTCAAAGTAAAAAAGAAGTGATAAACGTACCTGTACAACAGAAATGTTGCTAATTCCGCATCGCTTCTGAATCTTAACATGTCTCAGCCTAGGTCTTTTCTCTCTGCTTCTGTTTGCTAGTATTATGCGCAGTTGTTAGCAAATGAGGGATGAGCTTTTATTTTTTATTTTTTCTCAAGAAAAGGAAATTCCAAAAATAGTTCCAAAAAAAGCTTTAAATTGTCAAGGAGTGAGGTTTACTTACTAGTTGGCATGCATTACATATAAACTGAAGATAAGAGTCATATCACCCCTACAGTAAATGTCCCATTAAAATCCATCCATCCAGTCGATGGATGATCCTCTTACATAATAAAACGGATGAAAAAGGTCGAGGGGAAAAGTTTAGTAGCACAACATTCCAGTGTATTTCATGCCTGCGGGTATTCTATGGCTACTGTAGGTTTAAGAGACAATATATTATAATCAGGCCATGGACCATAGAAACCTGCGAAACTAATACATTGCGCACTTCACCGGGATACTCTAATGGTCCTCTATGAGCTGAAGTTTGAGCAATTAAATCAAAATCAGTTTAATTCTGCAAAACTAAGTATGAAGTCTGACGTGCAAGGGTGCTCTGTACTGAAGTGGCACAAGACAAAATGTGAGATGATTAAGTTTTAGCCGAGGCAATCAATCTTCTCCCCTCACTAGTAGCCAGAATTTTGCACTCGACATCTCACTTCAACCCAGAGGTTAATTTCCTGCAATGCTCACGATTGAATCAACCTTGGTGCTTGACTTGGAACCTCCACACAGATGTTCAGACGCTAATCAGTGACACAAGTCAGATTTATTTATTTTTTAAATAAAGGGATACATGCAGCACATTCAAGGGTTTTTTGTATTATTTTGTTGATGTGTTTATGAAAAGTTTATTTTACTAAATGACAAAGTCTGTTGTCTATGTGGGATTAAAAAATGCCACTAAGAGAGAATTCTACTGTAGTTGCCTACCAAATTAGCATTACAATTTTTTTTAATGTAAAACTCTTACTATCACATAAAAAGATGACAAAAAAGACAAATACAAATTCAGAAATGTGACACACTGTTACGGCCCAAGTCTTCCTGATGTACCTGCAGGTAAAAAAAAAACAGCACAACAAATTGAGCACAGGTGTGCGTGTGTGTGGAGACGATCAAGCAGGTTTGACACGCAGAAGCACCCAACGGCAAAACTAATTGCCTTCTGCTGTCTGTGGTGCAAAAGGTTAAAGTGATCTGTCGGAATGAAACCATGACGGAGACGAAGAAGTACGACGTGAATGACAGTTTATCTCTGTCAATGGCTTTCATGACCTGAAATACATAACTTGGTGATGTTTACAACTAAGCTATCAGATGTAAAAATGGAGATGAACAAATCCGTTCATCTGTGCTTTGTTTATGCGAACAGTAAGTCACCTCAAAACCAGCAAGAAAGTTCACATTTCTGAGGGTTCTGTGACTTTTGCCAAATGCTACCAGATATATCATATGGAAGACATTGGCAATGTCTTGTGCAATACCAGATGTCAGAAATGTTGACTGCATGGCGAATGCCTGTCTAAATATGTTCTGTGTTGCTTTAAACATTTGTCAGGGTGCAAGGGAATGTTAATACAGCACACATGGTGGATTAATCTTTTGGGTGATAGTTTTAGTTTTAGTTTTAGTTTTATAGTGATGATGTGCCACTTCCTGCCTCTGATCAATTAATGCATGCTTCTAGTCATGGGTCAAGACATGATTTTGACATTAAATACTGTACATACTATGTGTCAAAGGCGAAGGTGCAATTTGACAAGTATATGTCTAATTGTTTTGTCTTAAATAAACATAGCGATCAATGGACTTTCAAAACGGAGTGATCCAACCATAGCTATTTGGAAATTACCGCTAAACAAACCGAGGAAAGCAGGCAGAAGCTGGGGGGAAAAAAGCTGCCTTTTAAGACAGACCGAAGCATTCTTGCCGTGTGTCTTGCTAATCGAGCTAAGTTAGAATAAACGGAAACACGCATGTTTCCTTTAGTCATTATACACAGTCAAAGAATGTTTGGCAATTTTGGATGATTAAAATATACTTAAAGTATCTTTTTGAAAGTTGGACAGTTTGTAAGGCACACACCATGCCACATTTTTGAAATACTAAATAATTAGTTATACACTACAGAAGCGTGGAACTGTCAATATGGACTTGATAAGAAGAACGCTGCAGACTGCCAGTCAACAATACGAAAGAAGGTTCAGGTATGTCAGCGAAGAGTGGCACTGCAACATGAGCAAGTGATACTCAACACTGTGGGATTGTCACAGGGAAAGTAAGAAGCCAAATGGCCGATATCTACCCATCCAAAAAATGGCAAGTCTCGCTCCAATATCTTAATATTGAGTAAGAGGAAACAGGCGATGAAAATATTTTTACTCGTCAACTACATTTCAGAGCCTGTACTTTTTACTTTTACTTGAGTAATTATTTGCGTGAATACTTTTACCAAAGTTATTTTTTACACAAGTAATTCTACTTTTATTCAAGTAACCTGTCAGTACTTTTCCCATCTTTGCCATCTCTGCCATAACATCGGAACGACATTACAAATACGTTCTTACGACTTTATAAATACGTTCAGATTACTTTACGCTTGAACATCTTTGCAGTATGTTTGCACAATATAGCCAATTCAAAACTGTTTACTCCACATTGGCAGTTCCACCGTTGTGTAATATACAGATATATCTTTGACTTATATTACTAGGATCTAGGGGTGTGAATTGCGTAGTAACTGGCGATTCGATCCATATCACGATTCATAGGTCACGATTCGATTCGATGCCGATTAATCCCGATACAAATCTATAAATTGATTATTGCTATTTTATTTCCTTTTTATTCAAATTTAGAAAATACTAATCAGTAAACTTGTACATGTACACTCTAAGATTTGTATGAAAATGTATTTATTTATCTGAAACTTCAGGCTCATAACTGAGCTACTGTGTTTAACAAACAGGTTGCCGTCTGTTTCATGTTTGAACAGCCCTGAAATAAAATATTAAGGCTTAATGTTCCATTAATAGAACATTCTCCCATGTTTAAAGTGTAAACCCTAACTAAAGTAAGATGTTTTGTTGAATATTTCCATCAAAAATTGCTGCTTAAAAATCTATTCGGCCACATTTCGAATCGATTCGAGAATTGTGCTTTGTAAGATCACGATATATTGCCGAATGGATTTTTTTTAACACCCCTACTAGGATCATTATAAAAACAGGATTAATATTACCGTACATCATTAACATCTAACAAGTAGAAGTTAATGTACACTTTTGGAAGCGATTGAGCGGAAGTGATCTGACAATTTCTTTGGTAACTTCAGTGATGGTAGCGGGACTGAATTCCTGTGCAATTGTAGCAAAGAATTTAACTTGTACTTTTAAACACATCCGGCATTCCAAGCAGTCCCTTGGGAAAAGATACACATATTCATACATCCACTCAGACCCCTCAGCACTCTTCTGTGGGTCTTAAGTGCGCATAACATGGCAGCCATTATCCTATTAGCAGCAGTAAAGACCTGAGGGCAAGAAGGGTGGGGGGTTAGAGGGGTGAAAAAGAAAACAAGGCATAAATACAAATGAAAAAAGGAACACTTCAGCACATCATATATTTAAGCGAAGATATAAAGTTTAGAGAAAATGATGTAGTCGAAAATGCTTTTGAAAAAAAAATATCAGCAATTTTTGAGCTTTTGCATTTGGACCTGCCACATGTATTTCAAGACTATTGTGCAAGGACAAGCGGCTATCGAAAGTGACACATCTGTTATCGTTACAGAATAAGCAGCGAAAGTATTAAAAAAACAGAACATTGTGTTCTATTTGAGAATGGGTGTCGGAGTCCCATGCAAAACAACAATGCACTTGTAACGCTGGCGGGCCGATCGGCCATGGATAGCGCAGCAGGTCAGCAAAAAAAAAAACGCAACAAAAGGATTGGCAGTCCATGATTTCACTTTATTAAGCCGAAAGAAAAACAATGGGCTCGGCGCCACCTCTCGTTACAATGACCGTAGCTTCCACGGCATCAAACGAAAACATTCACCACCCAAAAAAAAAGAAGTGCTACACATGCACACACAAAACAAAGAAGCGCCACCCTGTGGAGCGGTGCCACACTGCCGATTGTTACCAGCCAGTTTATTCGAAAGTTTGTTTCAGATTAAAGCAGTTGTGTTATTGCAGTCTGGCATGTACAGTAGGCTAGCTCTATTCACAGCATTTTCATTAGTTGTTAGGATCACTGTACCATTTTACAAACACGCAAAAAGTTGGTGTTTTTGTTGTTATGTAAATGAACCATAAAAAAACTTTCACTTTGAGCTTCAGCATGGCCTCATTGGCCCAAGGCTGCAAGTTCCCAGAGTCAATCTCGCCTTTGAACTGACCCAAACAATGGGCTCACCAACAGCTTCATTATAACATGCTAATTTCCATGATGATTGATTAAAGTAAGTTCCTTCTGTTCTCTGCCCCGCACCAACCCGTAAAGATGAATGCACAGTGAGGGCATAACAATATGTAATACTCTGGCTCCTTTGCTTCCCAGTACCTTGCCCATGCCCCGCATTTGTTTTTCTAACATTCCCTAAGTTCCGATCTTTGCTTACGCCCTCCTTATTCAGCTTTCCTGTTCAGGCTCTTTTCACAAGGTCTCTATTGAAGCCAGGGAAAAGGCTTAGCAGAAGCAGGTGGTCGCTCTTTTCTCCGAGGCAGGTATAGAGGGGGCCGGGATCTCTCTGCATGAGCGAGCCCCGCTCCTCCATCCCTCATTCAGCTCCGCTATAGCCTCCGCTATTCACAGACGCCCTATTTTGTCAGAAGCAAAGCAACACAGGGAAAAAGGAGGGATCGTCCATTCCCCCCTCCCAGCCCTTTGTATTGCACATCGCCATACAAGTGCTCCCAAAGCCTCTACTAACGAGCAAGCTTCAGTGAAGAGAGAAGCAGGTTTCTGGAAAAGAAGAGGTTTGATTAATATGGGCTCTTTTTTTCCCCACTGATGGAATGTCAGTCTTAGCCTGCTGTGTCGTTTTTTTTTGTACCTCCTTTAGACTATATAGCGGAGAAAATCCATGATTAAATAAAGCTTCCATTGAATGTGCCAGTGTGCATGCATCAAACTATGGTCTTATTCAATCATTGTAGTTATGAAAGTAAGCAAGGAAAGTAAGTGAATTAAACCTTCTTTTTTTTTTGTAATGTCTCAAATTTATAGTGTCTGGACGGCCATGGTCAGAACTCGCTATTTTCCTCACATTAACGAGTGAGTCCCGAATCAACTCGAATCAGTTCCCTGGTTAGATTTACATTGCAGGTCTTAATGCTCAATTCGTTTTTTTGTGTGTAATCGTTCACATTACATATTAATTGCGACCTCAGTCTATCTGCTGTGTGAACCATGTGCATTTGCAAAGTGACCCACATGCGCAGAAGAAGAGACGATGTCACTCATAACATTGTAATACGGAAGTAAATACGTATGGTCCAGCATGTCAGGGCCACGGACTTTTATAAGTCTGTCGTTGGGGCTCATCTTTTAATCATCTCATAGCTACATGTGGTGTGATGCGGGAGGAGGTAGAAATAATATTTTGGGAGAATGAGGTGAGTCTTTTCAATCTCCTCATTTCATGGAGACGTCTTCTAAAGATGACGTCACGTGATTGCCGTGAGCAATAAATGAAACGTCTGCGTGGCTAAATTACTAATATCCCCACAAATGTCAACTTCATGTTTCATATTTCAAGTGGGATTAAATCAAAAACAAATATAAAGTCACAACTGTTACTCAAAACAGCTTTGCAGAATCACGTAGGTCTCCAGAGTCTCCGTTTAGACTGACGTAAAAAACAACAACTGATACATTGCATTTGGGTAAAAAAAAAAAACAAGGTTGAATTTGCTTGCAGTGTCAATGTAGCTTTAGCGTACTTTTCCCAAAAAAACGCTTCATAGCCCAACAAATGAAAAATCGCATTTGATCCAAAATATTAAATGGTAATTCTAGTGCATTTATATAGCACTTTATCTTCTTTATCCGTTTACAAAGCCATATGCACTCACCTCATTCAAAAATAGCATGTTGACTACATAAACCGTTGACACAGCATTATCAACCCATAGTTTTCCAAGGTTTTCCTTTTCAGTTTAAAATAAGGATCTCATGCCATACCCTGGCAAACCCAGGATGTTGTTTTCTCTTTGGTCCCATTTTTAATCCATCCCCCTTATGTAATCCTAGCCTGTATCTTCGTCCTAGCTAGTGCTAAACTAGTTCATCTCTCAGGTCCAGCCAGCCTTCCATGTTTGCGAAACTTGCTTTCGCTTGTTGCTAGGACGTCATGAGAGGCAAACAGCAAGGCGTTAACTCTCCAACAGCGAGGCATTAATCAGCCAAATATTCCTGTTGCTTGGACGGCATTAGCCGGCCAAATATTCCCATGCACACACACAACTATTCCCGGGCGTCCGCTCAAATGTGGCGCATATATAGCTGCCGCACATGTGCAATCCCCACAAAGCAGGGAGACGGGACATCCTATCCAAACATTCTTTTCTTACGACAATATGCTAGCTTCTGACGCATTCTAACTCGAATGGGAACATTCTGAGTCAGATTTCGTTTCCAACAGCCAATGGGCTCTTTGCACAAATCCACTACTTCCTGAACTCGACAACTGAGGCCAGGCACACCTGGATTAACCAGTTTGTCCAATCATGAAAGGCAGGAAATGAAGGAGTGGTGCTGAGTTCAGGAAGTAGTGGATTTGTGCAGAGAGCCCATTCGATATTCAATTTGAGTCACCGCCGATTTGTGCGCAGCTCGAGGAAACAGACATGCACGTGTGCCATCAGTGAAGACAGTAATGTCTATGTAATATAGATAAAATTGCATATAATAAGTAATGTTGCGGGATAACATGCTAATAAAAATTCACAACACACTCCAGAATATGGCCCTCTGTGTGGTAAAAGGGTATCCAGTTACTTCAATTAAATGGAATTTTCCACCTGTGGCCTGCGGTGTGCTTTGGAGGTCTTAATTGAATTTGGACTAGCAAGCCACTCTGATTTAGCGGGGTAATAAAACCACACAGCAGATGTCTAAATGTGCTGTGACTTTGTGTAAACCAGGGGTCTACAACCTACCTGAAAGTGTTTTTTTTTTCTTTACAAAAAATACCTAAACATTTTCAAATATTGACCATATAATGTCCAAAAAGAAAGAGGAAAAGCAGAAAATTAACATAAAATTGCCAAAAATAGCAGAATGAAAATTTAAAAAGTTGCCGAAAAAAACAAAAAAAGCAATTATGAAAATTACCCTAAAATGTCAGAAAACTTTTTTTTTTTAAGGAAAGAAAAGAAAAGCAGAAAAGAAAATGTTTTAAAAGTAACTTTAAAATATCTAAAAACAAAAGACGAAATTCCCAAAATTACCATAAAGTGTCCACAAAATTGCCCCAAAAATAATAATAAAAAAATCTGCTAATTGATTTAAGAAAAGGCCGGAATGAAAATGTACAAAAAGTAGCCATGAAATGTCCAAAAACTAAAGAAGAAATCTTGAAAATTACCACAAAATGTCCACATCTCCCAAAATTTCAGAAAATTAATACCAATAAAGACTAGATAAAATGACAAAAATAGTTTTTTTTGTTATTTATTTGCCCTAAAATGGCTCTTTTGACAGTCAAGGCTGACCCCTGGTGTAAACCAACCATGTAATTTGAGGTCATAGGAACATCTAATTGTATTGAAGATCAATGTGAAACATTTGGAAATATAGTAGTTTGTTAATTGTAAGCATTCAGAATAAAACATCATGCTTGACTGGAATAATGAGAACTTGGGTGAGCGATTAGTCATTCATTTTATTATCAACATAAGTCCTACGTGAGCAAGTGAGAGAGACAAAGGCAGTGTGAGATCCTTTGGTAGTTCAAATGCATTTGCAGTAAAAACAGAGAAACAAAGCGTGCTGGCAGACAAAATGGTGTTTGGCTGCCACAGATGTACAACACAGAGGTCACCTTTTAAAGAGTGAAACAAGCACATTCCTCTCCTTACATGGAACAAAAACAGTTCCAGGCCATCGCTTCTTTTATGAAATATTCTATTGACAGGTCTTATTAAAACAAACACAGCCAAATACACAAAAGTTGCCCGTCCGTGTACAGCCTCACTGCTTCAACTTTGTCAGCACAGTGTTGATACAAGTAAACACCTGCTGAAAAGACATGGAAATTAACTGCCATTTTGGTCATACTTTCAACAATGCATACCTTCATTGCGGATGACACTGTGGCTTAAACTGTTAGCATAACAGACTGGGCGAACACCTCTACCCACACCCAACACGTGATAGAACAGGTCAGGTTAGGGATGTGGAATGGCGTGTCTCTCATCACTTGCCACCGGGCCACCGAGATACGAGTCTAACTTATGACAGAAACTTGGCACAGAGAAGCTTTCCTCATTCGACAAACACTGAGACGAAGGGCACATCTGAGCTCACACTTCCAGTTTTGAAAGACGTAAGATAATGACACTGTGAGAAGTCAAGCGAAAATGCGATGTTTAGACACCTGCAAATGCTACTGAGGTGTCAAACAGCCACAATAACAATCGTTTGTTGTAACTTCAAGACCATTTCTTGAAGCAAATCTGATGTGTTCAATGATCAGGAATCAATGGTTAGTTACGGTGTTTGCCTCAATGTACTTGCTTATGTGTGGAAAAAGTGGTTTTACGCAATATTATGAGCTCAATGTTAAATTCACCTTAGACCAGTGGTTCTTAACCTGGGTTCCATTGACCCTCGGGGGTTCGGTGAGTCAGTCTCAGGGGTTTGGCGGAGGTCAACTTGGTCAAGACGCACACCCGACTCAAATGGTTTATGAAGATACGCCCTCTTGTCCATAATTGGCCGCAGCTGATCACGCTACATTACTTGGCCTATTTGTCCTGCATTTGCAATTTGATACACTCAGTAGTTGACTTATGGTTGTTGTGATGGTGCATCGTGTGATTGATTTATTATTGTAATCCCTTGATACTAACTATGTCGAGCAAAAAAATAAAGTGGTGTGGTGTTCCACAGGGTTCAATTCTGGGGCCTCTGCTGTTTTCATTGTATATGCCAGCCATGGGTTCCATCTTAAGAAAACAGTAGTGGTTGTTTTAAAGTGCTCTATAAATATAGTGTTGAGTGACAGGAGTCAGCTTGAGCAGTTGACCAATCTAGTCCAGCACAACTAGCTATCTAGCAAAATTAAAGAAACACTTGCTGTGTTGAGATGGGGAATGCAAGAACACAAAACGTTCTGAGTTCAAGGTGAAGAGAGCCAAATTGGATGAAAAGGCTACTTGTATGGAGGTAAATATGGTGCAAAACTAACTTGTACAAAAAATTTGTACCTGTAGAAAAAAGTCTAAATTTGTATCTGTAAAAGTCGTGATTTGTATCTGTAAAAAAAATGTGTGCCTGTAAAAAAATTTTTTGTATCTGTAAAATAAATTTGTACCTGTAAAAAACAAATGTGTATGTGTAAAACAAATTTGTATCTGTAAAAGTCATGATTTGTATCTGTACAAAAAAATTTTTGTACCTGTACAAAAAGTACAAATTTGTATCTGTAAAAGTTGTGATTTGTACCTGTATAAATGACAACTTGTAGTCAAAGAATTCGCCACTAGGAGTCACAAGTGGTTTTTCTGCTGCTGTCCAGTGACGTGAGTTTTGCCCCATTTATCTCGCTACAAAAGGTGCAAAACTGATTCGTACTTGTAGAGCGCCGTGATTTGTACTCGTAGAAGAAGAGGGCGGGCTCTGGAGGATTTGGGCGGGCTAAAGCTCAACCTCATTGGTTGAGCGAACGATCGTGGGTTGAACTCAAATGACGCCCATAAATCCGCAATTCCAAACAGAGTAGCCACACTAGTTTACGCGTCATTTTGAAAGAAGAGGACGTCCCAGGCGTGAAAATTTCAACATGGTTCAATATACAAACACCGTGTGGAACAGTTTAAACGTTGGTTGACATGCAGAGCACTCCAAGTGGGCAGAAAGAAAGAAGTTTTAGTATGAAGGTAAGATTTATTGTACGAACATAGCTCGTAATCCGGTGCTAGCTAGCTAGCTCATCTCATGTTGTTGTCACGAAAACTGAACACATTGAAGTCACGATTTGTATTTCAAGATTTGAAGCCTACCAGTGTAAACATATGATCAATAGCTTGTACCTGTAAAAAAAAAAGAAAAGTGGACAGTACTCAGCTACTTGTATTTGACTAACATTATATTCAAGCATCTGTACTCTGTTAAGTTATTAACATTGTTTTTCAGTTTCAATTTATATTTTAGCCGTTTTGGATTTAGTTATAGCAGTATGGCTCAATGAATAGAATTGTATTATCTGTCTCACTCTCAGAAGAAGGGCAACGGGTTTTTACATTTGCTATCTTGAAGGGAGTCTGGTACCGGTCTCTGTCGGAAGAGGGGAGGCACAGGCTGATTATTGTTTTTCTCTAATCTGATTTATAGCTATGGGAACTTGCAGAAGGGAGGAGAGAGGAATTCTCTTGTATTTACTGAGTTGTAAACAAATGTATTGTGGGCTGATGGGAGGAGACTTTTCGTATTCACCCACTTTTCAATAAATAATGATGTGCCGGAGTAGACGACACACAATCTGACCAGAACACGATTTGAGTGTCGTCAGTTTTTGTCATCAGAAGCTTCTGTTTTAATGATACCTTTGCAAAGGGACTTCTTCACCAGAATCTCACCATTCAGTTAATTGAACACGCAAAGAGTACAATACTAATTATTGTTTACTCTAACAACTCTTACTATCATAATAAAATTAAAACAAAACGTTTTTACTGCGAGTGGATCTTTAAGCCGCTACAGGCATTTCAACCTCAACCCTTTATCCTCTGTATTTAATCATTTTATTTCAAATATTACAATTTATTGATAAATGTCAGTATTTTTGCAATGTATGCTTTGCAAACAGTTAAAATAAAAGGCTCTTACACTTTTAAACATACACATTTGCTTTCAACACTGAAGCCAAATAAAAAATAATGCAAATGGGAATGTTTATAAACAATGTCTGTGTCTATCAGTATTACCACTATTTCTGATATTAAGATGTGACAAAATCTTCGTTTTTTTTCTGGCTAACAAGATAAAGCTAAACATTTAACTGATTACGTATAATGTCAATGGCTGTGTTTTGATAATGACACAGCTAGGAAGCTATGATTATTTTTTATTGTATGAATGTGCTGACCCAACCATTCTATTCGCACAGATGCCAGCATGCAGTCAATCAAAACTACTTCTTGATCAATCGCTAGACGGTGGCACATGGTGTGACATCAAACCTGCTTCAAAGTGGCTGTGAAGTCCAACAAATGAGAATCCTTGATACACTGGTTACTGTTCTGAGAGAATTTGACTGCAAACACCTTTGGGAAAGTGAATAAATTATGCTTTCTAAATGTCTTCCAATTTTGAGTTTGAAATGTTGCAGGAGTACAATTTAATCCATATTGAGAGTTATTTGAAATAGTCAGATCAAATAACAACATGTATCATTCAATAAACAAGATTGTGCATCATTTGAAATGTTTTATTTGATGTCCAGAAGAGCCGTTTCTGCATCCATCCAAGACGAGAACAGTATTCTTCTCACAAACAGAACAAAAGTTATTGAAGGAGCTGTATGAGGAATTCAAGACTCACTAGATGTGTATTTCACATTAATCGTGTTATTAATTATTGATTTAATGTAAAGCACCTCGAATTGCCCTACATATTCATTCTTCACTGTTACATCTCAACAGTAGCCAAAAGCGATCATGACAGCAAGTCGGCAAGTAGCCTATAACAATATATATAAAAAATAAGACTAAATAGGTGTTGATATATGTTGCCCATTATTGTAGCCACCAGAAAAAAAGACTGACCACTGCCACAGGTGGGGGAGGGGACTACAGCCTGCTACATTCACATCAGCAGAAGATCTGCAAAATAATTTTCCATAATCCAGTTTGATGGAATACCCCCAGGTGTCATCTCCTGTCTCTTGGCTGCTTTCTGATGGAGTGGGTCATCCTTTTCACTGATGCTTCAGCAGTGTCTCCAGTAGTTGTCTCCACCCTTTGAGCAAACTTTTGAAATTTATGAGATTCTCATTTAATTAAAAATAAATAAACTAACATTTGACCTAGTTACTTTTATTAAAGTAGCTAGGTGACAGTGACACTGCTCACATCTTAGTGATACAGATAGACTAGCATTTCAAAAGCAGAATAGTCAATATTTAAATAAGAGTAATGTTACATTGGAAAATGTAACTCAAGTAGAAATTAAAAGCGCAGAAAAAATACTTGCACAAATATTTGAGTACTGTGAGTGATGAGTAAACTAAGAGTGTAAGAGCAAAATACTGACATTTATCAATAAATTGTAATATTTGAAATAAAATGATTAAATACAGAGGATAAAGGGTTGAGGTTGAAATACCTGTAGCGGCTTAAAGATCCACTCGCAGTAAAAACGTTTTGTTTTAATTTTATTATGATAGTAAGAGTACAGATGCTTGAATATAATGTTAGTCAAATACAAGTAGCTGAGTACTGTCCACTTTTCTTTCTTTTTTTTACAGGTACAAGCTATTGATCGTATGTTTACACTGGGAGGCTTCAAATCTTGAAATACAAATCGTGACTTCAATGTGTTCAGTTTTCGTGACAACAACATGAGATGAGCTAGCTAGCTAGTACCGGATTACGAGCTATGTTCGTACAATAAATCTTACCTTCATACTAAAACTTCTTTCTTTCTGCCCACTTGGAGTGCTCTGCATGTCAACCAACGTTTAAACTGTTCCACACGGTGTTTGTATATTGAACCATGTTGAAATTTTCACGCCTGGGACGTCCTCTTCTTTCAAAATGACGCGTAAACTAGTGTGGCTACTCTGTTTGGAATTGCGGGTTTATGGGCGTCATTTGAGTTCAACCCACGGTCGTTCGCTCAACCAATGAGGTTGAGCTTTAGCCCGCCCAAATCCTCCAGAGCCCGCCCTCTTCTTCTACGAGTACAAATCACGGCGCTCTACAAGTACAAATCAGTTTTGCACCTTTTGTAGCGAGATAAATGGGGCAAAACTTACGTCACTGGACAGCAGCAGAAAAACCACTTGTGACTCCTAGTGGCGACTTCTTTGACTACAAGTTGTCATTTCTACAGGTACAAATCACAACTTTTACAGATACAAATTTGTACTTTTTGTACAGGTACAAAAAAATTTTTGTACAGATACAAATCATAACTTTTACAGGTACAAATTTGTTTTTACAGATACAAATTTGTTTTACACATACACATTTTTTTTTTTACAGGTACAAATTTCTTTTACAGATACAATTTTTTTTTTACAGGCACACATTTTTTTTACAGATACAAATCACGACTTTTACAGATACAAATTTAGACTTTTTTCTACAGGTACAAATTTTTTGCACAAGTTAGTTTTGCACCATATTTACCTCCATATACTTGCCCTGTTCATTTTATATATCGGTATATATATGTCAATAAAGAAGGGTTTGGTAAATGTGCATAGAAAACTGGTGGGGTTCCGTACCTCCAACAAGGTTAAGATCCACTGCCTTGGACCTATAATACAGTGCAACCTCAGAGGTCTAACAGAAGCTATTTTGGGGCATTGCCCCAGGTGTTTTCTGGGAAGAAATTGATATAGAAGTAATAATAATATGACATAGGTGCAATATGCATGGGTATCCCATACTTTTAATTAGTTTTGTATAGTTTTGGATAGACTGCAGAGGCATATTTTCTGCTAGATTTTGGGCCCAACACCACATTCTACAACTTTATGAGTTATAGGTTCCGCTGTATAATTTCCCTCTTCCACCAAGTAAATGACTTCTAGTAATTATTGACATACTACGATTATTATTATTATTATCCATCCATCCATCTATTTTCTTAACCGCTTGTCCTCACAAGGGTCGCGGGGGGCGCTGGAGCCTATCCCAGCTGGCTTTGGGCAGGAGGCGGGGTACACCCTGAATTGGTTGCCAGCCAATCGCAGGACACACAGAGACAAACAACCATCCAGAATCAAAATCACACCTATGGACAACTTAGAGTGTTCAATTAACCTGCCATGCATGTCTTTGGAATGTGGGAGGAAACCAGAGTACCCGGTGAAAACCCACGCAAGCACGGGGAGAACATGCAAACTCCACCCAGGAAGGCCGAAGCCCGGACTCGATCTCACGTCCTCTGCACTGGGAGGCGGACGTGCTAACCAGTCAGTCACCGTGCCGCCTATTATTATTATTATTATTATTATTATTATTATTATTATTATTATTATTATTATTATTATTATTATTATTATTTGTGTATGAAATGAGAAAAAGAAGAAGAAAAAGAAGAAAGAAAGAAAGAAGGAGAATAGCCGAGATTCAAACCCAGAACGTCGAAGCTGTGTAGCAGACGTGCTCACCAGTTAGCACAAGTCACTGTGCTGTTTTGCATTGTATCCCAAAAGATTTTTTAGAAATGACATGGATACACTGTATGCGCTCTATACATTGTCCTTTTCGCTACATCTGCATTGCAGCTTAGCAGGGAGCGTGGTATTGCCTTTCTGCTTCCTATTAGCAAAGCATATCCACGCTCCTGCAACACCCGTTAGCCATGCAGGCCCAGTATGGCCAGTTGGCGGGCTTTCACGCCTCTCCATTTTATAGTTGATGAATCGCTGAAGCAGATGGTTTGTTATCTTTGAAGATTCCAGAAAGACAAGCATGATGAATCCCCCATAGGCCCCCGCGCACATCCATCAACCATCTACTCGACAATGTACACCTGAGTCGCATACACCCTTTTATGCCAGCTTTCCACTGGAGACTCGCCTGTGTTTAAGAATAGCATGTCTATTCCAGCTGTGAAAACACCAATATGGTTGGTGTCAAAAACTTCCAGAAAGAAAATGGACAAGGGCTCATCTGGTGCAGTCATTAACTCTTTTACAGGGCACTGTCATGGAAGACTCACATCCACTCGACTCATCAGTCACAATTTCACACAGCAACACAAAAGCCAGCGGAGTCCATGAGTGGAGAGGAACAAGTTATGGTAGCAGATGTTGTTAATGCATTCCTTTCCATGTAAATTCTTTGCAGGGCTCATGAAGGGTATACATCTGTAACAATCACTTCAAGACGGTGTCGTGTGAAATGTCGGAACTTTAAGGCAAATAAGTCACAATGTTGTATAATGCTACTGAATTATATAATGATTTTAAACTCAAAATTACTAAATGAGCAAGTTTTGTGGCACAGTTTGCATGGTCTATTTATGTATTTGTAGTACGTCGGCGAGCAGAGCTCTACAGTTGAAATACTGGTCAAATTTTTAACCTAGTGGCCTGCTAGATTAGTTTAGTTATTTGTGCGCTAAGATATTAAAAGCAGGTCACCCACCAAATAAATCACACTAACAGTTTCCTTAAAATAGGTCGCAAAGCACCTGATCCATCTGTTGTAAGTGCGTCAAAATATTGTGTCAAGCATATTTGGGACAACTGGGGTGGAGAGCTCATTGCGTGTTCCTTGCAAATGTGGAGGCAGTAGACAAGATATGTATTAAAAAAATAATACTTTTTTTTTAAACAATTAAAAAATTAAACAAATTTAAAAAATTTAAAAAAATTTAAAAAATGTAAAAAAATTAAAAAAAATTTAAAAATTTAAAAAAAACACCTTTGGTGTATTTATTTTAGTGCTCTAACATTAGAAACACATGAATGCATCATCACTTGTTTTCACAGTGCCTTTTATCACAAGCAATTTAGTTAAATGCACTGCAATTTGTTTTAGCTGCAGGGTTTTACACACTGTGTGAAAAACCTTACATCCTTAAACTGTGTTAGACAGACAGTATGTTGGAGTCACGTTCATTGTTTTAAGTTGTGAGTTTCAAAATTGGGCAGTAAATATCCAGACAATAAAGTTTCCAATTAATATAACTCACGAAAAAACGAAGAACTCACATCGTACAGGACCCAATTGGTGAAATAGTTTCCTCACTCTGCAATGTGGAATCTTGTCTTATTCTTTGGAAAAGGAACAAGGAACCATAGCACTGAAGGGCCTGCAGTGATGCAGGTGTGAATATCTGTGTGCCTGGCCTGCAAGAATGATTAATAGCAATGAAATGTGGGACTTCTACCAATACAAAACAATCACCCCGTCATTTATACAGTCAACCAACACAACATGTCAATGCCTGGTAAGAAGTTATGAAAAATATTTGTCGGAAAAGAGTCTAATAGGAAAACTGATTTATTGCAGATGTGCATTTCTGAGATGACATGATGGGGACAATTTGAAAATAAAAAATATGATTCTTGCTCAAATAGGAATTTGAATCCACTTTACTCACAAATACTTTCTTCATATTAAAACAAGACATCTTGCTATATGTTGGTATCTCAATACATAAGGACTGCCCCCCCCCCAAAAAAAAAACAGATGGTAAAAATAAGTGAGGGGGAAAAAAGTATGAATTAGGTGGACTGTGAACTAAAGCTAAAAGCTAAAAAGTAAAGAAAAATCTAAATAATAATCCAACATTATAATGGTGGCTCTGCTTTGTAGGTTTCTATAGCGAGTTTGTATGGAACTTCTAGATTTGTCAGAAGCATTTTTTCCCCTCTACTTTCTTTACAGATGGCTCCTCTTTTGTGGCAATGCCGAACCATAATGAATGATCACAGAAGTGATGTAGAACTGGATGTAGGGCTCCTTTGGCAGACCTTGATTTCTTGGTTGTCTCTTCTTTTCTTCAAATCTGTGGCGTTATCTTTGTTAGCGCTGCCTGGTTCATGTTCCTCCATGTCCAATACCTCTTTCTTTGTCTTTTTTTTTCACCTGCAGAGATCCAAAAAATGAACACCCTTATTATATTCCTGTATCTGTGTTTAAATGTGAATAATAGCAAAGGGTCCTAAGGAAAAACAAAAACAAACAAACAAGTACAGTTGCCAAAAAATCTTCAGCAAATTGAAGCGACAATGTGTAGAATTTAGTGCCAACTAATAGTAAATTAATAGAATGCAGCGACCTAAGTGCGAAGCGTATGCATTTTGAAGCATGTGCACCATGCTGCTTCAGAGAGACCGCACTTTGCAAGCCTACCACCAATGGATAATTCCGAGCATACATCACAAGTCAAAATGGCGGTCAATTTGGGGAAATTACACTCTCCAATCAATGAAAAGCTTTGGATCCTTGTAATTTGATTTGTGAGGATTATTTTGGTTTCAAAATGTGATGAAATTTCGTTTGACTACTGTAACAATCCGCCTGGTTTGTATGATAGTCACAGGCCAAGCAATACAATACGACGTTTGTTTTCAACATATAGAGGAAGCATTTGCATTGCGTTGCATTGGGGAAATATCAGAAATGCCTGGATGTTTGGAATAGTCAATTATGTTTGTAAAGTTCTTCTCCTTCAGGTACCTGTAGTAGAAAGATGACAGTGAAACATGTCAGTCTCCTTACCAATGTAGTATACTTAGCGATTACTCGACCTACGATTATATAAAAATTTGAGCAGTCAAACGATTATTTTTTTAATCAGATTAATCAAATCTTAGACTAATCATGATCATTAAAAAGGCTTTTTTATCAATATTTTAGCCCATCAACTTTGAAGAGCACCTGTTATGTGTTAATTATTTTTACATTTAACGTTATGAGGACGTCTTCAACATTTTTTGATACACTGCACATGCTCATAGTCTTTTTCTAATCAGTTAATTACTTGCGTAATTTAAAATGAATAAAATGGCCCCAATATTTTCATATGAACAAATATTCTGAATGTCATGTGCAAACATTGATAATGCTTTAATATAAACACATGCAATTATGTTTATTGCTAAAACACAACCTGTGCTACCTTTAAGGCAACCATCTAATGTCAAGATAAAGGTTCATCTGCGGTCAAAATTAATAGTGTGATTAATCTGCGTTGATACATGATTAATGCGATAATTTTTTGTGATTAATCAATGAGGTAACGCTTTAACTTTCACAGCACTAATTCAAATGCATGTTGATGTGATATAACTTATCTCTTTTTGTATATTATTGAAATTAGTAGTTGGTTTTCAAAATGATTGAATTATTAGTTCAAAACTAGGTGTTGCTAAATAATAATATACACTGTCACTTTAAGTACTTATATAGGATTGTTGTACCACCAAAGTGACATGATAAAACCACAGCTAACGTCCTCATTTTAAGCACTTGAGGATTTATTTATTTTACGGTCGCCTTAAATAAAAAAAAATGTAATCACATTTTAAACCGGTTTTGTGATTATGGCTTGTTGTAAACCGATTAGCTGGGCTGCGTTCGGCACTGGCGGCCCCTTTAAGAAAGAGCGAGAGTGAGTGCGAGGAGGCGGTATTTGAGGTTTCACACCCCGGGGTGGGAAACATGGGCGGGCCTTGACACCGCTGACTGACAGCAGCTCCAAACGCTGCAACTCGGCCGTGCATGGAGAACCGAAACTAACCAATGAGGGAAAGGTATTGCGCGTTCGTCATTTACAAACAGCCAATCGCAACGAGCCAAAGGAGGCTCCTGGAATCACTGTTGTGCTTCCAACGTGGGACTACACTAACCTACCAGAAAAAAAAAAGGAAAAGTAAGCCAGAGGACAAAACTCATGGTGGCGGTACACGGTCAAAAGGAGGGGGACTTTTTTTTATACGATTACTTGACTTGTTTAGGTTTTGTGACTACAGCCTGCAAATGATGTACCGCTAATCGGGTTCTCTATCGGAGTTTTAATGCCTTTTCAAAGTTGGATTTAAACAGTCGAGACTGAGATTGGAACGCTATGCTTCGCTCGTCTTGAAACCAACGCTGGAGTCATTTTACGGTGGAAAAAGTTTTTGGCTCACCTTTTACTCTGCGGTGGACATTAAACCACTTGGGGTGTAGGTCATTGTTAAAGCGACGTTAACTTTGCAACCTGTGTGGTTGCTTGTCATGTTTAGTGAACTGTGCCCTTTAAACGTCTTTTTGTTGTTGGACGTTTGCAAACATGTTGGATAAATTGGTGGGCATGCAGAGAATGTAGCGTGAAATGTTACACCAACGCTCAACAATTGTTGAATTGCGTCGAAAGTGCAATACTGTGACTTTTTTTTCTGACTGTGAATCACCTTTGATTCGAAGCGCGCGTCGGACACCGAGGAGAAAGTTGGACCTGTGTCCTAAATGACTTTACCCCCCATCTCACCACTTGTGGTTTTGGTGTCGAGTGGAATTTTTAAATGAAACTTTTATTATGCTTTAAAGTGCATCTGATCTTTTCGGGGCTGCACTAATATTCCAGTTTGCGGGTTCTTGGGGAGAACTCAGCAGCGGCGCTTTTTAAATCTGGATACAAAATGGCGGCGTCCCCAGGACGTTTTGGATATACTTCTCGTTGTGTTTTCTATTTATTTTTTACACTCGAACTTTTTATCAGTCATGGATTGAGTTCCGAGTTGCAGTGTGCCCAGAACTGTACCTGCAGTGAAGATTCAGTGGACTGCAGTAATCTGGAGCAGACTGCACCGCCTGTAGATCTGCCTGTCAGGACGGTTTCCTTGTAAGTGAATCACTTCATTCATCTTTTAGTGACTTAATTCCTCTCCAAATGTTTGATTATAACTTCTGTCTGATACTTGAAAAGCTTCCATTTTTTAAACCCTGTTTTATGCTTTCTGAGTGACTTTTGTATGAAGTTGCATGGTAAATTGAGGTTTCACCTGTGGCAAAGCACCTGTCACCCAAAACTAATTTATTAGACATCAGTACAACTTTACAAATTCTGCTGTCAACTTTTATTGTGTGAAGATGAATACGGTACAATAGTTTATTTCGTGTTTCATAAGAGGCAAAGGCAGTTAGGCCCATTGTCAGACCATATTTAGCACTGCTGGATTATTGTTCATTGCATCATCTCTAGATGTTGTTTTACATAGATCTTAAAGTGAACACGTCTGATAATGGCTGCAAATATCAGGGCATATACTGTAGTTTTTATATTGCATGGTCCACTCCTAACTACATACTTCACTGAGCAACCAGAGTAGCACTGTGCTCACGGGCTCTCATATTATTTTTTTGTATTACTTTTACTTATTAAATGTAACAGTGCCCATTCCTGTTTAACATTGGCGGTTATCACTCACAAGTTATTTTTTAACATTAAGCAGAATAACTTAAGGCATCTTTACCTTGTTGTTGTTGTAATTTACTCGTCAATTACCGTGATCATCAGGTGATAGATCAAAGACCTTATCCAGTGTTAGACACTTTGGGCTGGTGCAGCTGCGCTTGAGCGTTTATACTGGTGCATTGTGATTTATTTTTTTTGTCCATAGAAGCATCATCTTGCCTGTTTGGGAATTTGGCAGACTGCTCTGCAATAGGGTGGGCATTCTGGCATACCAAAGGCACTTGAGAATTTTGAACCATGTCTAAAAATTGGCGCAGGTAGTTTAAGATGATTCTGGTGAATTTGATCGGGGCACAGACAAACTGATTGTGCGCTATGCGGACATGTGTGTTGGATGTCATTGTATTTCGTTTATAAATATGACAATGGTGTGCATCAAACATTATTAGGGGGTGCGAGGGGTGTCCGGTTGTGGGTCACACACAGATGTGAACGATCAGGGTGCAGGGCGATCTCCAAGTGTCCACTTAACAGATCAGTGCTCTCCCTGGCCAACTTTACATCATCCGCCCGTGTAGGTCTGACAGCATCTTATAATTGTCTTTTGTGTTTTTCGACCTTTTGCATGGACTCCGGCAAATTTGTTTCCTCTTCCACCAGGCCAAGGACTGCACCTCTCACACGGCGATTTGATAGGGAATGGGAGGAGCCGCTGCGATTGGTGGCAAATTAAGTCGTCTGTGTTCACGCCCACAACGCTGCGCCAAGCTGCGTGCGTCTGTGAAAATACTAAAACCAAGTCAAGGCAGATTTAGACTGCATCTCGTGCTAGACTTTCATTAGGCATGAAAATAGAGCCCTATGCCCTCTTCGCACAGATGCAACTTTTTAAGTCCCCTTGAAAACGTGAATAACTGCAAATGTACTTTGGCCACTTCTACGCTCACACAGCCACTGCCACTAAAGAGCAATACTGCATGTGTTTATTGGTCATGTATGCAAACACTATCATGGTTGTCTTGGCAGAAGGTGCGCACTTTCTGTTGGGCAAGTGTCTCATCATAACAGCTGCGTTTGATTTGTGTAAAACTATGGTACTGATCCAGTTTAGGTGGTCTAACTTTTGCTAAGTTAATGCAAAATTAGTGTTTCAAAGCAGTAACTAAGCTGCATATTTTGCCACTTGAGAGTCAATCAGTTGTTGGCAGGCAACTCAGAGAACAACTCTGTTCCTGTAAGTCGTTGAACGAGGCCTCATTACACTAACTAACCACAAAAGGGTAATTTCAGGATTACAACAAGGAAGCATTTTTTATTTCCCAGAACATAGTCTCGGCAAATGACTGCAGGTTTTTTGTAGCATAGTAAAATGGGGGTATTACCATTATTACAATAATTATAGAGCCACATGTCACAATATCTGCAAAGTGCAAGACAAATTACTGTACTTGTAAGCTCAAACACGGTAAAAATAGTTGTTCTTTTACATATAGGTGGCTGATTAGACTAGAAATATTGCTAACATGTATGTTTGTTACACAAACAAGCTCATCAAATGTTTGCAAGCAACATGAAATAAACCAGCTCACTTCTTATAATAAATCAGTTAAGTTTAGTTACAGTAAACCCTACGAGACCAGTTTGATTCACCTTTGAATTGAATGCGCTAACAGTCATTGTACTCTTTTGTGTTGTGAGTTGATTCAGTTTGTGAATGCTATCGTATGACCTAATTTGTTATATATTGGACTATTTAACATTGTTATAGGATGATGGTGGATTAAGGAGAAACCAATCATCTTAAATATAGATTTCACAGTCTTTAGTGAGCAGAGTGAGTGAGTGAGTGTACGGTCCTGGAGATGTTGTGATTATGTTGATGCAGTCTCGTAAATTGGGACTACAGCAATTGTGGTGCGACAAAAGTGAGCTAAATGTTAATGGCTGTAAATTCAGAGGATCTGTGGTTATGTGGTGTGTGTACACGTCCACTTTTACAAGTGTGCATGGCTTCTAATGAACCAATATGTGGAGAAAAGGAGTCTTAATGCTGTGCAGTAGTCCAGATAATCTTGTTCTTTACAAAAAAAAGTGCATATCAAAAGAACGAAGGTCACTCCTCTGTCTTAAAATTCATCCATTCTTCTTTGTCACTTGTACTCTTTTTTGCCATCTTGAGGACTGCTCCCGGACATCTAACAAATGGCACAACCACTCTTGGTTGTTTGTTCGTTGCGTCCAGTTGATGCTGTAATGACATTCAAAGCAGGTTTCCTCTCACGGAGTCACATATTGTCTCCCAGGAGTGGTGCCTCATCTTATTTTCAGCCACAGTAATGTGCATAAAAAGCACTTTACCCACAACGCCACCAACATAATGGGATTTTTCAAATAAAAAAGAAAAAGCACAAGGATGATTAATTTTGACTGTGATTTTCTGTGATGGGCTAGCGATAAAGCAGATATGCAGTGTCTATCTGACTCGCCAGCATTTCAGGTCAGAAAGTACAGTCTTTTGTAGCATTTAATTGTACTTTTCAGTATTCACTACTACAGTATAGCAACAGCAGCTCAGAGAAAAGCTGGTCTAAAGCCAGCGGAAGCCGACCACTGAATGATCCTCTTTGTAAACCAGCATTTCCCAAGTGGTTTCCCAAGTTCCCTAATGTGCTTGGCATGCTATGCTGCTACTTGTCCCCTAACCATATCCCCAAACCTTACAGACTTATTGGTAAACAACGTCCTTAACAGTTGGCTTTGGCCTCTGGCCTCAGGAAATTGATTTGTGTTGGTGGTTTCCGGAGAGTGGCTGGTTGATGACTGTACGGCAGAGGGTGGAGCTCCAGATCACCTGCATGGTCTCTGGGAATATGAGGTGATAGTGGGGAGGACCGCGGGGACAGCTTTTTCAGCCTCCTGCATGCAAGTGTTTTGTCAACGTTGCGGTTCGCCACCAATCATGCCTTCAGGCTGGTCTCACTTGTTGGTGAAAGTCCTGCCAGTGGTTAGAAACCTCAGGTGATCTCATACATGTTGTGCTATTTGAATGCCATTTTGTCAGAAATGGCTTTGAACCCATCCCATCACATGCTTATTGGTTAACTTGGAACATTTGCTGTCAAGATCGGCAGACTGGACAACAGCTAAATGCAGACGTGCTTGATGAACATTTTAGCAGACACATAGCAACAACAGCAGCCCTCAGCAGGCTCATAACCCTTGTGGTTTCACGGCAATTTCACACTACGCCGCGTTGTAATCCTGTGGTATTGAGAGTGATTATATACCAAGTTTGTTTATTGCCATAGTTTCCCTTGCTGTGTGCCTTGCGTGTTCCCTGGCAGATATTTTAAAGTCACAGTTTGAACATCACAGAGGGTTCTGGGTGATGTTATACTTGGCATTGACTTTTATCAGCTGTTCTTCACTTTTTGTTTCCGTAGAGGTTATTTTGTGTGACGTTGCACTGTAAATCTAGTGGGCATTGCAATTATACTTATATGTAGAACACCAGCTTGGCGAAGGGTGGGGGCGGGGCTGTTAAGAGCAGCTATGGTACCGCTTGAGCGATACAGATAATGGCTAAAGCAAATATGAGAAAATGAATTGGACTCATCTGCAATGCACTTGTAAGGACAGTCAGACAGCTGCCGCCGCAAGTCATTCTGCAAGAATCTTGTCCATGGGATACACAGGCATTTTCTGAAGACACTTTTTTTTCCCCCTCTAGCCTAAAGTCTGTGTCTACATAGTAGATTGGTCACTGAATGATCTGTGAATTTCCTTCATGTGCTAGTTAGATGTTAGAAAAAAAATGTGACCTTGATTGACAGAGTTAAAGGTAATGTCAGAAATGTGCCTTCCTTTAGCCCAGAAATGTAAAAATGATATTGTCCAATGCCTTGGACGTTGAACACAAACTGAATACGAATGTAGTATGGCTAGCTTCAGTGTTATTCTCATCTAGATCTCGGATTGTTGAGGCCAGGCCACAAGGTCATGCTGTGCCTCTGGCTACTGCAGACCCTTTCACCCAAATTTCTCTGTTTGGACAGCATTGTCTATGTGCCAAAGCACCAGTGCACATGGCCGCAAGATGTGGCTCAACATCATGCCTGGGAAAACTTAAGAAACTAACTCGCTCTCCCAGTCTGAGTGATCTCAAAGGCTTGAGCAACTCATTTGCTGCGTTGTGTGGGGGCGAGGAGCATGTGTATTGCAAGTGGCTAACTATGCGCACCGTTTTAATACCATGTGTCTCAAAACAGAAAGCTCATTTCTTACTACCCCACACTGGACGGCTTATTCTGAAGAGGCACAATTAACTTCTCATCTTAAAAACTTCAGAGGAAAAGTAGTTCTTTACCCCTTCCAATTTGATGTCAAAAAAGATCAATATTTTCATGAATTAAAATCTTCATCTATTGTTAAGTGAGGAAGAAGTATTGGAAAATACTTAAATTAGCTTAAAGCTAATGTGCCCGACTCATTTGCTTGCAAAAACTTCCATCAAGCCTGTGAGCCCCTGACATCACCAAACCTTTGCGCCCTTCTTTTGTGCTTTTCCAGCCTATTTCAGTTGTTGTTAGTTAAGAGGAGGGCTACTCCACTTGTCTGCTTATCTGGACATTGTGTTTGTCAATCTAAAAGCTTATACTTCCTTTTTACCTTGATGAAATCTTTTGTTTTGCCATTTTCTTAAGGATCAGTATTTTTGTTCATGATGAAGGATTTCCTAATCACTTTTGTTGCAAATGATGGACAAAATGTTTCTGTGAATTTATGTGTTCATTTTGCTGTCACCATAATATGTTACATCAATAAGGATTAATGAACCTCGACTCAAGCATCTATATAAGACCAAGCTCTGACATTACCTCCACTGAGTTTCACAGATGGGCTTGTAGGTTAAGAATCTTCAGCAGATCGTTTTTATTTTTTCCCATCACTTCCATCAAGTTTAATGTTAGTCTCTTCAATCCATAAAATCTTGCCCTATGACTTTGGAGGCTTGAGTTTTTGCTTTTCGCAAATTCCAGCTTGGCGTTCATGATGTTCTTGCTAATGATCCTATGGTGTAGCCTCTTCTACTGGTGTGGCCTTTTTATTTTTTTATATATATTTTTTTACAGCTCTCGTAATGTTTCTCTCGTCAACTGCAGCTGTTTTCTTGCTCTACTCATTTAACATCTGTTACTTACAGTACAGGTCATTACAAAAGGTTTTATTTGCTGTGGACAATGTCTCTGATTGATTTTCCATCTTCTCTTAACTTCACAACTGCTAGTTTTTCTATCCATAGACAACTCACCGATTTTCATGTGGGGTACACCTCTGAGTACAGTACTTAAATTTTTTTCTTTAAAAAAAATAAAATTTAGTACAGTACTAATGCGGTCTTCATAGGTTTAACCCAAATCTTAAACTATTTATTGACATTCAGCATCATATCTTGTTAAAATAATCAATGTAATGCACCACACCTGGGCAACTAAACGCCTGCCATTTACATTTCTAACATCTTACATAAAAAGTGTTGATTGAAACAAAATCTATTTTATCTGTTTTTTCAATTGTCTATCAGAGTCAAATCTATATACAATACAAATATTGACTGTTCTTGCATATTTTGGCCTTTTAGGGGCAGTGTGGTGCCACACATCCATTGTGTATACACTAAAGAAGAACAGAAGAGTTGTGATTTAATTCTATTAAAATAAATAATTTTTCACAGATTAGGAAGAATTTGTGCCTTTGTGTAGTATTTATCTTACCCGTGGGTATGTGTTCCCACAGCATTTATGTGTGAATATTAGTTATTTCAAGGAAACACACACAGGAAGTCGATGTAAACTTCCCGTTAGCATTTGAATGGGATCCTCCATTAACTATAGCATTACCGCTAGGTTAGCAATGTTTTAAAAACAAAGCATGTTTTGTATTTAAATATACAGTGGATGTAATTATTATTGCTGCGTGTTTAGTTTTACAGTTAGCTCAAACTGGGGTGTCTGACACTTAAGGACAACAGAATAACATACACTACACACTTGCTCGTTGCCAATGCTACGCAAGCAAAACATTCAGGGTACTTTCACAGCGTCGGAAACTTTGTTTTTCTTCAATTACAATGTTTTAAGGGGAAAATAATCGGCCATTTGGCCCAATTGGCTGATTGTTTTGAACGATGTTTGAAGGGCAATAATCGGCTCATTATAATCGTTGGCCAATTAATCAGTCGGGCCCTAGTTTTGATTATACAAGTTGAAATCAAAGAGACTGTAATGCTGTCAGTGATGTTAAATCTGTAAATACGGTAGTTATAGCAGTTGAGCAGCTTTTCCGAAATGGTTCCCAAAATCCATGAGGGTGCCTATGTTATTTGAACGTGTTTTATTATGCTATACTCTGGTGGATATATTCATTTTAATGTATGAATTTTCCCATGTGTAGTTTGGACCCTACCATCCTGTTATGGTACTGTAATTGATTACGTCTTTGTATCCCCTTCCGTGAACACTGCTCAGTGTTTCAGAAATTCCCTAAATAATATTAAATATTTAATTTAATATCTAAAATATTTAAAATGTAAGAACCTTTATTAGTCCAGTTGGAGGAATTTGCATGGTTTGAGCAGCAACAGTTGATACCGTAAATATTGCACAAAATAGTAACCTGAAATATTGTATTATATTAACTATCCAACCAGCAATGTTATTTGTTATTTTTGCTGCTTGTTAATTTTGACGTTTGAGACCTGTTAAATTGAATAGACTTGCTTGCTTTACTACAGATTCAGTGTACTGTAATTTGTATGAAGTATAGAAAACTAAACTGAAACCCAGTTGTACTGCTACCTTTTGTGTACAACCTCACTGCAGTTGCCTGGCTATAAACCCGACCCAGATGACGGAGAGATTTGTGTGTGTTTGCTTGCTTTTGTAAGTATGGCTATCTGACACGCAGGTTATTATTTGATGAGTTTTATGATGCTATGAAATTGACCACATTTAAGGGCTTTTCTCTCCCTGTGGGGCTGAAAGAGGCTCCTCACTGATATCACTTAACACTCTGCATGAGCAAAGTTAAGACAGCATCTATGTATAATAGGAACAGGAAAAATAATGATGATGGATCGTTGTATGTCAAAAGCCTGTGCTCTTTTGCGTTCCTCCTCCCATACGCTGTCTGTGCTGACTTAACAAGCATCATGTCATGTTATGACATCATCCCTACACTCCCAGCTTTCCTCTAGTCCCTCAGCACCTATACATAGCACAGTTGTTAAAAAAAAAAGAAGCTTTTAAATGTGTTTTATATCTCAAATACAAATAAGCTACACAAGGTGCAGCCGCTGAGCTCCGTTTTTCTTTATTTTGGTTTATCAGACTGGCCTTCACTTCTTTTATCATTTTACTCTTGGAAAGATTTCTCAGTGGGCAAGTTTGACACTAATGTCTTCGATTAGCCACATATCCTTCCAGCCATTGGGCCACTTAAAATGACAAATTGTGACCTATACTGTGATATGAACTTGACTATAACTAACCGTCCGCACAAGTTATGAGTCACAAGTAATAACTTCAAGTTGTCTTCTGGCAGACTTATAGACATTAACTCCAAAGGTAGTCATAATCAATAAGCAGTTTTATTTATTTTTTTCTTTCATGTCCTTACAAG
This sequence comes from Leptonotus elevatus, assembly GCF_054856555.1. Taxonomy (NCBI): domain Eukaryota; kingdom Metazoa; phylum Chordata; class Actinopteri; order Syngnathiformes; family Syngnathidae; genus Leptonotus; species Leptonotus elevatus. The sequence continues at coordinate 6,738,330 of NC_141248.1, forward strand.
CTGCTGGAGTTTGTTGATGTGATTGTAATCACAAGATAAAGTTGCTGCAGTTTAAAGTTTAAAATTGAAACGAAACAGATGTATGTAAAATGTAAAAGACTTGAACGTATACATCTGATGTGTCAAAACTTGGTCATATGACAAAAATACTGAAATCTCTCAACAAATGGGACACTCTCCTATCTGCCTGTTTGTACAGGTAGTCCTCTAGTTACGAACATCCGAAGATATGAACAAAGGCTCACTGATGTGCATAAAAGCTGTAGTTTGCGTGCAAGTTAATATTTAAGTGCGCGCCACATCATACATTATGGTACAGTATTGTAATGTAGTGCCTCTCTCTGCCACAACCCCGCCGAGCAGCACCGCGCCATTTGCGCATTTCAACTACCTCTATGCGGCACAGCGTAGTAGCAAAAACGAACAATATCTCTTCAGCTTCGAAATCAATTTAATCTGACTCGGCGGTCGCCATCTTGACAATTCATGTGAACTACAGTTCGGAAATCATAATTTCCTGAGACCGTTACATCCAATACGTAATGCATTCCACTTTTAGCCTCACATGAACTCAACTCAATAACTCCTCCACCATCTATGTACAGTTACGCATATTTATTTTGTTTGTATTGCATTGTGCCGTGTAAACATGTAATGTACTGTGAGGAAAAGTGGTTCAGATAATGGATGATGTAATTAAATGTATGTTTTTTTCTAATTTATGTACTGTATAGAAAGGTCTATAATTTAATTTGTTTAATTTTTATTTTATTTTTTGCATTTTTTTTAATTTTATTTAAACAAATTGATCAAATATAATTTTGAAACAAAATTTAATGTGATTTGATTTACAAACAAATTTGACCTACAACCCATTGTGTTCGTAAGTTGAGGACTACCTGTATAAACTAGTCGTACCAAATAATTGACCAGTATTTGACGCACTCGAGAACCAAATTACTTTGCAGTCTGTGCTAGTCCCAGTATCTACTCCAGTCACAAATATGCATCCTTGCCCAGCTGGTTATATTGTATGGAACGACATGGAATCTCGTTTTCTCTCCCTTGAATCAGTCAGAAATTACTTCTAGGCATCTGAGCTCTGCACTGCAAATTCCTTAAGAAGCAATTGCTGGGCCACTATCTGGAAAGCATTAACCACGCTTAGTGCTGGATTCTCCCTTTTCACTCCTCAGTGGAGGAGGAAAAGAGGGAGGTAAACTACTGTTATCGCCATATTCTCATACAGTAGGTGTTAAATTGCCACAAACCTTATCTGATAGGCAAAATAATAAATCAGGCTGTATGAAGCAGAGATAAATACGCCTTGCTGAGTGAGTGTATGCCACAGTTGGCTGAGAAAAGGGTGCATGCTGGCATGCACACAAACAATGGGATGATTTTGTTTGTTTGTTACGGCCTTTAGCACGCGTGAAGCCACATTTTGTGTGTGTGTGTTTTCTAAATATTTACCTCAGAGGCAGCGGAAACCCCAAGCAAAGTTGGTGATTGTTTTTTTTTCTTTTTACACTTAGCTTCACCATAATGAGGTAATTGCCTCCTGTTGCAAGGGACGACAATTTCGAGATCTAAACCACAAAGGGAGCTGCTGCATTAAACAATCATAATAAAGACACACATGCACACCTCCCTGTCAGGCCTGTACCTCGAGGGTAGACACATGCTCAGCTATTACCTCGTCACCCTCTTAAACAAGTAGAAAGACACATGGAGGGAAGTGGTCATTATCTGTAAACAAGCCCAGGAGACATGAAAACAAAAATCTGTCAGAGAGAGAAAATAAATGCTTGATTTGTAATAAAAGATTGTTAAAAATCAAATGCACTGTATTGTTTGAAAAGAACAGTCAATACGTGTTTTTTTTTGGGGGGGGGGGGGTATTCAGGTTAAGATGAAAATTACTGTTTCTGAAACATTCAGGATAACACGTATACATGCATGAGCGAGTTACTTCCGTATGGTATTTGTTATCAATTGGAATTTTCCCAATCGGAACCGCGATGCATGAGACATCATTACGCATATGCAAGGTGGCACAAAAAAATGGGAACTTTTTAACAATCTAATCAAACTATGAGTGATGGAATAAAAATATTGCAGTCAAAGTAATTACAACCTTACAACATGCCATTTAAGAAACAATGGTGGAATTTTCATAAAAACAAAAACAAACGTCCTGTACATGGCGTCCTTCTGTACGAATGCATTCTTGAAATCTGCTGTTGAGATTCCTCATTGTTTGCTGCAACATTTCAGCTGGGATAGCTGAGATTCCACCATTGTTTCTTAAGTGGCATGTTTTAACTCTTTGACTGCCATAAACGTTATAAAACGTTTAGCATAAACCTAGGGAAGGGCGCCGAGGACGTTAAAAGACGTCCCCTATGTTTTTTTTTGTTTTTTTTCAAAAACGGGTGCAGGAAAGCCTTGGGCAGCTGTGCTGAAAGTATCAGGCAGATCTGATTAGTCAAAGACTCGTTTTGGCCCCTAGAGGGCAGCGATGACTCTCTTTGCACAAGGTTGGATGGGCCGCCCACCGTGGGCGTCAGTAGAAGACGTGAGGCGGAGCTAGAGTGTTGAGGAGATATGGCTGAATAAGCCCACAATGGCTGCCCAAGCAACCGGTTGCAAGCAGCTCACGCTTGAGCATTTTTTTCAAAGACGGAAAGCATCAATCAATACTAAAAAGCGCATTGATGTCAACGATGATGATGACAACGAGCTCTACGCCAAAGTTGGAAGCTTTGGCGTGACTGTTATGAACACGTAGTAAGCCTCACCGGCTTAGCGCGGCTAGCGCTGCTAAGGCCGGAAAACGCGGAGCTGCACAAGCGGACATTCGATCGGACAATGAAGAGTACCCCGAGTCCAATGCATATTCATCGGAGGAGCGGGTACAGTCTGATCACGGAGAAGACACTGTTTCTGGACTACGATGCCACCATGAATGGAGTGGATAAAATGGATCAGAACATCTCCTACCACCCGGTATAGCAACTGAAGGACACGGGGAAGCGAGACGTAACGAAACCGTAACGTAACCGTAGCATGATCCTGATATTAGACTTGATGACACACTGCAGTATATACTTGCTATTCCCCGGAAAAAAACGGCCTGCAAGAAAGTGGCGCACGCGAAGAGGCAATCTTGTGCAAATGCTGTTGCGTCTCTTTGCACGCAGGAGAGTGTTACAAAAAGAAAAACTGTCGTTGAAACATCCACATATTTGTAAATAGCACCACAGTTGCACACATTTGTAAATAGTTTGCCAAATTGTTGTCAAATTGTTACACTGTTGAATGTAAATAAACTTATTTTGCTATCAAAAAACACTTTTTCATTCTTGGTGGTAGTGTTTTATAGAAGTAAAGCACTATTTAGGTGTTTGTGGCATCATTCATGGACAAAAAGAAGTGTAAAATTCACTAGAATGCATGAAATAATATCGTTTCACTAAAAGCTTGATTTCTCCGTATTTTGGTCCAACACAGGCGAAATTGGGTCAAACTAACCATTTTCTATTGTTGATTACTAAAGAACGGAATAAGGTAGAAACAAACTCTTTTTTTCTGATGAAAGATGAAAGTCCAATCTTTCATTTGGTAGTACGTGTGTTTCCATAGTCCAAACAGAACATTTTCTGTGGACCTTGAAAATCAGTCAAAATGCTTAAATCGGCTGGCACTGGCGGCATCCCTTTTCTGAAAACGTCTGGCAGTCAAAGAGTTAAGGTTTCAATTACTATGAATAAAATATTTTTCTTCCATCACTCTTGGTTTTATTGGATTGTTTTTTTTGGGGGGGGAGGGTATCAACCTGTAGATTTCCGCTTCCTATTTCTTTCTTACTACCATCTATAAAAAACAAACAGTGGGGTGAAAAATCTAGGTGAGAGTAGTATCACATCTGTGAAATTATTTTAATTATTCTTTTAATTATTAGATTAGATTAGATTAATATATTTTTTCTAACGCACAATGACTATTGCACTTTTTATTTATTTATAACTACCTCCTTTTGCACCACCTCTATTAATGTCACAGACTCACCACACTACTAAATTAGTCTGCTTTCTCCACACTCCAAAAATGTGCTGCTGAGCTGCGTTTAAGTTTACCTCTGCTTGTGTATTTCCGGTGGGTTGCGTGCGTGTATATAGTATGTACACTGACATTTTCGCCATAGAGACAAAAAGTAACAAAACGCAGCGGAGAAATCAATGTATGCAAATTTGGCTTGTTTAGTGAGTGGTAAGGTAAGAGGGCTGCTACACATACAAGTAGTGCATGTACTCAAAAGACCAAGATTCCTTGGGAAGAGAACACGTGCAGAACACAAACCAAGTTTCCATTCAAAGGAGGTACATCAGTACATGTTAATATGACGACCAAATATTCACATTAGAAAAGGGGTAACCTAAGGGTCTAATTCATTGTTTGTGAATTTACATGGCCTTTCAAAACCTGAATATTGCAAATATTCGGGTTGTAAAAGTCTTATTGACTGTACTGGTATTTTCTATAAGAATTGAGTCACGTGCATTTAGTCTAATCCCAAATAACAGTAGAACATGTTTCCTATTTACCTCGTGGGACACGTTAAGGAATGTTGTGCATCAGGTAAAAGTGTCCCTGAACAAGAACTCATCTCGAAGCAAGCCTGCAAAACATTCCTGGTCAGTCTCTCACGTCTGGATAGAGGGATGGAGGTGGTGGGGGCTTGGGGAGTAGGCCGGGATCTGTGGATTCCCTTTGTCTCACCCAGCCTAACCCAACCAGCAAACACAAACATTGCTCTCACTCTCACTGCAGCCATCCCTCTGCCAACAGGCGGTGGGCCAGCAAAGCAGAAGTTGTGTGTGGCATACAGTATAAGTATAAATTGGACTTGCTTATGCGTGAAACTAATTAGATTAATTTGGCATGGGAAGCTTACTGTGAAATGCAGATGTTTGCCAGTAAATGCTCACATGACAGCTCCTCCTCCCCCTCTCATGTTGTCTGAGGTAACTATATTGCTGAACAAGTCACTCACCCACTGTATATCGAGTGCCACCTATTAAAAAAAATGTTTGACTCAAGTGCAAATTGATTGTGCATATAAGTGGCCTGATCGTTTTGTTGGCAGAGTGACCAAGGAGAGAGAGTTACTCTATTGATAGTATTGATTTTGACCTGCCGGATGATTTTACGCTTTGTTTTCAGTTTGAATTAACCATCGTAGCACATGGGGGTAGACTGAAAATGCCCTTGAATGAACCAAATAAAAATGCATCACTTGTTCGCCCTGGAAATGTAATTAAGCTTATTCTGCAAATTCATTATCACCTCCTGTTTTTCCAGAAATCTTGGCCACAGCAAGTTGACTGCCATCGGCGTAGAAGTCTTTGCCAACCTACCAAATTTACGAGAGTTGTAAGTATCCATACACATCAGACATTTGCAGTGTATATATGGAAAGCTGTTACAGCACAACTTATTTCTTGTGTTCACCTCAATGCTGCTTGAGTGCCTTGAAGAAATGTTCATGCCAAAAGTTTATTTGTTCCATACCTACTATAAGCACTAGCTGCTTTTGTCTCATCAACTTGTAACGTTTGTGGTTGGCACTTGGTAGCAGCTTCATCGTAGGTGTTACCTTGAACTAAGTCCGATTGAGAATAAGTGGTGGTTTTCTATATTAAGCCTCCCCTCTACCACCTGATACTGTAGCCAACGCTGGCCTTGTAAATATTTTATATGGCGAGAAGAGGACTTGGCTCAGTTTCACTCAGCGCCACAATACAAGACAAGTACACACTCATAGAAAATGGAAAGGCTTATACACATTCATGAGTGTGAGCCGATCACACGCTCCTCAACATATGCTGCTTCTGTTTTATTTTTAACTTCCCACATTTGAAATATTTTGATGATTTGATAGAATTTAATTTTAAAAAATCTACAGTAATTTCTGGACCATAAAGCGCACCTGACTATAAGCCGCGCTAGCTAAATTTGGGGACTACTCGTGTTTATTACACATATAAGCCGCACCCGACTGTAAGCCGCAGGTGTTTTAAGTTTACCAAACTGGGTTCCCACTGCTTTATTTTCCATAATGAGGGCGCAAATTGTCTTGCTCTCGTTTTGTCTCTCGTACTGTATTTGAGCTCACTTGGTTTGTTTTGCTCTGCCTGACGCTCTTGCGCTTCCTTTATAGTGCATCCCCTTGTGATCTGATGGATAAGCCGCACCTTTGTAATTGCAGCAGGGTCGAATGCAAGTGAAAAAAGTAGCGGCTTTATAGTTCAGAAATGACTGTTATGACAATTAGAATCTGGTTTTTCAAGTATTCTTCTCAATAACCTACTATTGTTATTTGTGACTTTTCAGGCGGCTGGACCATAATGAGCTGACCTCGATACCAGATTTAGGACAGGCAGCTTCCAAGATTGTAGCACTCTACCTGTGAGTATGGCCCCTCTTAAAACCTGTTGCCAGAATGATCTGCCTCTTCATTACTGTATTCTTAGGCCTCTGGCCTCTTTAAAATGCTCTTGAAATAGTGTCATGGCATCTGTCAAGGATGCAAATGCTTTTACATGTCCGTTTTAGAACAGTGTCAGTATCGGACAATCTGCAAAAGTAGAATGTTACAGGATCACAAAAAAATCAGTATGGTAACTAGATTTCCATTTGAGGTCTTTGGGTATCATTCTAAGATTTGAAAAATATCAGCCAGACATTTGTGTCATGTGAGCAGACCCCTTGCTTGGAACAAGTGTTGTGTAAAGTTCTAACTTGGTTCCCCCGAGTCGTGTATCTGTGCCTGTGGGGACTGCCTGCTTTGGCATCTCACTGGAGATTTGCTACCTTAAAAGGGAGGGGGAGAGTATGTGCTAATGCCTCACAGTCGATATGCAATTGAAATTACGATTGTAAAAAGGTTGTACTTTATATTTTACATTATGGGTTTTGGCAGTAGTTATTGCAAAATTCAGCCGGAATGCTTTGAAATGTAAAACTCACAGCCATGTTACAAAGGTCTAGAAGCATTGCGTAATAGTCTAATAACAGACATACTTTGCTAACTTGAGCCAGATTTGACTCAACTCTTACTATAATATGTTATTTAAATACACTTTCTTGAATTTCTACTTTTCAAGAATGCCCAATTGGTAAGGTTCGATTGAGGTTGCAACTAAACTGTTAACAGCCTTGACGCTGATATGATTAGCAGTAGTTCTAGCTGGATAGCAGACATAATCCATTTAGATTCACGGCAAACTTGCACTCTGAAACTAGTGATTGTTTTTCATTTGATGGGTTATCTGTCTTGTCTGACCATCGAACATTCCTATAACTCATTCAACCTGAAACAAAACCAATCCTTTTAGCTTGTCCTTTGCTAACAATGAGCCACACTTTTGATTTTCTTTACACCTTGCTAGAGTACGGGCCGCCTGCCTGATAGCCTGCAGCTGCTGGTTCCTGTAACAACTGGTGATTTGATCATCATATCGTTTCAGTGCTAAGCATTGCAAGAGTCACACCTTAGACTCTGTCTCTGTGCTTGCTTCTCAGAACTGATCCTGACACATTTTTGTGGTCAGTATTCTTGCAGAGATTTGAGGTTTGATCAAGCCCTCACAAGCAACAATTTGACGTTTTGTCAAAACTATTTTAAATGACATTTTTACACTTGTGCAGTTCCCCTCACAGATTTTGACGAGTTATTTGATGCACTTTGTTTTTTTTGTGATACAAAATATCTATCCATCCATCCCTCCATTCACTGCACCACTTATCCTCTCTGCAGAAAAACTTTATTTGCTCCACCCATTGAGTAACGCCCCTCCAAATAATCAGGGGGTCTTTTTTTGGCCTGCTTTAAAGCCTGTTGCCAGGGAAGGGCCCATGGGTCTGACAGGAGAAGAGGCTAGAGGGAGGGTTGAATATTTACAAAGCCACACAGCTGAAGTGAAGGCCCACTGAAGCACTTGCAGCTGCAGCTGTCCGTCATATAGCTTACAGTAAAATGGGTAACAGCGAGCCGGAGAGGAGGAGGATGAGGAAAGAATGGGGGTGGATGTGTCAGATCAGGATGACATCACCGTTAGGTGAAAAAGAAATAGTGTACCAATAGAGGACATTGTGAGAGGGTTTTGTTGGGAAACGGAAGTTTAAAAGAGAAATGAAAGTTGATGAAGTCTTCAGTTGCATCAAAGAGCCTTTGTACCGCTGTGCTATGTGGCGGACAGTGAGTTTCAGACCTGGGCCTTCAGTTGGCAAAGCGACTGAATCAGGTCTTAATAACACTATTACATTGCTAAATAATTTACAAAAATGTTATATAACTATGCTTGGCATTAAGGAGGAGACAGGCATTTCACATATTTTTACTTAAGCATATTTACCTTCTAATACATCATCCCTCAACCTCTACACCAGGGATAGACAACTGGCAGCCCCTGAGAGGTCTCTTGATTAATTAAAAAAATAAATATGTGGCCCTCTAGTAACGCTGAAGAAAAATTGGACCCCCTTCTATGATTTAAGTTGCCCATCCCCGCGGCACACTAAAATATAGCAGTCTCTAATGTAATAGTCATTAATTGTAGACTACATATGGCTCTGCAGAGGCCAAACATGACATTGGAATCTCTCTTCTAGCAGTGAAGGTGTCATTGACTTTGTAGCAACTGACCTTCTCCACTGCACACATCGTCTGCCATGTCAACCTCAAAAGGAGATTCTAATACAACTTGGGTGGGGAGATCATAATGGGCTGGTGGGTGATAAGATTTTCAATGGCCCTGGAAACTAAAGAATGGTCTTGTTAGTGTAAACTGCTGATGCGTTGCATGCATCAAAAGGAGTGTCAAAGAAACCTGGGCTCATGCTAATCAGATGGTTGATGGGCCATGTTGATGAGATTTGAAATTAAGAAGAATCAAGAGTGAATAAAGCTCCTCAACATCAAAGGCTCCAAGAGAGAACCAAGCACCTCTTTATCAGCCTTGTCACTGGCTGTATGATAATTATGGCCGCCAGTGTCGGCCAGTAAAGTTTTCATAAACGATGCTATTGTATGTCCCTACTTCAAACACGCAGAGCGCTCTCTCACGCACAGCTGGATTCTCGACCGTGGGAGGGATCAAGCTTGGGGTGGGGGCTTGAGTGGTGGAACTGGAACGAGCGAGAGAGGTCAATCTCTTCCACCAGTCTGAGGCTGATCTGTTTTTCCCAGTAGAGGTCACCAGCTGTTGACCCTCCCTCACTTCTTAACTATCCCCTATTTTTCTCCTCCCCCATTCCTTCCCCCATGCTCTGTGCTCAAAGTAGCCACTGTTTGTTACCCTGTCCTGTCCCATGTGTGTGTTGTGTTATTTGTGTTTGTGCGCTTGCACGGTTCATCCTTAACCATTTCTGCCTGTGTTTATTCAGGTGGGCTGGTGTGACCCCCTTATGCCCCCACCCCCATTCCCCAATAAATGACTGTGTGTGTCCATCTGCTAGCTAAAGGCTAGAAAGGAAGGAGGGACTGACCTTGTTTTGACAGTTAGACTGGTGGAACACCTGCTCTCTTTTGCTTTCTTTGGCTCTTTCAACACGTACAACCCTGCGAATATAACTAGTTGCAGACTACTGCTGAGCGTCGATCAAGTATGAAGATGGTTTGAATTAATGTCTCGCCTCTGGCCTTCCTGTGTGGAGTGTGCGGAGCCTCCCACGTTAGAAAATATGTGCGTTAGGTTAATTAGAGACAGTAGGTGTGACTGTGAATGGGTGCTATTTTATGTGCCCTGCGATTGGCTGGCGAACAGTCCAGGATGTACCCTGCCTCTCGCCTGAAGTCAGCTGTTACTGTGACCATAACAAGGCTGAAGATCTTAATTGAGTTTATTTCTATAGTCCAAGCGTGTCCTGGGTTTGAATACCAGATTATAGGTGCCAAATTGGTCAACTCAACATAACAGATTTGGAGTTCTCCGAAACAGTGCTTTTAAGGGGTGTAAATCTCTCCAATCAAGATGATTTGATACGCATCTCGATACATGGGGTGCGATCCAATACAAGAGCAATTCATTTTTCAAATGTAACGGTTCGATTCAGTAGGATTACGTTTCATTTTACTTCGATTCGGTGTAGCGGTGCAACGATTATTTGATTTCTCAACAACAATTAGTCAATTGTCAAATTAATTTACAATTATTTTGTTACTCCATTAATTGTTTGAATCCCTGTTTAATTTAAAATGATCTTAATCTCGTAATTTGCACATTTGCAAACATCTGCTATTATTTTGGCAAACAGTGAGCAACATTTTTGTATATGTAATGTTCCGACATGTTACAGACCAAATTAGTAACTATCTGTCTGTCATTTATAATGCTGTTTAACATGCTAATAAAATACTCCACTTGTAAATTATAACTACTAATGAATAGCTTTTTCAAAGTTCCATATATTGTACTAAATGTAAACTAATTATCTTTACATCTCAGTTACGTTTCATATATATTACGTTTACTCTTGTGAGACAGTGTCAGTTCCTGTATACTACCCATACATGCAGTGAATAAGTTGATGTATGCTTATTTTACAACTAAACATTTGTGCAGTGATTTCCATGAAAGCAAAATCATCCCGCATGGTTCAATTGGTGCAGTTAAAGTTTCAGTTTGTTAATTAAGATATCTGTTTTTGCATTTCCCAGACATCATAACAAAATCCGCAGTATTGAAGGCATACAAATCAGAAACTTTGTTTCCTTGGAAACCTTGGACCTGAGCAATAATGACATCACTGAACTCCGAGGACACTCCTTTCCTGCAGGCCTCCAGATTAGAGATTTGTAAGTATTTGTTGGATGTTGAAATACTCATTAAAATGCAGTTGTACAAGTAACATGTCGAGTTTCATTCTGTGGTAAGATAGCAGTTATTGTTTTTCAACCTATACAATGTTACGATATTCATAGTTCCTCCATTTGCAAGCATAATGGCAGTGTGCAATCTCACTGGAAAAATTAAATGTGGCCACTCTCGTATGTGTAGTGAGTGTGCAGCTGTGTTTGGTCGGTCTCAGGTACCTAAGCAACAACAGGATCAGCACATTAGAGCTGGGAGCGCTGGACCATCTCGGCTCCACTCTCCAGGTCCTGAGGTTGAGCAGAAACCGTGTCAGTCAGATTCCTGTGAGGGCCTTCCAGCTCCCGAGGCTCACCCAGCTGTGAGTACCTTTGGATTTACGTCAGTTTAAAAACACAATGTGTTTGTGCTCTGACATGGCTCTGTTTGGATCAGTCAGAACTATGGATGTCTCGGTTCGGTGAATACACTCAAGTGACAACCGATAGTAAAAAAACAACAACAAAAAACATGTTGACATCAAATAGAGATGATAGTTTTTTCAGACTCAATAAGTGTTCATTTGCATACACATTTGTTTCCACAGGTATTTAACATTCACACGCACTGCTTCTTGCCTCTCCTTTCAGCCAACTAGTTTCAGTCGACACTACGAGTCGAACAGCTTTTGAAAAACAGTTCAGTTCTACTGTTCCAGTTTCGTTAACCTTGTCGATTCATAGGCATGCACAAGTCTTTATCTCATGTTTTAGTGAGGTGGTGATGATAATAACGAACTTGCGATAAAGCTAACCACATAGTTAAGCTAACAGCTATTTCTACGGTGCTTTTCTGGTACTATATCATTGTTTTTGGTGAATGGGTGGATGCTTATGCAATATCGGTATCATTGCCAGGAATTTCAAGGGACTGGCAACCGGCACCAGATACTCGTTCTGAGCTCGACCAGCGTACTGAGTCTCTCAAGATCTCTTACAGCTCGTACATCAAATGCAATTTAATAAATAACATAGGCTCTTGTTTAGGAGAGTATTGATGAGATCACTTGGAAAACAGCCTTTGTTTAGTCCAGCTATCTCTTTTACATGAGAAAATCTCCAACACAAATATACGAAAAATAAAAGTAGGAAAAAATATAAAAATATGAATAATAAAACAATCTTCTTGTCCAATGCAGTTTGCAGTCCCAAAATGTACTTGGTGTGAAATCTGAGCTTGTTTAAAGGAACACAAAGCTGCTTATATTTGCAGGGAGCTATAATAATTTTTTTGCCTGTCACTATACAATGCTGGCATATATAAAAAGCAATATTTCTGATGATTACATTTAATATATAATAATAATAAAAACTGAGTAACAATAATAATGATGATGACAATGAGATGGGTGAACTTCTACTGAAAGCTTTTTTTTTTAGGAAAAACTTGAAAAATAAAACTTGAGTACTTTTAAGTGATGATCTACAAACTATTATTTGCATTGCTGTCTGCTAAAAATAAACGAAAATAAACTGCAAATTCTGCTTTTTGTACTTTTTGTTGTTACTTTTTTCTGTTATACCGAACCATGACCCCAAAACCGAGGTACGTACCGAAACGTGACTTCTGTAAACTGTTACACAGCCCTAGTCAGAATCAATGTCCAATATATTTTCTTTTCTTTTTTTACTACAGTTTTTGTAACTTTGAATTAATGTCTGATTTATGGGGTTTGGAGATATTCCAAAATGTTAGCCAAACTTCATTTTTTTGTCTCACTGAGGTTAAAGTATTGATCGTTAACGCCTCTAACCTAGACAGTAAAGGTGCTCTTGGAATTGAAGTCTAACCTGTTTTGGCTCCATCAGGTTCTACAGGTGCCTTTCGCAGGCAAGGAAATTGTGACAAAAAATATACACAAATAAATAGGCCAGGTTGTTTATAAATCCTTTTTTGTGAGAGCCCAGCCACACAGAAAACTGAAGGGGTGCTTCAGATATTGCATCCATAAAAGAGTGCAGAGCAATAAATGTTTGTTTGTTTGTTTTTTCTTCATAAAGCACTTTGCTTTTTTCTTGCTGAAGCCTAATGGTGGTTTTAGTGATTTAGTTATTTTGTTATTATTAAATTATTGTTAGTATCGTTAAAGGAATTCACTGGATGTGTTATGGTGTTTTTTCTTAATGGATGACATAGTCCATCTTTACATGCAGATGTGATTAAAACGATCTCTCTGTTTGGGGGATTTAAATAATATAAACTCGTTTCCCATACTTTCTGTTTGTGTGTGTCTGTCCAACCTGCAGTGAACTCAACAGGAATCGTATCCGTCAGGTTGAGGGTTTGACTTTCCAGGGCCTTTCCAGCCTGGAGGTGCTTAAGCTACAAAGGAATAGCATCAGCAAGTTGACTGATGGTGCTTTTTGGGATCTTGCCAAGATGAAAGTCCTGTACGTATGTGTGGGAAGACTTGAAACATAATCAATGCTTGAGTACCTAGCAAAATCTGAAATTTGTACTGTATGTAACCCAGAGTGACTTTTTCATACAAACACACGGGTAAACCTATCTCTCACTACTGTGAAAGTAAACATCTGATTGATAAATTTTGGAGCATTCCTCAATGTCTTTTGCAGGATTTTCAGGCTTACAATTGTGTCTTACCTATCATATTCTTTAGAATTGCAACCATATACAGTAGTTCACACTGCAACAGACATAACTGTCTTTTTACTCTTGAAATTTATAGTTATATATTTGCTGGCAGGATTCTGTTGTCATCAATCCACTTTGTCAAGATTGTTGAAATATCTGATTGATTGTTTCTAATCCAGACACCTGGACTACAACAGCCTGACTGAGGTGAACAGTGGCTCCTTGTATGGGCTGACTTCTCTTCAGCAGCTTTTCCTCAGTAACAACTCAATAACCCGCATCAATCCTGACGGGTGGAAGTTCTGCCAGAAGCTGAGGGAATTGTAAGTGCCAGCACTAAAATCAGTATGAAGTGCAGAATTAGAAAATACAATGATCAAATAATATTTATTAAAAAAAAAAAACGTATTGCTTAGTTTGTTTTTCTAATCATAATATTTCATTATTGTATTTTCCTATTCTGGCAGAAATTATTGCTTGAAATTATAGCTTGCATCTGACCCAAAATTAAGCAATTATTTATTATCAATACCACACAGTTACCTTCCAACGGAGCATATCTTTTTCTGCAAAGTGAATTTCTTCTACTTATTTTTTTCTTTTCATTTTTTTCTGGCAATCTACAGACCTTTATATTAGCCACACTCCACCAATATTATCTTCGTATTTTGTGTTAAATGAGATTGGGCTTTTATTCTCAATATGCTATACTATACCACAGATAATCCTGTTTATCCCATAATTAGACATGAGCTCAACAGCTTTGAAACGGTCTCATACAAGTTTTCTTGCTGTATTGTGCAGTGTGGGGGTGTTAGTTTTTTTCATTGCGTGTGTGTGTATGAGATCCGCTCGCTGTGTTGTGGTAATTACACTGAAGGATCACATTTGCCCCCATTGTCAACTGAAGGACAAGGTATTAGCTGAGAGCCTTCCCCTTTCTGTTGACATGACAGTCATTTCACTGTTGTAAAGTGCTTGGCTCAACTGAGGTGTTCCTAACTGCGAGGTAGCCCGGGGTTTCCGTGTTTGTTGATGTGTAACAGTTAGACAAGATTACGAGTTAGATGGCTTGGATGTAAGTTTGCTGTTCATATCTTAGGGCCATATCCTGTAAACATGTCTATGAATGATAGATTGCAACCTGGCTGTCCTCTTGGCGCTACACAAAACAGAAGTAACATAAGGTTTATTTGAGTTCTCGTCATCCTGTTGCTTGGTCTTTATCTGATATCTGTTATTGCATCCCTGATGGTGCATGCGGTGCTTTCAACAACAAGGCTCATAAGGGCCATAGGAAGGACAATAAAATGCTCAAACTTCCTTTGACAGCTATCAATACTAGGATGAGGTATATTTGTCTTTTATGTATTCAGCAATGTTCCCTTATGAGAGCTTTACAGATTCTACTTGAGACTTTTGCTTTACACTTTACCTGTGTGGCTAAAATAGGGGAAACATAGTGGATGGTTTGTTTAGGTTTTTACGTGAAAGACCATATAAACACCCTAAAAAATATATGCTCATATTCGGGTTTAAAAAAAATCTGAATAATACCCTGTGGGTTGCCCCCTTTTTAGCTTGAATATTGGGTCATATAAATGTTCATTGGGGTACCTTAATTAAAGGAAAGATTTGTTTGTGTTTGACGGACGCTCTATTCAAGGAATCTTGGTCTTTTGATAACAGGAACTACTTGAATGAGCGGCAGCCATCTTATGTCGTCACTCGCTAAGAAAGCCTATCTTGAAGACATTGCTTTCGCCATGTCTTTCACGTTATTTTCTGTCTATGGCGAAAATGCTACAGTGTGTGTTTATATACACACACGTATGCGTGTAGTGTACCGTATATAAGTCTGTGCGTCAAGCGCGCAACCCACCGGAAATACAAAGCAGAGGCAAGCACAGCAGCACACTTTTGAAGCAAGGACAAAATCGACTACTGTACTTTATTACTGTGATGACTGACTTGAATGTAATGTCTTTTATTGATCAAAGAAAGTAAGAAACGGAAATTATGTCTATATGTTTGATGACTTTGTCCCTACGTCGTGGTTTAGATGCGGTATTCAAATACATGTATGCGGTGATAACTGTATGCTGCTCACGCATGTTTGTAAACAAGTTGTCCCGAATGTTTCAGAAACCGTAATTATAGCCCGGATATTGACTGCATGTAAACGTATTGTTGTCTGTTATGGGAAAAGTTTCACAATGGAAGAACATAGGGTCAAGTAGGGCTGTGCAATGAATAAAAATTCAATTTAAATTATTACACTCCACAATTACAAAATAAGCGTAATATAAAATAAAAAAAAGAATATAAATACTAATTTTGAGTTGTTTAAATTTATACATGTGCATCTTTTTTAAATTTACTTTAAACAAATTACAAATACATTTTGTTTCATCCAAAGGGAACTGAACTTGCATAATAGTGTTTCCAAGAATTTATTATTTAATAATTTTATGTTTTGTACAACAACAAAAAAATCGTGATTTCAATTATTACCAAAATAATCGGGATTAATATTTTATTCATAATCGAGCAGCCCGAGGGTCAAGTAGCCAATAGACTGTCAGCGGGCCATGGAGCTTGAGTACAATAGTTGCCTTGCTACATGCTTTCTATCAGCTCCTTCCAGACTTTAAACAGAACATTTTTGGACCCCCTCCCCCAACCTTTCTTTTTGTAACTCGTCTGTCCTTGTTGTGCCTCACTCTTTCCCTCTCCAGGAATCTGTCGTATAACAACCTGACTCGTCTGGATGAAGGCAGTCTGGCTGTACTGGGGGATCTGCACACCCTCCGTCTGGGGCACAACTCAATAAGCCACATCGCTGAGGGAGCCTTCAGAGGCCTCAGGGCTGTACGCATCCTGTAAGTCTACCCCCCTCATCTGCCATTAGCAAGTTGAATTCACTCTCAACAACCCCCACATAACTGTGGTGCCCTCACGGATAATAAGGCTGTGATGTGCCGCAGGGGAGCAGTGAAAGCTGAGATGTTTTCATATTTGTTTAGCTCTGTGATTATGTGATGTTTAAGTTTGCAGTCCTCTACAGCTGATTTTAGGTGTTTGCATAATCAAAGTTTGCATTCAAGGGTTTCCGGACTCACCATTTGGCATGGTTTCCGCGGCAACTTTCTGGTCTTTCTTTCTTTGTTTCATTTGTCTGCTTTTGTTTTGGTTCTAAAGAACTCTTTGTCATTCACTTCCCTGCTTTTGGAACCCATGCAACAAGGTAGTTTTCCCTCGGATCCTTCTTTTGTTGAACACATTACAAATACAAAACAACACTTTACAGTGGTGACTAAACACAGTCTGGGTGTTAGAGCCAGGTATTGTTGTGCCCGTACATTCTCACTCTGCGCAATGGCATTTCTCTTTTTTTATTTTCATGCACACACATTTTATCTGTTCTTTTATCCTCCCTGTTCATCCCAGCTCTCTACTGTCTTTGAGGCAGACCTAATCTAATCAGTGGAGGGGAGAACGGCCATAGACTGAGCCCGAAAGTTAGCTGGGGGAGCTTTAATTGGGCCTGCTTTACTGGCTGAGCTGGCATTGCACCGGAGCCTGCAGTAGGGTGTGAAAGCTCCAAACAAGTCTGCATGTCCCCTTTTTTGGCCACGGGGGTTGTTGGCCCATCGTACAGCCTTCACCCGTCAACGCTCTACTCCCTCCTATCGTGGTCCCTTGCTCTTGAGCCCCCACCACCGGCCTTGCTTTAACAAGCCAACAACCATTCATATCCAGCCAGCCAGAAAGAGTAGGAAATTGGCAGCTCTAGTTTGACGGCCAGTGGGGGAGGAAAAGAACAAGGTGGGTGGAGTCTCAAAGCATGGGAAGGAGCAGTATTATGTTATTGTGAAGACGGTGATGGGTGGGTGTGGTTGTCCAGCAACCTCAAAGGGTCTTTCACCAGTTTGAAAGATGATTTAGTATAGAGGTGTTTGTTCCCTTGCCCTGACTGTATTGTGAGAGAAAGCAACTGAAAAACACTCAACAAGTGTTAAGGAACTCACCAAATCTACCCAAAAGAAGCTATTCTTCCACTAAATCTATTCTGCCTTTGCCTAGCCCTTGCTAAGCTTTGGTCTATAACCCCATCAAGACTTTTGGCTGTGGTGTACCTGCCGCTGACAGACAAACAGACCCAGTTGTCATGCCCAGTACAAAACACTCTGGTCTGGTTTCCAGACCCTGCGCACTGCCACGAATTATGCTTTACAAACGCCAACATGCACGCTCCTCTGCCTCGCTAAAGAAAGAATGCACTTGTTTGGCAGAGTAGAGCAGCAGAGGGGCTCTTTAGGCCAGGTGTGTGGGGGTGAGGCGGCAACCCATGACTTCAAAACTCTGCTTTGCCAAGGCTCTGAAAAGCTTCAGTGCTGGTGGACTCTGAACTTGTTCTCATCCTCCCTTTTTCCAATGTTTTCATCCTAACCCTCTTTTCTCTCATTCTCTGCAGGGAGCTGGACCATAACGACATCTCAGGCACAATAGAGGATACCAACGGGGCCTTCTCCGGATTGGATAGCCTCAGCAAGCTGTGAGTGTCTCTCATTTTTAATCCTCATTCTTCTCACTTATTTTTGTTAACAGTCCCCCTTGCCCTGGTACTCCCCAAAAAGTTGATAACAGCATTTACATTTTGCAATGCTTTCATCGCACACTTAAAATTGACAAGTTTGCCGTGGCACCCTGTCAGGACCTTACTTTTCACCTATTGAATCGGGCTTTCCTTTTTTCAAATACAATTGGCAAGAAGTTCAATGCGAAAAGTTGGGAAATTTGTTGAGAACTCCCCTGGGATTTAGAGTAGGTGGTGGCTTTAAGCAGTAATACCCAGTAATCAACCGACAGAATGAAAAGATGGTGTCCAGCCAAGATGGTTCCCAGTGTGTGAGCTGCTAAAGGAGAAAGAGCAAGAGAAAGGGCTTTTCTTCACACTGGCAGGGGTTCGCTCCCCAATAGGCTTAGTTCTATTTCTTCTCCATGCTTGCGCTCTACTTGCCCCTGCTTTCACGCTCTCTGTTGTTGGGAGCCGAGAGAGGGTGAAATTGTGGGCCGCATTCAGTCATCAAAATCAAACGCCTCACACGCCCCACACTCTGACCCCTACGTCTTTTGTCAAGTGTTGGCGTAAGTGGCTCACTGCATCCAAAGGCTGGTTGGTTAGCTGAGCCGTGGGAGGGAAAGGATGCAAAAAAAAGAGAAAGGCTTGGCGGCACATCAAAGTGTACGCACAGTCACGCCCAAACTTGCTGCATTATTTTATAATGCACTGCTAATTATAACTATACGTTCCTTCAAAATAATAGTTGCATGAATGACAAGTAGTTGACCTAATCTGGAGACAAGATGAGCTGTTTGTTTGTGGTGTGTGATTCTCTTCCTGCAAATTGAAGGCTGAGGAGTCAGAAGTAAAGGAAAGGTAAAGGAGGTGAAACTGCGGATTAGAACGCCAAATAAGAACAGCAACTGGCTCAGGCTCTCGACTGGTAGCTTGAATATACCCATGAACTCTGTGGGGTCACTGGCTCACTGCTAATATAATTCCAATAAAGATAAAAGTGAGTCTTTGAAGAGTAGGACAACACACTTTGACACACTCCCTCTCTCACCTTTCCTTTTGGCTAATCTCTAGACAGCTCACATTTCCAAATTTTCAATCCCCTGCCTCTTATCAGATTTAGCCTCGCTAATTGTGCTTCACTCTTCTTCCCAATCTCTCCCCAACCCTGCGCTCTTCATCTATTGACATCCTTCTTGTTTGGAATTGGCAGAACTCTATTTGGAAACAAGATCAAATCCGTGGCAAAGAAAGCCTTCGCTGGTTTAGACACCCTGGAACACCTGTGAGTATTCAACAAGGCTTTTTGTCTTCTTCACAATGAGGGGAGGTCATATAGTTTGGGAAGGGGGTGATTTTGCCTGCTGACTTCAATAGTTAAATGTATAGCAAGGATGTCTAACTCATTTTTGATGCTGGTCACATCGTAGTTATGGTTTCATCTTGGAGGGCTATGATGACTGTGCGACATTCAGAATTTCATAATTCAATTCATTGGATAAATTTGAAGTGGAATTAATTCCACAGCACAGTATATTGAATTGAATTTGAATCACAGGAAGTGGAATTGAATTCTATGCAATCACATATGTGACAAATGGGACTTGAACATATTTTTTTCTTCTAAAGGCAGTACAAAGCCTAAAATTAAGTTTACATTTTGTTAATAATGGAAAGCTTAGCAGCGTATCTTTAATTCAAAGTAATAAAATGAGACAATGTTTTTTGTAGTAATGATTTATTAAAGCATCTAATGGTCAACAGTTCCTCAAATGTTTTGTTTGTTTTTAAGGCAGCATCATTCTGTTCTAACGTCATGTCAAACAATTTCAAAGTTTTTACAGTTTTAATGATCTGTTTTATCTGAATAAGCTTTAAATGTTAATAAAAGCAATTACTACTGTACAATAAATTACTTACCGGTACTAATACTTACTATTTACTATAATTTATTGTGTACATTAAATCCTTACAATAGTATTTGTATGAAATTCATGTTGTAAAAAGGCTTTTATATTGAAAAGCTTCATTCTTAAATATGCTTTAATTTTGCCTGATGAATGTCTTTTGGATTTCAATTCTACTTCCTGCAATTTGAATTTAAATTGCAATGCTGCTTCATGTTTGCCACCCCAATTCAAATTCAATAATTTATTTTGAATTTATTTTCTCAAGTCATTTCTGAATTTCGTACAGTCCTGCTGTGAAATAATTGTATTGCCTAACCATATTATAAATACATAACAAATTGATAGTTTTGAATTCAGAAGCCATTGAAAATAGATTCTTCAACTTCTGTTCAATTTAAGAGGAGATTGGTAACAAAAAATTGCTTGCAGTATCTCCACATTTTCCAATATTTTGCCATTTTGGTGCAGTCTTAGCAAGAAACATGAAGTAGATGCACAAAATTAGCTTTAGCTGGCCCCTTAGAATGAGTGGTGGGCCAGTGCCATTGCAAGTACCCAGCTGCTTCTTTCTCGTTACACAACTTCAACTGTGACCTTTGGTTTCCTGCTAAACAGGAACAAAGTTGTAGAACATATGGCACGTTCAACGAGAGGATTGAGAATTCCCATAAGCTTTTTTCACAGCCATCTTCAGGCATACACACCTGGATTTGGTTGGATGTATCTTTTATGATGTGCATGATGACGATGAAGAATGTGTCTGAGAATTATTGTTGACTTGTTGCTCTATCCCCACAGGAACTTGGGTGCGAATGCTATCCGCTCTATCCAGCCTGATGCCTTAAGCAAGATGAAGAACCTTAAAACTCTGTGAGCACTTTGTCCACAAAAGATTTGAATGCATTTTACTTGCACACGCAATCAAATATCCCGTTCTTGCCGCTTCCCCGCAGTCTCATCCAGAGTGACAGCTTCTTGTGCGACTGCCAGCTCCGCTGGCTGCCCGAGTGGTTGGTGAGCCGCGGTGTACAGACTGATGTTAATGCCACATGTGCCCACCCTGACAGTCTTAAGGGTACCAGTGTATTTCAGGCTCCATCCAGCAGTTTTGTGTGCGGTGAGTAATATGTCTGTGTGCGTTCGTGCGTGTTTGTTAGCTCTGCAATAGCAGACATGCTCGAGGCTGTTTAACTTGTCTTTTTGAATTTGATATTCCTGTTTGCCCCGTGGCATTTGCTCCCAACACTTGGAAATATGTTTTTAGTTATCGTTTGAAAATGAAGAAGCTAAACTGTGTACCATATTTTCCGTACTATAACGCACACTTAAAATCATTTTAATTTTCTCAATTATCGACTGTGCCCATTATAATCTTGTGTGCCTTATGTATTCTGGTTGTGCGCACTGACCTTGAACCAATTTTTTATTTATTTTTGTGCAGTACTCCTAAAAAAATCTGTCAACTTTTTTTTTTGTATGTAGTAAATCCACATTTGTTCACGAAGAAAGTTAGGGATGTTGGCTTTTCAGTTTGTCGTCTTTCACCCTTTAAGGCCTGAAGCGCCTGGCAAAACGTGCCACTAAAATCTATGGGTGACTAGAATCACCCCAGTCAATGCCTATTTAATAATTGATATCTCAGTCCCCGTAGCAGATAGAAACATAATTCCCAAAACATTTGAGAGCTTACAGCTGTGGCTTTCACACAAAGCTTATTATTATAAACCTTCAATATATATTTTTTTAAATCAACAAACTTCACATAAAGAAATCCAATAAAACAGTGTGTTGGCTCGGGCCACGGTAATCATCGGTTTTAATAGGTGCGCCCAGAGTTCTATAGTAAAAATGTAACAACAGTGTAGCATCTGCGGATATATTTACCTTCAACACTGGGGCGCCGTTGTAATAAGCTCGGGGGAATCGAGTGGTTACTCGTCCTCCGTTCCGTTTCAAAGCTGTCAAAATCTTCAACATCATCATTATCTACAAATATATATTTTTACAATATATCACTGTCGACTGGTTCCACTGGTCTGAAGTCCTCGAGTGTCATCGTCTATCTCCGTCATTTTATTTTATAATTCCCGCAAATCTGCGTCAGCCATGAATGCTTGAATAAAATCTTAGGAAGTTCTATGAGCCCCACGTCACCCTCACGTGTATATTCTGATGCATTTCATTGGCTAAGAGACAGAGAATTTATCAAAACAAAACAAAATGAGGTATCCGTTTTCCCGGCTACATTTAATAGATTAAAAAAAATTTAAAAGAGCATTGTGGACTTGGTCACTTTTTTTACTCGCGACTACCACCTCTGGCCTAAAGCGTAACTGCAGGCTCTGTGTAGGGCTCTTGTACATTCCTCCCCTCACCCCCAAGAAAATTTGGCATATTTGGGGCGAACGAATGAAGGGAAATACAAGCTGATCGGCGCAGTCTTCGTTAAAAAAGTCATGGCTTTTTGTACTCATCTGGGCATTAGTGAATCATGCATGATGTAGAAAAAACTTTAATATGACCTTTTTGAACTGCACAAGGCACCTTTTAACATGAAATGTTTCACAAAGGTGTAACACACCTTATAATCCAGTGTGCATTATAGACGGAAACATACGGTAATACATTTGAGCAAAAAAGTTTCCACACCTTGCCAAATATGATCTCCCATGCCCTACATTAACATTTTTGCCTACATTTAACCTTGTTATATTCATTTGTAAACTCACTGTCCATTTGGTCTTCACTCTTCTGCCATCCTTCCTTCCGTTTCTCTTCATCTTTAGACGACTTTCCCAAACCCCAGATCACAGTTCAGCCAGAAACCAGTGTGGCGGTCCTTGGCAGCAACGTGCGTCTCACCTGCACGGCCGCCAGCAGCAGCTCCTCTCCTGTGACCTTCACGTGGCGTAAGGATCAGGAACTGCTTCAACACGCCGAGACGGAGAACTACGCCCACGTGCGCGCTCACCACCAAGACGCCACGGCCGATAGGACGAGTGGAGGCGGCAGCGGCGTGATGGAGTACACGACCATCCTGCACCTGCGGCATGTCACCTTTGCGCATGAGGGCCGTTACCAGTGCATCATCACCAACCACTTTGGCTCCACCTACTCCAGCAAAGCCCGACTCATTGTCAATGGTAAGGTTTTATTAGCGTGTTTGATAATACGGATGGAATTGTTTAGGGATGGACCAATTATCGATGGTGATATTTGGCATTTTGACAAATATTGGCATCTGCCTTTTTACGAATCTGAAAGCCGATAAATCTAGTATTTCACTGAGCGGTGAGGTGAATGTTTGCAGACCTAGCGAATTTAAGATTTTCATCAGGATTTCTAAAATGTTCACAGACAGTTTTTACTCGTTGCAAAGTCATTTTGAACATATTCAGACAATTTTTTACTCTCTGCGAAGATGTTTTGAAACCTTTTCCGAACCCTGACGAAAACCCCAAATTAGCACATTTGCATGCAATTGTCGCACATTGAGATAAAAAGAAATTTCATTTATGAATTTATTTAAATTTCTACTTTATCATGCTGACACTGGGGAACTCGCTACACTTTCTATTTTTGAAAATAAAATAAAGAAATTATGTTGAAATTTTAGAAAACTTTATTTACAGTAGAAAACTTCTGGCCACTATTTATTTGCTTAATTTTTAATTTAGCTTAACACATGCTCCCTGCAATTTTTGTTAGAATTTTTAAACAAAGTTGTCAATTCTTTATATGTTTAAAATTAAAAGAAAGTTTGTTCGTTTAATTTTTTACGCTAATATTTTCTCTTTTACTGCAAATGAATATTGCCTTGAAATATCGCCTATCAATCTCCTTGACTGCTAATAATCGGTATCGGCCTTGAAAAAAACCATATCGGTCTTATCACTAGAATTGTTGTTATTCTAATAGGATTTTTTTTAAACACATCAAGGCGGTGTAGCGAAAACATAGCCATTAGTTATCTGTTAATATGTGTGTGATCACATCACTTCCAGCAAATAAAACGCCTGTTGATGTTGCTCTTATCTGCTTTTCAATTGTTCCGGTTGACAGAGGCGCAATTGAGTTCAGTAGCCATGCTGAGTTTTTTTTCTCTTTCACCCAAACAAAAGCTTTCCCTCTCTTGGCTATTCATAACAAATTGATTTGACTCCATGACAGAAGCCATTTCTCTAACACTCCGCCACACTGTCTTCTAATAGAGAAGCTCCTTTTGGTGTCATGCGTTTGAAAGCTTCCATGCGTACGATGCCACCTCCATCCATTTTGACGGTCTGCTTTCTCCACAGTACTGCCATCTTTTGTGAAGACTCCCAGGGACAGCACCATCAGAACAGGCCACACCGCCAGGCTGGAGTGCGCCGCCGAGGGCCACCCGGCCCCGCAGATTGCCTGGCAGAAGGACGGCGGCACGGATTTCCCCGCCGCCCGCGAGCGCCGGATGCATGTCATGCCTGACGACGACGTGTTCTTCATCATGGACGTCAAGCCGGAAGACATGGGCGTGTACAGCTGCACGGCCAAAAACACGGCGGGGACCGTGTCTGCCAACGCTACACTCGCTGTACTAGGTACTGTAATTATCTCGACATTTGCTTCCGTTCATATATGCACAGCGAGGCTGTAAGTGAGTGTAAACCGATGTTGATCATTTTCCCACATCTCCAAAGGCAAGCGCTTGTAAATAACGCTGTTCTCTTGTGAAAGCTGTAGAATGGCCAGCTTTATATTTTTCTTTTCCTCAGCAGCTGTGGCCTTGCTGGGGGTCAGGGGCCAAAGGCCAGGGTTTGGGGTCAAAGGGGATTGTTGGGGGAGCAATAGCAACTCACAGAGGGATGTTTGTTAGACATTCCCAAACAACCCCCACCACTACACCTCCACGCTCTGTGGGAGCGAGCAGTCATGGCTGCTTCACTGCAGGCCTGATTGCGCGCACTTTATTGGCCGCTTTGCCTTGTTGCTTCAAACCAAACTCATCTTTGTCCTTAGTCTTCTCTTGTCGGGAACGAAACGAATAAACGCGGAATTGTTTTCATCAGGTTAAAAGAGGTCCGGGTGGTGCTTTTGCCGTTTGGAATGTACTTGAGGCCGTCGACTGAGGACTAAGCCGCACAACAAAGCGAAATATACAAGCGAGCGGCCAAGGAGCGGTGGGGGTCGGTGCTGAGGGGGTTCGGGCGGCCTTCCAGGGGCCCCTGTCTGGAAAGTTGTATCGGCGAGAAAAATGTGAGCCTCATATGAGCCTGGAAAGGAAAGGAGGAGCATGTGGGGCGGAGGGAAGGACGGTGGAGAAAATGAGCTGAAGTGGAGAGAGTGAGAGAAGATTGATAGTAGAGAGACGGACCACTGAAGTGGGTTAAGTGAGATCTCTTAATCTGTGTATGGCCCGCTGTGAGTGGAAGTTCTCAGTATGCGAACACACACACACACAGGTCAATGTGCTCCATTGACTGGTACGTATAGTTGCTGGGGAAACACTCAAATTATTGTTCTCCGGAGGCTTTTGTCCCTGGAGGAATCCTCTTAGTGCCAAATGAAAACGTATCCTTAACTAGGGATGATCGATACCACATTTGTTCAGACCGATACCGGTGCAAGTACTTCACTCTTAAGTAATCACTGATACCGAGTACCAATATATCATATATGCAATTGCAAAACGGGACAGAGGACTGAGTTTATTTTCATTATTTCACTGCCTTACATGACCCAGACGAATGTTAAAATATATCCGCTTGTTAGCCACTACAATCAGTCAGAACCATGGGGCAAATCATGTTTACAACACTGTTCTTTTCGTTCCTCTTTCAACCAGTGCACAACGACACTCGAGGAAATGTGTGTGTTTATCTCAGCGAAGGGGTGTGACCCCAGGTCGTCTGTACAGTGTCATGTCAATAGACCGAGTGAAAGGAAAACGTTCACAAACTGGTTCTGGCTGCAGCAAATGAATATCTTCCATTTTAGATGTAATGCATGCAGTGGCTTACAATGCATTTCAAACATGTTTGAAATAAGATAGTGTCAGGGTTACGGATGAGGGAGTAGTTAAATATAGTATTTATTTAGGGTGACCATATTCCCATTTCCCAAAACAAGAGGACACTTGCCCCAGCCTTGAAATTGTGGTACCAGTCGCAGTTACACAGTCGTCTTCACCTCCTTTAGTCACGCAATGCCAACCGGAAGTTTTCATGAATTTATAAAACCCCCGGACACCTGAATGTAAGAAAATAGTCTGTCCTCCCAAAAGAGAACATTTGGTCACCCTATTACACCCAATAGAGGTTGGAGAGTTTCTTTTGAGGAGAGAGTTAGTTTGTGGTGTGATGGGAAGCGGATTCCGGATAGCAGGGCGTGAACACAAGCAAGGTGGCACAGGCCAGATGACAAAATGCAAGTCAGGATAGATATTCGGAAAAAAATCTCTTGATCAAAAAAAGACTAGAGTGGCCGGATGTACAAACTTGTAGCGAAGCAGTGACAATCTGGCGGCGTGGTGGAGTCTGAGGCTGGCTTAAGTAGGGCTGTTGATTGAGATGGAAAACACCTGCCGGCCAAGGGACTCAGAAGTACACACACACACACACACACACACACACACACACACACACACACACACACACACACACACACACACACACACACACTCGGGGGCCCGAGGCCGTAGGCCTGACACTAGCATACCGTAAAATCCTTTGCGTAACACACACCTGTGTAAAATAAGCCGCCCTCCCCACATTCAACCTTAAACAGCCCTTTTTTTCCTCCTCTGTACTTGTGTACAATATGGTATATAAATATCTGATTTGCTTTATTATCAGAGAGAACAATATGAATGAATAAAAAAAAAAAGTCTAAATTCTTTTAAAACCAGGTTTAACCTATGCTCTTTTCGCATACCTATGATTCTCACAGTATTTGTAGTCATGCTTTCAAAAATCTTGTTCCTGTTTTTAGTTATTGTAGTAATCTTTTTTTATTCATTTATTTACTTTGTGTTAAAATCCCTTTAACTCTGTTTGTATCAGCTTTTAAACGTTGTACTTTTAATTTCAGCAGGAGCTCGGGGCCATTTGCGACCCGCCGTCCCATTTTTCAGCGGCCCCCGACATGACAAAAAATAAAATAAAATAATTGACACACCTTGCAAGGCAATAATTTGGTTTATATACTATAGAGGTTTTCTAAATATGCAAAGATGCAAATAAAGTATTAAACGCAATTACTCTTCAAAACAATGTAGTGGATAAAAGAAAATGGTTTCTTCCACTTTCTGACTAATTTATGACAATATCACATTGTGAAGTAAATGTTTCAAAATATTTCCATAATGTTTCAAAAATAGTCAGCTTACTTCATTATGCATATACATATATATATATTTTTTTTTATATATGGAGATGTGCTTCGACTGCTGTTCATTGCAATGGTCAAGTTGGGGACAGGGCTTCAAATTGTGTATTTAATTAATCAGAGTTGAATAATTTTATAAGTGGCGTTTTCATTCTTCCATTTTTCTGCATTCGGCCCGCAAACAGAAACGTTTGGTTGAGTTATGTAAAGTAGGGCTGTAATCGAAATTCAATTACAATTTCAATTATTACACTCCATAATTACAAAATTGACATAATTGTAAAAACAATTTTGGAGAGTTGTTTACATTTATATATTTGCACTTTTTTTTATTTTAAAATGACTCATTTAATAAATCTTGTTTGGACCAAAAGGAACTTGCATAATTATAGTGTTTCAAAGAAATGTATGTGTCTTAATATTTTTTTTACATGTTAAAACATTTTCTTCTTTTTGTACCAAAAACAAATTATTGTCCTAATCGTGATTTTAATTATCAAATTAATCGTGATTAATATTTTCTTCATAATTGAGCAGCCCTTATGTAGAGTATGAAATGCGCTACAAATCACTTTCTCATTAAGCCCCACGTTTACCTGTATGTTACCCCCAAACTTACATTTTGGGATCAGTGGACTTTACAGTAAATATTAAAGTCAAACTCCAGTCCTATACTTTTTTTTTCCCATTTCCAAAAAGATCGATTGGTCCACAGATTTCATCTGTCAAATTGTGACTACTAGACAGTTTGCAAAATGTGTTGGTGAACAAGTTAAGCATTCACACGATATTCCTTCCATCTTGCCTTGCAGAGACCCCCCACCTGGCGCAGGACCTTGAGGATCGCAACGTGGTCGTGGGGGACACGGTGGCCCTGCAGTGCAAAGCGCTGGGCAGCCCCCCGCCCCGCATCACGTGGCTGCACAACGACCAGCCGCTGCGGCCATCTGAGCGCCATCACTTCACCCCCGGCAACCAGCTGCTGGTCATCGGCGCCGCCACGCTGGAGGACGCCGGCCGCTACACCTGCCTCATGTCCAACACGCTGGGCACGGAGCGCGCCCACAGCCAGCTGCTGGTCACGCAGCGCCGCGGCCCCTGCGCCGCCGCCGCCGGCCTGAGCACGGTCACCGTCGGGATCGTCGTCATCGCCGTGGTGACGAGTATCGTCGTCACCTCTCTGGTGTGGGTGTGCATCATCTACCAGACCAGGAAAAAGAGCGAGGATTGCAGTGTCACCAACACGGGTGAGTTGGCGTCAACATTTCAAACTACATGAATGTGGTTCGACCCCCAGCCGTGTCTTTGTTGAGACCCCGCTGTGATGCTTGTGACTCGTTTTCCACCAGATGAGACGATTGTTCCGCCCGACGTGCCGAGCTACCTCTCCTCTCAGGGAACTTTGTCAGAGCGCCAGGATGTGTGCATCCGCGTAGAGGCCGCCAGTGGACCTCAGCCCAACGGACACATCGTCGACTCGACAGGTAGATGACTCGTCAGACCGCCATCTGACATTGTGGTGTGCAGTACTTACCATTAATAAGCCATGAAATGGATTTTTGACTAATATAGCTGTAAGTGGCATTACATGAGTGAAGCAATTCACTGCTATTACATTTCATTAGGGAGGTCAGAAAATTATTATTTTTTATTCGTAAATTAATCGCATGACTTCCATCATTAACTCACAATTAATCGCAAATTTGTTCTAAATGTACAATAAAATAATTTGTTTCTGTTTTCATACTAATGTTAACATAAAAGTGGGAAAAAAAATAATAGAAATATGGCAGCATCTTTTAGTCATTGATACCGTGGTTTTCTAATAATTCATAAAATTGAGTTGAAATTACAAAAATGTACTGTACTGTAAAAATTGAGTGTGATATTGATTTGTGTTGGTAATTTTTCTGCCACTAGATGGCATAATTGCATTTGTAAGACATTGGTGACAGCTCGGTGCATTTTTCTTTTCATATTAAGAGCTATCTAATCTTTAACATGAAGTAACTTGTGAAATTCTGCAAATTTTGTTAATTGTTAAATACAACTTGACTCTGCAGTCTCCATAAATATATGCATTATTATTCAATTTATTACGGCTAAACGTTGACATGCACATGTTTGCTGCGTTGTGACTGGAATTCCCCCAGGACCGGCTTTCCAAGTAAGAGGCCGTCATTAAAAATGAGTGGCGTTAAAGGAACTTTAAATGATCTAAAAAATAACGCCCTAATTTTGACATTTTTTATCAATTTCTTTTTATATTCATATTTTCCATTGTACATATTACATGCTATTCACCTCACCTTTAATTGAATCCAATTTATATAATAAGGTGTGCAGTTATTTTTGAATGGGAACGTTGATTGCATTGCCTCAGTCTTTGCATGCCTCGTTTCTGTCGTCTAAACAAGGCATTGTTTAGTTTGACCGTAGAAAACACACTTTGTAGAATGTTGTCAGTGGAAACATTAGCTGGCCTCCTCGATATCCTCACATCACACTTCTCTCAGTACTGAAAGGGCAACAAACCCACACTTTAGATCAGGAATAAATATAAAACAAGTGATTGATTAAAGGAGATTTTTCACTGTTAAAAACAATTACAAAGTCTCTTTAATAACATGGTTGTGACAGAATATGCCAAACAACCGGAGTCTTGTACTTCTTCCACCCATTAGGACAATATTACTCAATATTAGTGATGCACCATATTTATCAACCTGATATTGGGAGAAAACGACGCCACTTGTATTGGTCCAATATTGGAAAATTAGGCCGACATTGAAAGCTGCCTCAACTGCACGAACGTTGGCCTGGTTACGATCACTTTAATCCAAGCCGCCTGCTGCTGTGTGACCAAGGTTGGGGAATCCGGAAAGTAAAAACCCTGAAACCGTTTGGCTTCAGGTGGAGATGAGCTCGTTTGCCACTTGAGTAGGATGGGGCTCACCAACTCCGGTCTAGCATGTTATGCGCGTTTCCCTCCTCCAATGCACCTGATTCGAACGATCAGGATCATTATCAGGCTTTTGCAGAGTTTGCCGATGAGCTGATCATATCAATCAGGATACTGTGTCCTTTCGTATTTAACTTTAAAACAAGAGAGGACTTTTTAAGTACAAAAATGGGAAAAGAGCATCAACGGATTCATTTCACTTTAGATTTTGGCCTACATAAGCAACTTAAATAGTGAAGTTACTGGCAAAACATGATTTACGCGTGATGTCCTTTAATGTTAAATCACATTTCTAGAAATTTCCTTTTTTTTTCTTTGCCATGAAGAGATGAACATTTCTCACATGAAAATGTCTTTAACAGATTTGCATTTGAAATATATGATGTACAGAGACAGAATTCAACTGAAGCGGGAGCCAATTTTTAACACTAATAATGAACTTTAAGCACAAATATAAAGTTTAGCAATATAAAACTTGCAGACATTCTGGCTGTTTCTCAATAGAAAGCATTGGTGTCCAAACTACGGCCTGGGGGGCATTTGTGGCCCGCCACCCATTTGTCAGTGGCCTGAGACGTATACTAAAAAATGGCATTTGACACAGTTAAGATAAAATAAACAAAAGCAAAAATGTTTGGAGATTGTCAAAGTAAGAAAGGGGGAAGGGTGTGGGAAAAAAAACAGGTACCACTTTTACAAATAAATTGCTTTATGTGCCGTAGCATTTTTCTAGATATGCAAAAGCACAAATCAATTATTTGTACAATTCTTTAGGACGAAACGCAATTTCTCTTCATAACATTATGTGGCCTTTGCGTCCTTCTGCTTTTCTGTATGTGGCCCTCAAACGCCAACGTTTGCAAAGTGGTACGATCTTCCACGTGACATTTGATTTCCTCTCCAATTTCCTGCAGGTTTCGACGGTCCCGTCATGTACACGGACTGCATGGAGAGCAGCGATCACTACTCCAAAGACCCCGACTACCAGGTGCACGCCTTTGCCCCGGGTGGGCTGACCGAGTACCATCAGCAGCACCCGGCTCCTCCGCCCTACTCGCACTGCCACCCGGGAGATGGCACGGCACCCGTCTGCAACGGGATTGGCCAACTTTGCCACACGCGTGACGTGCTGCAAGCCGATCCGTGCGATAGAGAAGGTAAAGAAAGACCACGCGTGTTCTTCCATCCAGCACGCTGGAATTTGACATGCATGTGGAGGCAAATACTGTATCTTGGGTAGTCACCGTTGATTGATCGGCGCTGCCAAACTCTTTATTACTCGCTTCAACTTGTCCTGCTTGCTACTCAACCGCTCCAGCGGCGGTTGCAGATCACTGCCAGACAACCACGCAATCAAATCTCTTTTTTGTTTTGCTGACGCGTTCCTTTTTGTCGTCTCCCTTCAAGTGAGCAGAGCGGGAGGAACGCCGGCCACGTACACGCCGCAGGAGGATTCTTTTCATCCGCCGGTGAAGCTGGCGAGCCGAGGACATCTGGTCGGGGACTGTGAGCCTGAGCTCAGGCAGACTCTGCTGTCCAACGGGCACGCCGTAAGAGACGAGAGCGCCCCCTCCGAGGAGAGCCATCGACTGGCGGTGGACTCGCTGTAGCTGCATGGACCTTTTTATTTTTTTGTTGTCTTTCTTTGCACTGGGAAATGAACTGCTACCTCATATCGAGGCCAAGCGCTCCCGAGCCTCGAGGGGGGAATCCGGAGTTTGAAGGCGGAGCTTGTGTGGGTGGCGTCCCATCTGAGCGTATGTGCTGTACATAGTTTAAAAACCTTCTGTGGGGAGGTGACCAGTAAGAATTCTAGCTCCAAAAAATGTGACTTGCATTTGAAGCAAATACAGTGCAGTGAAAAAATGTCTACACTCTTCCCAAATGTGTACCTTTTTTTTTTTTTTTGCAGTTTCCCCACAATTTAATGTTTAGGATCATCGAATGCAAAAACAAGTAAATATACAATGCATTTTTTAAATGGGGATTGGATTTATTAAGGGAAAAAAACTATTTGTAATTGCACATCCACTGCAGTAGGTGGCAGTGGTGTTCTCATTGTCAGAGAATGCGCAGAATGAGCTCCTCCACTTTTAATAATTTTATAGACAAATTATACTATTTATTAGGGATGTTCGACACCACTTTACAAAAAAAAACAAATAGCAGTATGAGTACTCATAAAATACATTAAAAAAATTCCCCAAAATAATTGAGAAGCACTGTCTTAAGGTCATGAACTGATTGCCGAACATTCTTCTCCGATTTTCTGACAAAACGCAGACTTCATGGTTCCGTCAATCGCTGCAAGTCATCCAGGTCCTGAAGTCGTAAAGCAGCCCCAGATGATATGTTTCTGTAATGCTATGCAAAAAAGTACACATTTGAGAAGAGGGCAAATACTTTTTGACGGCACTGTAAATGTAGGGAACCATGTACAGTACGTGAACGTGCAGGGACATCAGACTGTACATAAGAGTTTTCTTATATATCTTTTACAAGAGTATTTGGATTTATGTGCATGACAAAGGAGTGATAGTATTTTTATTTTTATTCAAAAGACAAAAAAAAAACTGCCTTTTTCCAGCTTTTACCAACAGTCAGCTGTGGTGCCTTATTGCATGGTCAAAGAAAACAAGGTGTAATAATAATAATAGCATATATGAACTTTTACTGAGACACTGGTACACTATTGCAAACAAATCACTTGATTGCACTTGAATGTTTTCTTTCCTCTGAAGCGGTATCGCCCGTCACAGCCAAATGATTATTACTACTTTCACAATTTGTGGATGTTGTATGAAGGACAAGCTATGAAATGATGTCACTGTGTCTGCTCGGTGGAAGGGGGCTGCCAACGAAAGCACTTGTTTGCTCCCTTCGCAGGCAGCAGGAATGCAGTTTATTCTCAAACAAGAAGCTCGGTATCTTGAATTTAGGTCATCAGCGCACCAAAGGCTGAAGTGATGTCATCCGAACCGACGCTCAGCTCCGTAGCCCAAAAAAAGTGGCCACTGTTGTATTGTTGTTACTGCTGTAAAGTGAATCCACAAGCAACAGTCAAGATCTCAGCATCACTGCAGCTTTAAGGCAAATGCAAGTTGCACCCTTTATCTGAACTGTGAGCCGATCAGGGCGAGAGGACACGCGCGGCCCTGCACGGATGGCAGCGATAACCTGTTGCCATTGCAGTCAGTACAGTATAGCAGGTGAAAGGGACAAAACAACTAGAGGTGTAGTTTGTTAATTTATTAAAACACATTGAATGTCAGCGTTTAAAAAATGGTAATGTGTCTGCCATGGTATTGAAGTGTCTAATAAAATCCCATTTGGCTTTACAGACCTGATTCCTGCTCGTTTTTCTAAACACACTTTCAATCCCGTGTTCAAATTCGCAAGGCTGAGTCCTTCCAAGGCCGAATTTGTCGGCTGCATGACTTCATGTGGTGTCAAAATTATGGTAGATGCGTGTCGAGTAGAAAATTGCACGTGAACACCCCTCGTCCTATTTTCAACTGGACAACTGGGAATTAATTTTGATACCCGAGTTTCTTTTCAAGTTTCAACATGGCGGACAGTGCCGCAGGATTCGTTAACGGCAAGAAATATAAGGGCGTTGAATGTCCGCTAGCAGGTTGTTTTAGAATCTACACAATTTGCCACGGAGGAGGCGGGACTTCCGGGTTTTCACCCATCAACTTTGTTTCCGTTTCTGGTTTGCGACGTGTGGGCCGCGTCCCAGTACTCTAGCTTCCGCCTTTTTGCACCTCGGTTGCGCCTTCTCGTCGACGGGTGCGAGTGTGTAGTGTCTGTCTCAGTGTTTGAAGCATTTCAGATAGCTGAGATGCCCTCCCGCCGATGAGCGGGAGCGCGCGGTTGGGGGGGCGCAGGGGTGGGGGTGCGAGTGTTGGAACGCGGCCACTGGCCGGAAAACGGCGCTGATGTGTAAAACCCGGAAGTCCGTGGCATCTATTCCATTACATAGCATACACAATTCAATGTCCTGTCCTTTACAACTCATTATTTGCTTTAATTGTTCGGTTTTACGAGCAAAGAGTACATCAGCTGCTGTGTGTATTTTGTATTTTGCTATAACAACAAAAGCACATGTACAGAACTTGGTCGTAATTAGGAGTTTCCGAGTGGTAAGCTCCATCTTTCCCATAGCACGTGAAGGCAGGGTTACACATGAATGGACCATGTTAAGTACGTGCTGTGGAGTCGCGCTGGGGTGACGTCAAGCAGCCGACAAATTCGGCCTTCGGAGGACAAGCCTTGTGAATTTGGACACAGACAAGGTGTGTTTTGTTTTGAGTCACACGGCCGGCAGCCGAGTTGGCGTTTCGCACAGATCACATGTCCTGCTGCTTATGGAGGAGTCATCAATTCAAATGGAGCGTGCCCAGCAGACATGGAACCAAATACCTTGATCTTCAAAGCGCACACATGCATACGTAGCTGATTTTCCCAACAGGAATGTCTCCTGAAGCTCCAAAGACAGCAGACATTTTTGCCCTTATGCGGGCTGGTTAAAATATTAGCGGTGGAGTCAGAGCTGACTGGGGCTCAGTCAACGCTCATTTCTGATGGACGTTTGCCAGCGGAGGATGGAAGCGCCGCCGCCGCCGCCCGCCTCTACTAATCACACGCCAACCATTGTTGTCCAACAACCTGGTGACAAGCAGCAATGATGACAAACAAATCCACCTATGTGGCATTTGTCTCCCGTATGCGCCCCACAACTGGATTTATTGTGTTTTCAACATACTTTGCAATGGAGAGCACAACACAGACAAGAAACTAGCATACACTTTTGTATTGCCCGTTCTTTATTTATAATTGATAAAAGCAGATGTAGTAGTAGTAGAAAAGTAGATATAAAACACGATACATTAAAGACTGACTACAATAGCGAGAATAAAACCATGATTCACACACCCATTGCATTTTACTGCATCATAATTTACACACCACCCAAATGACAAATCGAAAATGTTCACGACTGACTAACTTTAGCTACATGTCAGTAGTTATCGGAAGCGCTAGAATCATCAGTGTTTCCCAACACTTATTGCGCCAAGGCCCATATTTTACAGGAAACTCTCTCGTCATCAAAAGTATAAATGAAATACAGTAATGATCTTGACACAATTTACTCAGAGTGAAATCTGTTTAACACAAAGCTGGCAAAAAATTAATAAATCAAATTTTGTTAAAGTGGTTAATTACATGGCTGTGGCACACCTTTGCTAGTTGGAAAGCATTGCCTAAGTTGATGAACTGTCTTAACCCCAAAATTTTGTTTATATGCTCAAGTCTAAATACGGTTCTCTGGTTAACATTGCATTTGTGGAATATGAATTAAGCGTCAAAATCCACCCGTTTTTATCCAGCTCAGGGAGCGGCCATTTTGCCACATGTTGCCGACTGGAAATCACAGTTGTGCAGGTAACGTCCAATCACGGCTCACTTGTTTTCGGAAGCTGAGCTGTGATTGGTTGTTACTAATAAAAACAAAGCTAGTGGTGGCCCAAGACTTTTTTACAGGACTGTACATTCAAAGTGGCTGGATTTACAATTTTACTCTTCTATTCCAAGTCAAACCAAAAAATATATAAAAATTCAAATTTAAAATTGGGCATAATTAGATATAACTTTGGCAGCTAATCTGCACCACAGCTCTGACAATTCATGTTTGGCACACAGTAAATACATTCAACATAACTGGAATACAGTTTCCAGTTTAAATTGGAATCAGACTAAATGTGATGTGTTTTTTTTTAATCCATCTGTTTAAATGTAAAACTTGATTACATCACAAGAAAAACAAACCTAACATCACTAGAATTTGGTTTGAAAATGTGTTTTTGCAAAACATAAAAACTCTCAAGTCTCAATAAATACAGGCACATGCTAATGACCAAACGTTTGGACATACTGGGCTGTTAGGTGAAATCACCCGATGATCCTAAAATGAAAATAAACTTTTACAGGGGAACTTGATTTGATCTCTAAATGTTTGATGTTTCAGACCGTTTTCGATGTCGTCGTGAACTGCTCCTTTATGTATGCATTAAAAAATGTGAAGAAAATCAAATTAACTCATTCATTGCCATTGACGGCTATAGACGTCAAAGATTCATTTGAACTATTTCTATTAGTTTAACATTTTTTATATAGTATGAAAACCTAGAAAAAAATATTGTACATTTAGAGCAGATATAAAATGTGTGATTAATCATGAGTTACCTATTGAAGTCATGCGATTAATTACAATTTAAAAAAATGTAATCGCCTGAAGCGACTTAAAGATTATTAAAAATTCGGGGAGTCAGGCGAATAAATTTTTTAATTGTAATTAATCGCATGACTTTACTAGTTAACTCACAATTAATCAAAAATTTTATATCTGTTCTAAATGTACAATAAAAAAATCTAGGTTTTCCTACTCTTGTTAACAAAAGTGGAAAAAAATATTTAACTAATAGAAATAGTTTAAATTAATTTTTGAACGTTTATAGCCGTCAATGGCAGTGAATGAATAAAAAAAGAAAGAAAACATTATTAAAAATTCGGGGAGTCAGGCGAATACAATTTTTAATCGTAATTAATTGCATGACTTTATTAGTTAACTCACAATTAATCACACATTTTATATCTGTTCTAAATGTACAATAAAAAAAATCTAGGTGTTCATACTAAATAAAAGAAAAAAAAAGTTAAATTTTCTTTTTTTTACGTCTATAGCCGTCAATGGCAGTGAATGAATTAAGCAGACCAAGTAAAACACTTGCTTCTTAAAAAGAAAACAACAACAATTTGCCAAGATTGTCATGTACATTTGTTGTTGTTAAAAAAACAAAAACAAAAACAAAACGAAACTCATTCATGATGCAGGGGAAGCGTCTGGTTGGGTACAACACGATTCTTGCTGACAGCGGTTCTTTGGAAGCTCTTGGCTGCGACGTGACGCCCTTTGACGGCTTATTGGGCTGGCTGACGGGGACGCTCCCGCACCAAGCGGTGCTTACGACAGGACTGTCCGGCGGACCTTCTCGTACGCTCCCAGGAAAATGAACCCGCCCACGCTGATGAAAGTCATCCTCGGTATGCTGCCTGCAAACAGCCTGTGAACAAAAGCAATTTTTGACTATACAGTACTACTATTAACATATATATATATATATATATATATTAGGGGTGTAAAATTACGGTGTTAATATAAAAATGTGTGTGTGTGTGCGTGTGTGGTATTGCTGAAACCCATCCCAGTTACCCACAGCTGTTTTAGGGATTAGGCTTCAACCTCCCCAACAAACTCACGACCACCCACCCCCTCCTCCTTTGCGTCTTTCTGTGCCGTTCCGATGGTGAGAGGCAGATTCACACATGTCCTTACACGGCTGCCACCCCCCCCCCCCCCCCACACACACAGCTGGCTTCAACTTTTAGGGGATTTCTCCTTCTCTCCATTCTCCTATTCTTGCTGTGTCGAGCATGTGCGTCCTCACTCACTCTTTTTTGCACTGCATTGAGTATTGTCGGATGCACAGATCACTTGTTGCAGGGTTATCATAGTTTTCTTTTTTTTGGGGGGGGGGGGTGGTTGGGTCGTGATAGTGCAAGCAAAGATAGAAAAAGCTAATCAAACGATGCAATGCAAGAAATTCAGCAAGAACAGAATTAATTGCAGCATCCATTCATCCAAGATAGCTTTGGCGCTTCCTGGTTTCATCCCAGCTGCATGTCCCGCCCACAATACTGCTTTGTGATTGGTGCGTTCAAAATGCGTATATGGATAGGTCACTGATCTGTATGTAACTGGATAGCCGATAGGCCAAGACTTTTAAAGGTGCGAGGCCGCCATATTACCACTCTCAAGAAACGTTTCTCAGCGCACGATCTGATACATTTACAGTATCGAAATTGGA
Organism: Leptonotus elevatus; assembly: GCF_054856555.1. Lineage (NCBI taxonomy): Eukaryota > Metazoa > Chordata > Actinopteri > Syngnathiformes > Syngnathidae > Leptonotus > Leptonotus elevatus. The sequence goes on from NC_141248.1 coordinate 6,776,591, forward strand.
CAACATTTGAGACAGTACTTACCAGAAACAATTTTACATTTGTTAAACATAAACAAGAGGACTTCAGACATTTTACAACTTGCCTTAAATACATGTATAAATGATATGCTTAACTCATTCACTCCCAGCCATTTTCACTGAAGCAAGCCCCTTTGCTCCCGGCTGTTTTACTGGATTTTGACAGATTTTGCAAGGTCCTATTGCTATAAAAACATGCAACCTACCAAAAGACCGATTAGAGTCTCTTCTTTCACCAGGAAAAAAAAGTATATTCGTATCTGTTTCCGTTTTGCAGTAATTAGCATTAGAATATAGCTAAGTTTCATCATTATTCACATTCCTTTTGAAAACACGAGCAAAAAGAGCTTTTTTCCAACATGGCCCTGGTTGATCTCTTATACTTTGCTGACACCGGCTGGCTATTTTCTTGCAATAACTACCAATTCTTTAAGCAACCTCTTCAGCTGTTATCAAAGCCTTCTGTATGCTCGAGCATAAAAAAAACATAAAAAACGTATAAATAGGTTTTTGGGAGTGAATGACAAATTATTTTAAAAAATATATTTAAAAACGTATTTATACATTTTTGGGGTTGAATGAGATTTATACCTGTAATTCAACAAAATATGCCTCTTCCAAATAAAATTTTGGGGTTTAAGGAACTGAGCGATAAAAGAAAAAGGAGGTCTTGAAAGCAGCACATACCGTCCACTTGTTAAAAAAATAATGACCACCCTGCCAAAAACCAAACAAAGCCCAAAACAGAAAAATCACGTATCAGACAGTCGATAATGATCGATTGCAATCGACGATTTCCGCCCCAAACGTATCTCCATTTACTTTTCAATTGTTTACAGAAAGATGTGTCGTCCAATAAGCTTGTTAGTGCGGTTGCAGAGAACGTCAGCGGCTCCCTCCTCGCCTGAAGTCTCCGGGGCACGCCGCACACATGGAAGCACTTTGGAGCTTCACTGCACTGCAATTGCTCCCATTAACATAATTATGGCTTTAAAGCCTCAGCAATTTGTATCAGCCATGCCCGAGCGCAACCGCCAGCCCTTTGGCCCCGCGGTACAACGGCACCCCCTTCAGACTATGACACACTCGCCTTTGTCTCTTCTCATTCGCTCACTCTCACTTGACGTCTTTATTTGAATTCTGTTCTCTAAAAAATAAAAAAAAAGGAGAAAAAAAAGTGTGCATCAAGGGGTTCGTCACCTCCACATGACTGTTTGTTTACGAGTGCCGTTCTGGGAATGAGGTTTCTCCGTAGGGGCCGGCCAAACCTCAGCCCAACCCCACTGGATGCAAACATGAATGAATGTATGTAACGAAACACTCCGGGCTACTGTCAAACATAAAGCTGTAGAGGGACTTCAATTTGTGTCCATTAGATTCACACATTGAAGCCAACATAAACAATGTCACATTTGCTACATGCGCTTTTGACACAGCAAGTGGAAGAAGGGCACTTGAGTTTGATGCTGCGCTAAAAACAAACGCGCAGCAAGATGACATACAGTTTAAGCCTTTTACTTGCATAATTGTTGATGAAGTTCATTTGTTAAACGTCATTTGAGGGATGGGTTAATTAGCTATATGTCGCTTCTTCATATTATCAGTTTCAGTAGTGCGTATGCACAAATTTGTGCCGAACTAAAATTGATGTGTACTCTACGAACAAATTTGAATCTTCTCAGCCTCGGGCCATGCATATGCAAAAATAATGAACGGTTAAAAAAAAAAGATAAAAGAGTCAAACATGTACACAAAATGCACATTACAAAACATTTCCAGAAATGTACAGTTAACAAATAAATCAAAACTTCAAAGTAAACTTTACGCCGATCTGATTGGCTGGATTGGGATCAGACGATATTTAGCATTTTATGACTGTGATGTCTTAATTTGCCTGATCGATCAATGACGCCGTTGATCGGCTCCACGAAATAAGACATTACATGTTATATTTAATGTTTGTCAGCATATTATAAAGATTTTTTATTTTTTATTATTATTATTATTATTATTTTAATCGCCAGGCATTTCAACTGACATCAATTAGACCTGGGTTATCTATCACTATTCATGGGCTGGGGCCAGTCCCTATCCCCAGCGATATAAAAGCTTTTAAAATAGATATATTGCTCCATCTTCTGATCGAACAGGTGATCGGTTTATAATTTTTTTCAAACTCGTTGATCGCTAATCGGACAAAAAAAAATCCTGATTGTGTAAAGCCTATTTCAAAGGAAGATGTAACATATGTCTGACCGGAATGGCTTATATTATATGTTGTGCTACTTCCGACAATATTTTGATGATTTTTTTATCGACTACGAATTAATGTCTTTTTGCTGTGCTACATTCATTTTTTATGATCTATTTGAACTCATTCACTGCCATTGACGGTCATAGACGTCAAAAATTCATTTGAACTATTTGTATTAGTTTCACATTTTTCTCTCACTTTTATTAAAAAGAGTATGAAAACCTAGAAAACAAATTTTATTGTACATTTAGAACAGATATAAAATGTGTGATTAATCGTGAGTTAACTAGAGGTGTCATCCGATTAATTACAATTAAAAATTTTAATCTCCTGACGAGATGATTATTAAAAATTAAGGGCATCAGGCGATTACAATTTGTAATCATAATTAATCGCATGACTTCAATAGTTAACTCTCAATTAATTACAAATTTTATATCTGTTCTAAAAAAAATCCTAGGTTTTCATACCCTTGATTTTTTGACGTTTATAACCGTCAATGGCAGTGTATGAGTTAAAATGTGACCGAAGTGGTGTTTTCCTCCATTCGCCACTCTATGAGAAATTCTAGGTAATTCTGCTTTTCAACCACCAGAACCTCCCAACCCGAGAAATCGAGCGGGTGCTCACTCTAAGACGTCGTTACGTGAGGACCCGCCTTACACCGTTTTTTTTCTTTTCCAACAAACTTGACTTTTGACAGACGTTTTCCACTGTTGTCCTGATTACTTTGCCACATTTCTCTTAGTTGACTTAGACTATGCTCCAAAGTGGAAACACAAACTCGATCTGGTTTTACTAAATCAAACTCGGTAGTCATGTTAACGACCTCATGGTCCTTTTGTTCGACTGACAAAAGAAACACATCATAAAGCTTTCCAGTTGGCCTGCGTAATACCGTCATCAATAAGAGGACTTGGCAGAAAAAGCTTTTATACATCTCAATTTTCAGCTGTGGTTGTATATTCGCCCCCTTTTCATAACAAGGCCTCAATTTGACTTGAAACTTTCTTCCATGAGGGATGTCAAGTGAGATCAAGTCATGTCAGAGAGGATACTTGAAAGCAGTTTTGGACGGTATTTGCTCTTACAGACCGTCTTTGCACACTCACCCGGTAAGCCCTTGACTCTTCCACACGTCACAAAGCACCTGTGGGATGTTGCCGCTCGCTGTGCTTGACCCGGCCTGCAGAGAATGAGGCAGACAATAGAGGTGTGATGATGGATAAAAAGGTCTGCTTCACTTCCTGCTTCGTGTTTAGTCTTTCTCAGCTGAGCTTCCTTCACAACCCCCCCCCCCCCCCCCCCCCCCCACCACCTTCTCCTCCTGGACAGCTGTGTCAGCAGGTGACAACTCCAACACACGAACAGGCAAGCATTGAAAATCCCAGGCAGCCATTTGGCCAGACAAACTCTCGTGCACGCAAACTCAAAACACCTACAGTCTGGTGCTTCTTATTTACACAATAAAGCTTAGCCGGCCGGAGAGTTTGGGATCCATCACTGTAGGCTGGCAGGACGGGGGCCAGTGGGGTGAAGTCAGCACACATGGCAGTGAGACAGAAAGTCAGTCTGTGTGGCTCACCGAGCATGAAAGAAACAGTGGGAAGGCGTCTGCTGTGAATCTTGACAACCAGATCTGCTCCAACGAAAAGGTAGATTCTCACATTTCATCCATGTGAGAGGATACAAATACAAATACAAAAAAAAAAAAGTCTACTCCTCATGGATGTGGCAGCACGTCGTTTTGGATGCTACGGCCAAGGCTCGTGTGGCAAACATTTATTGAAAGCTACCAACAGCATGTGCTCTTCTTCTAAATGGGCCTGTTGTGAATTTGGTCATTTACGCATTAGAGAGCAGCAGGTTGTGCAAAAAGAACTGACACAATGGACAGTTGGACATTAAAAGGTTTACAGAAAGTCTAAATAAGATGACCTGTAACCGTCATAGTGCATTTTAGATTAGTTCTGACATTTAAGCCAAAATCAGAATATTGCTGTTTGTGAGTAGTGTATACAAATTATCCATTTTTTAAAATCATAATTAATCGCATGACTTCAATAGTTAACTCACCATTAATTGCAAATTTTATATGTTCTAAATGTACAATAAAACGTACAATAAAATATTTTTCTCTCTACGTTTTCATACTCTTGTTAACATAAAAGTGGGGAAAAAAAGTTAAACGAATTGAAATATGGCTGCTTTTAGCCATTGATACAGTAATTTCATAACAATTCATGAAATTAAGTTAAAATAAAAAAAGTACTGTACTGTAAAAAATGACTGTGATATTGATTTGTGTTGGTCATTTTTCTGCCACTAGATTTATTATTATTAACTCATTCACTCTCAACCATTTTCAGTGAAGCAACCCCCTTTGCTCCCAGCTGTTTTACTGGATTTTGACAGATTTTGCAAGGCCAACAGAATATTGTGTTCTATTGCTATAAAAACATGGAACCTACCAAAAGAAAGATTAGAGTCTCTTCTTTTATCAGGAAAAAAGGTATATTCGTATCTGTTTCCGTTTTGCAGCAATTAGCATTAGAATAAAGGTAACATTTATCATTATTCACTAATCTGTTTAGAGCTGTGGGTAGATAAGCTTTTTTTTGCAACATTTCCCTGATTGATCTCTTATACTCTGCTGCCACTTGCTGGCCGTTTTTGTAGTTACTATTGCTTCACCCGTTCTTTGCCGTTCAGAGGCTGCATCAAAGCCTTCTGTATACTCTAGCATAAAAAAACATTTTTAATTTAAGTTTTGGGGAGCAAATGAGTTAAATTTGGCTTCTAAAATGCTGGATTAGTGATAGCAAAATAGTTGGAGTGTGACAGCACGGTTTGCTTATGTGTGGGAAACCTAAAACACGACTAAGAATTGTGATGAAGTGCACACGCAAAGTTGCGATGCTGATGTGAAATTACAGCAGCTGCTATTCACATTGTTTACAGAACCGTCCATACTGATCTCCTTGCAGTAAATCCTTTTTTGAAAGAAATCAAGACTTTGTTGCCTTAATTCCAGTATCTCAATAGCTAGAACTGGGGGCGGAGGACCTGGAACGCCATGTTTGATCCAAGCAGCATCTGCAAATGTGTGAGTGTGTGCGTGGGCTCATGATAGTCTGAACGCACTACTTTAAATATACACAAGACACAGGGAGGGTAGCCAGACAGTCGGAGGAAGCCAAGGACCAGAGAGGAGGAGAAAAGTCCGAAAGAGGGGGCTGAGTGAGGGAAGCTACTAGAGTCAACGTGCGTCCAGGCGGAGAGGATGTCCTGCGAGGAGTTAACGCGTGGAACCTTCTGGTTCACCTCTCAGAGACAAGCGGCCTTGAGATGGACATTTTTCTGACACAGTCCACTCTGGTCCTCCCCTCTTAACACAAACCATGCACTCACAAACATGCCTTCCCAGCACGGGATGACGGATGCGTGTGTGTTTCTTCTGTGTCCTGGTTCTACCTCATTCAGTTTGCAGCCTGCGAGGCATCACCTGACAGGATTGTTTAAAAAGGGCCTGCGAGGGAATGAGAGAGAGAGAGAGCGAGAGCGAGAGCGAGAGCGAGAGCGAGAGCGAGAGCGAGAGCGAGAGAGAGAGAGAGAGAGAGAGAGAGAGAGAGAGAGAGAGAGAGAGAGAGAGAGAGAGAGAGCGAGAGCGAGAGCGAGAGCGAGAGCGAGAGCGAGAGCGAGAGAGAGAGAGAGAGAGAGAGAGAGAGAGAGAGAGAGAGAGAGAGAGAGAGAGAGAGAGAGAGAGAGAGAGAGAGAGAGAGAGAGAGAGAGAGAGAGAGGGAAAGAGCGAGAGAGCTTTGCATACCTTTGCGAGCATAATCCTAGTCTTGGCCACATCAAGAGGAGTAGTTACAAGTGCTGCCACCGCACCTACAGCGATACACAAATATTACTCAAGAGCCACATTAAAAGTGCAGCAGCGTTAAATCCAAAATAAGCATGGAAGGAGCCACCGCAGTTCCAGCAATATATTAAAGCAGCCATAAACAGTGAAACGTCGTCATGGTGTTCTTCAGGTGACAATATTATCCATTTGGGAGCACCATTATTAGGCCACAAAAAAACAGACACACTTTTAATCCAACTGACTCATTCCTCCCTTGAGCAACACATGCTGGCACATAATCAGGTGATGAGAAGTGGGAGTGTGTGCGTGGGATTGGAGTTGTGGCGGTAGTGGTAGCAGCAATATTATTATTTTTATTGTTAGTAGTAGTGATGTGGGGTTGATGTGACACACGCTGATTATAATTAGGGATGTTTGATGCCACTTTTTTTTTGCCAATGTTTTAAAGAAAGACCTTTTGTTTAGTTCTGACAAAAACGAGGGTTGTCTTGTTACAGCTTTTTCACTTCCGATACAATACCGATCCTGCAGCCGAGAGAACTCTCTGATACAATTAGTGATGGACAAATGTAGCTTCATGAAGCACTTCACTTGTGATATTTTTTGTACTCCTCTCGATGGCACTCTTTAAAATTTAATCGATTTTCATTGTACTAGCTTTTATATTTAAACCAAGAGCACCATCGAGACCAGTGGTTCTCAACTGCCGTCCACGAGTACCCCTATCCAGCCTGTTTTCCATGTCTCCCACAGCCAACACAGGTGTTTCAAACGATCAGCGAATCAGCCAGCTCTGCATGAAACCTGATAACGATTCTCAGCTGTGTTGGCTGAAGGAGACATGAAAAAATGCTGGATAGGGGTACTCGAGGACCAGGGTTGAGAAACAGTGATCTCGATTTAGTCTCTATTCACAATAATTGGAAGTGCACAATAATAATAATAAGCAAAAGCTCTGTTGCCTGCACTGCATTCAGCAGGAAAAATACAACATAATAATGCACTGGACAATAACAGTCTATTTATCTCAGTCGATGAAAGTAAGTATATCTGTGAAATACGTACATGCATGAAATACTGTCATAGAGAAAGTTATCATACCACCTAAATTGAGTGAGCAAATAAACGTATAATGTTGGTAAATGCACACTAATAATGCCCTTTAAGATTGAATATAAACATTATAAACATAAATAAACTTAAATAAATTGCTTCTTAATGGACAAATGAGACGATGCCCATGCATCTGATACAGTTCACTTTGAAAAGTGCTTTCTCAGTTATTGGTATCAGCCACCGTCATAGAACCGATACCTTAAAATAGTGCTGCTATCTGCCTGATACCGATGCCTGGTATCGGTACTTGTCCATCCCAAATTGTAATTTTATTTTCACAATTCCTTCTCCAGTGGATTCAACTTCAGCCTGCCCTCTTGCAATCTTCTTAGCAGTATTCAAAATGTTGGCTTTAACTAAAAAAAAGGTGCACATTAGACCCAAATCTGCTAATTGTGTAATCCCATCTTCGTCCTCTGGTGGGGTCAGCACGACTATTTTGGATGATAAAACACGCCTGTGTGAGCAGTTCAAGGCAAGGGGAGGCGTTTGAAACTGGAGGATCCCTGGTAGGAATGGTAGTTCTGTTGCAGGAAAGTATGTTTGTAACTTGTCCTTAATACCTTGTGATCAATTTTAGGAACGGCAAATACATATATTGTTATTTAATATTTTCCCATTATCCTGCTCTTACGTCAACAGAATGACGATTTATAACAAAAAGCAAAACACCGTAATTTGGGGGTTACTGGAAAAAGCTATGGATTAGGCATATATAATGCTCGTTGAAGATGTACTTTTCGGTCTTATTTCCTATTCCCTTGTTCATGTTGTTTTGAAGCAAACCCTCTCTTTAGTCTGTCTTTTGGAAACCACTTCAGACCCCAGAGCTCAGGAGGTCGACCAGCTGCATGGAGCCATTCCCCGGAACCAGCTCCTCTCATCTCCCCTGATACTCATCCAAGCTCAGACAGCACCATAAAGTCTGACGTGGTATGCTGTTCATTGGCTGACATTTTCCCTCCTGACAACAATGCAAATTCACCGTAGTGCACATTTCCAATTCAAAGCTGTTTGGTCTGGAATTGTTTTGTTTGTATTTTTCCTCCATTTGTCTCTCTGCCAAGCTTTTCAGCGGATTTGCTGTATGAGTGAGGGTGAGTTTTACCAGCAGAACTCATCTCGCACAAGGCTCGTCTCCATTGGCCTTCCAGCCACCTTTTCACCTATTCAAAAATCCCTCCCCTTCCACCTTTTCCCAAAGCAGCACCCATAATCCTCTGCACCTGCAAAAGCTCCGCACAGCGCAGCCTGCCAAGAGTGGAGCGTGTGACCTCGTCTCTGTGACCACTGAGTCTGCAAGAGAGAGCAAAGTGGAGAGGCGGGAGAGTTGATGAGAAAAAAAGATGATAACATGGGATAAATGGAAGAAGTAGGGAAGGGGCAAAGAGAGAAGTAGTTACTTGTGGGCAAAATGGCAGCCCCGAGATAGATAAAAATGGGTGTGTGTTTCTTCCTGCTTTTCTGCTACAAAACATTTTAGCAAGGCTGCTTTGCTAAATCCGGCACATCCCCGACATCCCCTAATCGAACCACAAGAGGACAAGGAAAAACTATAAAAAAATGAGAAACCTTGAGAAGGGACCGCAAATGTGGTCTTCTATGAGTCCTGATCTACTGTAGAAAGCACCCTTCAAACCTGGGACAACAGCTTGCTCATTAGGAGTGGACAAAAACACCTGTTGAGAGGTGCACAAGTCTCAATGAAAGTTATAAAATTGTTTGATTGCCGCAAGAAATTTGCACAACAAAATATTAAGTTATTGTATCATCAATTTTGTCCAGACCCGTTTCAAGTGTGATTTTTTCATAAAATGTGTATTTATTATTGTCAAACTCGTTACTTCTGTGACCAATGTGGGTTTTCCATAAACAAGGGTGTCCCAACAATTCTACGCATGTATATGGTTAGACTTGGGCGTGTACAGGGCGGGATCCACGAGCGGCCCGTGTGCTAACTAATCAAGGGAAAATGTCCTACAGGTGTGTGTACGCATGGTTTGATAGGTCTTTTTTTTTTTCTGTTGCTGTACGCCATTTTCAGCTTTTGTGCATATCGCCACTTCCCTGTGTTATGTCTATTAAGAATTTTTTATTATTATTATAATTTTTTTACATTTTTGGGATGTCTGCATTCAGTTTCATCCATAAATGTAAAAAATGACCAAAAAAATGGTCAGCAACGATATGTACACTTTTAGTAAGAATCCTCTGTTTGAAAAGTGAGTCCCCATGATTGTGTGAGGTCAACCTTTGTGCAAAATGCATGTGGACAGCTGTGCTACCTTGGGCACTGTGAGGTATGATTATGTGTCAGGGTGAGCAATGGAGCAATTACTGCTATTTTCTTTCGATATCCCGCCTCACCCTCTTCCTTCTGCAACGTTAATCTGTTGCATGTTATCTCCTCCTATTTCACACATGAGGCCTTTTCAAAGACCATGCATTCCCCCAAGTTTGCACACAAACAGGTAACCCACAAGTCTTACTGTGTTAAAGTAAAGGATGTGTCGTGTATTCTGTCAGATGGCAGCGTAAAAAGAATAGCTTTTCCACATCAAAAGACCTCATGCTGGTGTGGACTCCTTGCTCGTGGAGTCTCTCTGCCTCCACTTGGGTTCAAGAATAAATCAGTGTAAAAACTGGGAAACAGACTCTTTGACCTTTGAACCTTTGTGTGAGGGTCAGACTTCCCGCACAAAAACGGCTAGGTTTCTGTGCAAATCACCAACGCATTTGCACATTTCTATTAGTGGACCCACACATATTAGCGGTTTAGCTCTTGCGGAACCACCTATTCGCAGATGTTTTTGAGAACCTATCCCTTGTTATTTGTCGAACCCCCATCTTATCTATGTGTTATTGACTTATGAATATGCCAATGATGGCCATAGACGTCAAAGATCGATTTTAACTGGGCTGGCAGTGAATGAGGTATTGCCAATTCCCATCACCGTCTTATTTCTGACCCTCTCCAAACCCACTTCAGGCCCCAGGGCTCAGGAGGTCGCACAGCTGCAGGGAGCAATTCCCCGGAACCAGCTCATTTCCCTTGATACTCATCCAGACTGAGACAGCACCATAAAAGTTTGATCTGGTTTGCTGTTCATTGGCTGACATTTTCCCTCCTGACAATAATGCAAAATTGCTGTGGTGCAGATTTCCAATTGAATGCTGCTCAGTCTGGAATTGCTATCTTGCATTTTCTCTCCATTTGTGTCTCTGCCAACCTCTTCAGCAGATTTGCTGCGTGAGTCTATCTAGCCATCTTCCTGCGGTGTACCAATACTTTTGTCCATTGTCCTACTTACAAAGTGCACTGTTGCTTTTTTGTTCTACTGTGATTAGTCAAAGTGAGGCGCACCTGTGACATGAATCGCCTTCACCTTACGCCACTGGTTACTTACGGTAACATGGTAAGGTTTAAACATTTAAATGGCATGGTAAATGGCACTTCATTTATATAGCGCTTTTCCACCATACAAGGCCCTTAAAGCCCTTTACATTCGACTACTCATTCACCGACTGATGACGCAGCATCAAGAGTAACTGGGGGTTCAGTATCTTGCTCAAGGATACTTCGATGTGGTCACAATGGCATAGGATCAAACCTACAACCTTTGGGTTGGAAGACAACCACTCTACCGCGCCGGCCCAAATGAATATTTCGTATGCTTAAAGCTAATAGCCTTTTTATTTGACTATTTATGACTCGGGAAGCTTCTAATTAACAGATTAACACCTTAGCTGTTCACAATGAGTACTCCTGCAAGCCTCTGGCCAATAGTTTTCAGACTAGATTCGGGTTCGAATGTCCCACCCTCTGTCTGTGGATGTGACGCCCGCCATGCACGCATTGTGCACGTGCAGAAGGGAGTGCACAGTTTCATTCTTCGGCCAAACATGGCAATAACGATTCTCAATGTTGGCGGCATGGTGACTGAGTGGCTATTACATCTGTTTGGGTTTTGGGGTTTGAATCCTGGCTCTGGCCTTTGCATGTTCTCCCCTTCCTTGTGTGGCTTTTTCTTGAGATGCTCGGACTTCTTCTCAAATTCCAATTGCCTGTAGATGTGAATGATTGTTTGAGCCTCACGATTGGTTGGTGACCAGTTTTGGGTGTACTCCGCCAAAATCCTCTAAGATCCAGCTCACCCAAGACCCGAGAATATATGGTACAGAAGATGGATAGGATACTTTAATCATTTGGATGGCAGTTAAGAATCACTTTATTTAATGTTTGAGGGAAATTCTTCGATTTCAGAGACTGCAAGCATTTTTGTTCTGCTTGCTTAATGCAAAAGAGCGGTCGGTGTACTTACTGACAATATGATTTGCTTTCATCAAATACAAAGTCATAAATTCAAAGTCCATTAGGAGAAAATAAAAGGATAGTAGAAGTACAAGACATTGCAGTCATAGGTCCAGACGCCCCCAGAAAAAGAAGGCCATTACTGAGGGACAAAGACACACTTGTGGATACCAAAATCCAACTGTCAGAAATGAAGACACACACACACACACACACACACACACACACACACACACACACACACACACACACACACACACACACACACACACACACACACACACACACACACACACACACACACACACACACACACACACACACACACACACAGGATATTGCGCATATTAGCTGAGCCATTAGCCCCTAACATTGATGGAATGTTTGACTGTCCGCCTCCCGTGCCCCTTGAGACATGATGTCACCCCAACAAAACGCCGCCGTTTCAAAGAGAAACAGCTTTTAATGTGTCCAGAGCCATGCAATTAAAGGGGAGAGGGGCCAAGACATGGGTGAGAGAACGCATTAAAAAATAGAATTGAAAAAGAAAAGCCAAGGAGAGATAGACACGAGTGGATTCGCACAACACTTGAGATGATTTGTGAGTGATGATGATGGCGGGGAAGAACCCATTAAACCAAGACGAAACAATTCATCTTTGACCTGCTACTAAGGGTTTCTTTGCCGTAAATGTGTCAACTTTAACGTCACTACCATGTATTAATCACTGGACATCATTAAATTAAATGGTGATTGGGACTGGTCTTGCATTAGATGGATACAACAATGAGCAACATACTGTATGAGCAAAGCGAGGATGATGTACATACCTTTAAATATTCCCAAAGTGGAAACTGCACCAGAGAGAACGGAATCTGAAAAACACAACATTGGAATCTTGAACATCTGCAGTAGTATTCAAAATCCAAGAGGTTCATCTTTAATGTGTAAATCTGCAGCTGCCTGTGCCATTCTTTCCACCATTTTTTGTAGCTTTGCCCTCTCAACATGTTTGCATGCCTTTTCACTGCTGATGATTAATGAATGAGACGACCTGTGGTCTGGAAAGGTTGACCTCATATCGAAAGAGCCAACTTCAAATGAAGGATAGAAAGAGACCAGATTGATGTGTTGGGATTGAGTTTTGCCACAGGAAACAATTAATCAGTGCATACAGGAAATGTTCTATCTTTGGAGATGCCAAAGCTATGGGCATATCCCACATGAACATACGGCAGACGCACGTGTGCGCAACCTGCCATCATGCAGTAGACGGGTGGGCAAGTGAGACCGAAAAAGAAAAAAAAATCAGAGGGAGAGAAAAAAATTACATTGATTTGCTGCTATTAGTGTTTGATCACCGCAACAAGGGTATCATTCAACCATCTGCGCCCCTCATCCCAATCTGTTTCATCACACTACAACTACACAACTGTGTTTATGCCATTTAATGAGTTAATTAAACACTTGGTCCAAAGCGAGTTGACCTCATATAAACAGTCAATCTGGAGATAGTCAAACTAAACTCAAAGTGTATCTACAACATCTGCTCTCTAAGCGCACTGAGAAAAACTGCCAAGAGATTTGCAAATCATTTACAACTAATTGGAACTTTATTTGTCGTTGACAAAGTTTGTAGCTGAATTGGGATTTTACAGGCATAACAATGTCATTAGTTACTCCTAATAGGGCTGTTTCAGTACGACGCTTGCGATGAGAGTCAGACTGTTGCAAGTTCAGGAGCAGGTCAGTAAGTTTAGTGCGTTTGCTAAGTTAAACAAGAATGTCCCCACTCTAATCAGTAAAACAAATGTCTGTCTAGAGGAGTAGTTATTGCCTTCAGTTTAGGGAGTTTTGTGTTGTCTGTGTGTGTTTCTCGATAGGATTACGCTAAGTGACCAAACGTCCTCTTTTACATCCTGCCTGGAGGGTGGGGGTGGGGGTAATAAATTCCTGAAAATGTCCAAGTTTTCATTGTTTTTCAAGTGAGCAATTAACATGTATCAAAATTGACTGATGCTTTGCGGGACAAATGGGAAGCGTAGTGCACCGTGTTGTTATCGAAACTGGTAGAACGTGGACTGCCCCCAACGCGATCGCGAGGAGTGTAGTGGAAGTAGTGCTGTCACTTTTGAATATTTTTAGAATCGATTAATCTATCGATTATTCGATCGACTAATCAGATTCATTTAAATTTTGCATTAAAGTGTTTATTAACCAGTGATTGGTGTTTATGTCGTACTTCGTATTCGTATAGTGATTTAAAAAATTGGGGGGATTGATGTTCGGTTATTGTTTCCCAAAGTAAAAACAGATGTTTGCAAAGGTCTTATTATATTATTATTATTAAACACATAAGATAATCAGTCTTCTTTCATAAAGGACTACAGAAATCAGTCAACAATTACTGTTAATATGCTGAAATCAGAAGATTTAGACAATTTTAAATTAAAAATGGCTCCAAACAATAACTCAATTATTAAAATAGTTGTAAATTAATTTGATAATGATTACTTGTCGATTAATTGATTAATTTTGACAACTCTAAGGGGAAGAGAAAAAAATTGGGGTTTTCCATGTGCGTGTTATACATTAATAAAGAAAATATATATATACAGTATATAAAGGAAAAAAGTAGGTCTGCGCTCCCAAACCGGAGACATGATCGCAGCGTGGGTTTGATCCCCGTGTTGGATCGACGCCGCGGGATGTTGTTTGCTTGAAAAAAAGCTCTTGGAGCAAAAACGTTTGGGCTTGGGGCATTATGTCGTTATGTATTCATTTGTCAAGACTTCAAAAGAGAGTTATGTTTTTCATTTTATTTTGTACTCATACAGAAAATTGATAAGCAAAATATGATCACCCTAGTTAAAGCTATGCCACTCATTTCCATCAACTTTGTGGTTAGGTGTTGCATAAATGTTAATGCACATTAAAATTAAAATGTGGATGTGAGAAATTATGGAACTGTCGAACCTCCACCATAGAATGCAATGAATGTGGCACATTTCCTGCAAGAGCTCTACTGACTGATACTGATGTGATCCACAATGCTAGGATCAGTAACCAAGTTTATTTTTCTCTGAGACAGGTGTCAGTGGACTTCACACAGTCTCTATCAGTTACCCAATGTATCATTATTTAAACCAGTGTGTGTTTTTTCCTCTTAAATACAGTACACTTATGTCTTACATTAGAGAATGTACGATCTAGTTTTCTGTACATAAAGCGTAGCTGGCCCTGCTACAATAAGCACTAGAATCAGGCAGGCAGAAGAAAATTCTCTGCAGTCTTATTAGACGTCGGTCTGTTGGTGTCCAGCCAGCACAATATGAGGAATGAGAACTCCCCCCATTTTCCAGCTGTGAGCAGATGAGAGTAATCTTCTCAAAAGAATAAAAGTGCACCTGTCTTTTATTACCACCCCAAAGAGTTTTGCGACATTCCAAGCCAAAGAGACAGACAAAAAGAGAATAGAGAAACGGTTGCAATGATACACAGAAAGTGGAATTTGAATTCAGTATTATGAAATAAATTGTGATATAGAAGCCTAATACTACTAATTATAATGGCAAAAATAACTATAATAATAATGAATATTTAAAAAAAAATAATAACAATGGACAGTTGGGTTCTGCAATGGATTTGAAAAGACTGATCCACACCAGACACAGCCCAACACTTTGAATGCTGTGCAGATTATTCCTATTTTTTTAAAGAGTGGAAACCAACACACAAATGAAGGTGATGTTGAAACTGCAGGACTTTATACCAATGCCATAACACATTAACTTAAAACACTGCTTTAGAACAATGCATAACACAGACTTTTTTCTTTGGCTCAAATATATTTCAACATTTGATTGATTGATTTTTTCCCGTGATATCTGTCAATTATTAGAGAAACACAATTTTGCTTAGACCTCAACTACTATTGTCATCTTGCATTAGCAAGGAACATTCTTGTTTTGACAAAGACTAATATTTTACAGTTTGAAGATCAGACTCCCCTGAACCTCAACAGACACAGCTAAAATACTGAACTGGGTCCAAATCCTACGCAGTCGCTTGGCATGGACTACAACAAAAACAGATCATCTCTAAAAGTAGAGCAATTATATAGAGCTGCGTATATTCTGGCAAAAATCCTGTCAAAATAAGGCTCTGCATTTTGGCTACATAGTGAGAACTTTGTTCCAGGAGCTCAGCGGCATCTGCTCCCAAAGCCCTCAAACATCTGTGTTATCCGGCTGGCCTGCAGGGAGACGATTCCACGGCTGGGAAATAGAAGAAGGACTCGCCCACAAACCTGCCATCCTTCATCTGGGTATCTTACATTTTTGCATGCAAATCTTGTCTTTGCACTTGATCATACGTATTTCATCTGATGCGCGTGTGTGAGATGAAGCATTATACGAAGCTTGCTGACACATTTTGCAGCTGATCCGACGTGACAGCGCCACTTGCCCTTACTGTCAGGTTCTATATCATATACATAGAGATGTGGGCTGTGTCACTCTGCTGACACGGCTCCGGGTTGCGTGTTTGTGTGTACAAAGCGAAGTCGCCAACTGTATTAGTGGGGACTTTATTAGTATTCCGCGAGGCTTCGGCCTGTCACAGGTCCTTAAGCACTCAGCGGAGGGCAGAAAAACACATGTCAAAATATATTCCGCATGAGCCTGATTGGAGGACAAGCCAGTTGGCTGCAATTTGACAAACGACTTTTAATAGGTCATACTGCAGCATGTGCATACTGATGAGGTTTTAAGAGAGCGAGGCAAGATGATGGATGTTGAGACAGAAACAAGTTGACAAATGTATAAGAATGGGCGACCGTGCCAAAAGAGAGATGATATTCAACCTTTTTCTTTCCACAAATATCTCATGCTTAATTCTTTTAAACTAGTTGCTACCAGTGAAAATGCCTCAAAATTAAGAATGTGTAATTAAATGTTTTAACAAAGTCTCTCACTGTGTCTGATGCTCAGCAATAACGGTATGAAGACATTTTAACATTATAAATCGGCTTTACACGATAGAATATTTCAGCCAATGACGATCAGCAAGTTTGAAAAACCGATAACTAATCACAGATTTGATCAAAAAATGAAGTAAAATATCTATTTTAACAACTTTTATATTCAACTGCCGCCATTCGCATTGTATAGTGACTGGCCCGGAACCACGAATAGCGAAATCCCACGTATAATTAATACAAATTGAAATGGATTGGGGAAAAATAAATACAAATAAATAAACTCCCAAAAAAATCTACAAAAAAGACAAATATACATTTCATATAACATATTATGTATTATTCCACAGAACCGATCGATGACTTCATTGATGGATCATGCAAATTAAGACATTATCGCCAATTACCGATTTCGCATTAAATATTGGCCAATCCTAATCCAGTTGATCAGATAGATCGGTGTAAAGTCTAATTTTAAGGATGGGAAAATAAACTCAGCAGCCACAACATTAGGTACACCTGAAAACAATATGTAAAACAATTATCACATAACATAAAAAGTTAGCATAATGGTTAATTTGGTGTAAGTTTACATTCACTGCACTGAATTGGACTGAGAGATGTTTCCTCAAAATTACCTCAAAATATAAAACAAATGAACATCTTAAAATAAATGAGTATCATTACAACTGTATCATATTAGGAAATCTTTTTTTGTTTTTGTTTGACAGTACCAACCAAGCCAAACCGCAGCATTACTATCAATGAAGAGAAGTATAATTTGTGATACACAGCCCTTGAATTGGATGTCATTTTGTTCTGCAGGTAAATAAATACGTTGGTGTGACACTGACGATCACCAGTCACACTGCACCTAAGTGAAGAAAGTCAAACCTTGAAAACAGATCATGAACAAGTATGTGCTGAGTCTGTTCTACACTCGCCACCAGATGTGGAGCAAATGATTCATGAGCTGGAGAATGCAGCTGGATCCCATGTTAGTACTTGATACCCAATGACCACTGCAAATCCATCTGTCAAAATGTCCTAAAGCCCTTGGATTTGGAATCCACCACATGAATTATATAGCATGAAGAATTTCAAATTCAATTTATAAAATGAGCAAACACCACTTGATTTGAAACAATCTTGGATTGATTGAGAATTAAGATAACAGCTCTGCTGGTGCAGCACATTAAGGTGCATTAAGTAGTTTTCCAATTGCATCATGCTCTACCTTCTCCAAATTGGAGCTCTGACTTTATCCAATCCAACTTTTTCACAGAGGGATCAAATATGTCTGAGCACTCAGATAAAGCAGCTGTAAAACACTGTATGATGTTGTGTAATGTCAAAAAGATTGCTGGTGATTAATATGAATTGAGTACAAAAACAACATGCTAATTCTCAAATATTGATAACTATGAAAACTCCACTGACGTGTAGAAGAAACAGAAGATAAATGTTTTCTAAAAAAAAATCCAGATGGCAGTCACATGGAGAAGCCATTAGTGGCGGCCTTTGTCAAAAAGTTGAATGAATGTAGGTCATGAGAAGCACAATTCACATTAAAATCTGCATTTAATAATTGCTAATGCATGCATTTTGCAAAAAAAACATTATGCACACACACACACACACACACACACAAAATTGATATTTAAAGGCCTAAACACCCCCGTTCTAACTTCTCATACCAGGTTTTTGTAATTCCTAAACAAGAAATAATTCTTTAAAAAAATGATATATTGATGATGATGATTTATTTATATATATATATATATATATATATATATATATACACTTACTCATTTGCTCCAAAAACATATAAATATGTTCTATTTTAAATATTACCATGCTCCCAAAGACGTATTTATATGTTTTTAATGTTTGTTTGTTTTTTCCCTAGAGCATACAGAAGGCTTTGATGCAGCCTCTGAACTGAAGAGAATGCTTGAAGCAATTGTAGTTATTACAAAAAACGGCCAGCAGAGTAAAAGAGATCAACCAGGGCCATGTTGCAAAAAAAGCTTTCTCCCCCACTGTTTTGAACAGGTTTGTGAATAATTATTAAACTTAGCTTTATTCTAATGCTCATTGGTGCAAAACGGAAACAGATAGAAAGAAGAGACTCTAATCTTTCTTTTGGTAGGTTCCATGTCTTTATAGCAATAGAACACAATATTCTGTGGGCCTTGCAAAATCAGTCAAAATCCAGTAAAACAGCTGGGAGCGAAGGGGGTTGATTCAGTGAAAATGGCTGAGAATGAATGAATTAAGGAAGTATGACATCCATGAAACATTTTCCTCAAGCACCAAATTTCTCAATGCATCCATTGTTAAAGAGTGATCTCCCTCAGGTTAACAGCTGAGCTGCAGCCTATATAAGGTGACTTTAGCTAAGAGGAATGTGCAACTTTAGTGACAGGAACATCTTGTTGTTTAGAGACAGCCTTTACACCTTGAACGTAACGATGCCTTCTTTAAATAATCGCCTACGCCATTTTTTCAGGAAACACAAAAAATGGAACCATTTGCATCATGAGGAGATAATTTAGGCACAAAAAAAATTACTTAAAAGGGTGACGATAAGTGTCGTTTATGTTCTCTCTGATCTCCTGAAACAACTCTCACTTTGCTTCCGCTGGTCCATATTTAGTGTGGTACACATCATGTCACCAAATAGTGCAG
This sequence comes from Leptonotus elevatus, assembly GCF_054856555.1. Lineage (NCBI taxonomy): Eukaryota > Metazoa > Chordata > Actinopteri > Syngnathiformes > Syngnathidae > Leptonotus > Leptonotus elevatus. Next base: position 6,795,828 of record NC_141248.1, read on the forward strand.
TGACTACCTTTTAAATAAGCTGACTGACTGATTATAAGTTTGAAGACCCCTGGAATGCTAATTAGAAGACACACTTTGGTTAAACATGTCTCTATGGTCATATTGTTTTTTATTATGTATTTTTCTACAAGTACTATTGTTTTTATCCAGGTTTGTTTCATGAGATTGTTTTTTTATATATATATATAATTCTGTTGAACCACAATTCAAAAGCAATGCCTGATTTTCATTGTTTAATTTTCAATAAATATTTATTCATTATTATTATTATATATATTTTTTTAATTAATTATTACTTTTGTCAATGGTTATTTCTGTGCCTTGTGTAAGTTTGTCTTTCATTAACAGAGGGGTACCCCCATACCAACAATTTTGTCTATGGGTGTATACTGTATTTTCATATTCATAATGCATATAAAGCAAATAGCTTTGACTAGTGTTTTCTCTAAAACCAAATTTGTCATAGATAAATTAGAGGTCATCCCTCCTAAAGGATGAGCAAGGGGCCCTTTTATAACTTTTACAGTATCACTGTGAGGAGTGTTCAGCCTTAAGCAATTGGCAATCACTCATCTGTTCAACTCCCTTGCGCTGTACAAACTAGAATGTGTATGAATGCACTTGCTGAAGAATTCCACCTGACAGTTTTGAATGCCAAGGGCTGCACTCTGTGTGTGTGTGTGTGTGTGTGTGTGTGTGTGTGTGTGTGTGTGTGTGTGTGTGTGTGTGTGTGTGTGTGTGTGTGTGTGTGTGTGTGTGTGTGTGTGTGTGTGTGTGTGGTGTGTGTGTGTGTGTGTGTGTGTGTGTGTGTGTGTGTGTGTGCGCCTGCGTTTAAACAAGCCAAACTGGAGAAGTCGTTTAAGCAACGCATTCTCCCACAAGCCAATGAAACCACTGTCCCCAGTCGCCCCAAGCTGCTTCATCCTCGCAAATGTCAGTGAGGCAGCATTATTCACAACAAATTAGGACTTGTTTTAGGGTAAACGAGGAGACAAGGGAGCTAATTAAAAGAAGGTGAGGCGGCGGTGGGAGTGTTAGAAACAATGTGCCGGCAAATAATAAAAAAGGTAACTACATAAAATTGAGAGAAATACTTCCCTAAAACAGTATATAATGCAACTTTGTAGGTCAAACAAGAGAGAAAATTCATATTCAGCAACACACTTATTTTTATTGCAAATAAACCACCTGAAGTTCTTGTATGTGAGCCCAGGTGGCATCTGAACATCATTTGGTGGTATATTTCACATATGCTCATAAATCAACCAAATCAAAAGTACAAACCCAATTCCCAAAAAGTTGGCTCTATACACTATACAAATTGTGAATAAAAACTGAATGCAATTATGTGGAAGTGCCAAATTGTTATATTTTATTCAGAATAGAACACAGAGAACAGGTCAAAAGTTTAAACTGAGAAAATGTATAATTTTAAGGGAAAACTATGTTCTGCGCTTCTTGGTCTGCGTTAGAAATGGCTTCTTCTTTGTACTGTCGAGTTTCATCTGGCAACGGCGGCTGGCACGGTGGATTGTGTTCACCCACAATGTTTTCTGGAAGTATTGCTGAGCCCTTTCTGTGATTTCCCTTACAGTAAGCATTCCTGTTTGCGGTGCAGTGCCGTTTAAGGGCCCGAAGATCAAGGGCATCCAGTATGATTTTTCGGCCTTGACCCTTACACACAGAGATTGTTCCAGATTCTCTGAATCTTTGGATGATGTTATGCACTGTAGATGATGATGACTTCAAGCTTTTTGCAATTTTTCACTGGTAAACACCTTTCTGATATTTCTCCACTATCTTTCTGCGCAACATTGGAAGAATTGGTGATTCTCTACCCATCTTCGCTTGTGAGAAACACTGCCACTCCGAGAAGTTCTTTTTATACTCCAATCAAGTTGCCAATGGACCTCATTGGTGGCAACTGGTCTTCCAGCTGTTTTTATAAGTGCAATTGACTTTTCCAGCCTCTTATTGCAAGCTGTCCCAACTTTTTTGAGATTTGGCGGCACCATGAAATTTACAATCAACATCTTTTTCCCTTAAAATTATACATTTTCTCAGTTTAAACTTTTGACCTGTCATCTATGTTCTATTCTGAACAACATTTTGAAATTTGGCACTTCCACATAAATGCATTCAGTTTTTATTCGCAATTTGTATAGTGTCCCAACTTTTTGGGAATTGGGTTTGTATGTACTGTGTCAAGATTTTGTCACAAGCACCAAGATGGTATCAGTGGTAGCATGCGTAGTGAATGCAAGTCTGACGTGACACAGGAAGCCCGCAAGGTCAACCAATTAAGCTGCTGACAGGACGAGTGATATGAACATGCCTGAGGGTCTAGCAAAAACGTGTCCGAAAAGAGTAAATGAGATATTAGTACGGCTGATTGAGAGTTACCGGATAAAATAGAAATGCACCATTTCCACTAGCAATCTCACATGGTCTCAGAGGTGGGCGATTAATTTCTCAAAGCTGCCTTGTGGAATAACTCCAAACGGCCACATCAACGTGCTAACTCTGTTAAATCAGAATTTAATGTCTTCCTTTTTATAAAGCAGTAAATTGTACTGCACTTGTGCAGCCCAGGTATAGCTTGTTAAATAAATTACATATAATTATAGAATTAAAATTGTGACTTTCTCCCAAATCATTACCAGTGCAAAAAAAATAAGAAATAATAATAAGATTTTTGCCGTGGCAGTTGGCGTTGGCACTATTATTTAAAAATAAAAGGTTACTAGAATTGTCTGATAAATCATTGAATATATATTTTAGTTGGCAACACTGAAGGCAAGTAGCTGCTCTTGTTTGCTTGCACTGCTGACACACATGCATATCAAAATAAAAGCAGCGCATACTTGACGTTTTAGGTTGACTTCCTAATGGCTGCAGAGATGGGCCATATGTGGCCCACTGGCCCTACTTTTCCCATGTGTGCTTTAAGTCTACGTTCATGCATGAGGTCAGTGGGGCGGGGAAAAAATGAGCGCCAAACAACAACAAAATGAACAACAAACAGCAGACTTTGGTGCTCGTTTGAGAACCACACCAAGATTTGTATGTGCACGACTGAACTTAATAGTGTATTACAACAACGCTGACTCATATTTACAATTTTATATGTACTAATGGATGAAACAATGGAGCTTGGGACAAAAATTAAGGTCTTCAACGTCAATCCATCGATATTACTCCTTAAATGGCTTATCCCTTTTAACAATAGAGACAAGAGGGAAATTTACAAAGAAAAAGTTCCCATTCCCAACAGTCCAAAACCAGTAAAACCAGCCGTAGAAACTGTTGTTGACTGCACTTCTAGTGTTGATCCTTTTAGAGATTTATAATATTTTGAATTTTAACTGTAGATGCAAAACTGTGTCGGTGTATCTGAGAGTATTTGCATACAAGTTGGGTGGTATTTCATGGACACGTGACACGTGACAAAAGCACGGCACTACCTAAAAACTACAACTGTGTAAGCAAAAAAATAATAATCTAATGCAATTAACAAATGCCAATGAACAACATACATATATGGATGCTCTACATGCAATATTATCTCTGGGAGCAACGCTCACAGCAATGAAACAATCGTTTCAGCTAACCAATCACTGCCTGAGGGCCAACAGAAAAGTTGTTTTTGTGTGTGCGTGTGTGGTTTCATCACTCATGCACATCAAATCAAATGGGAATTGGATAAGCAATAAGCATATTCTGGAAACTACAGTACCCGGTGAGAGAAGTTGGCAGTGCAGTTTGAAATCTCTCTCTCTCTCTCTCTCTCTTTCTCTCTCTCTCTTTCTCACACACACACACACACACACAATCACACTCACACACAGGACCAGCGTCAGTCAAACAAAACCATGTATGGGCCTGATCAATCCGTTGCATGCCTAAACAAAGGCAATGCACAATGTAAGGTTGAATTACAGCTATGATTTTTTTTTTTTTTTAAAGAAACATGGAAAAAAACTGAATCAGTAAGGGAAAAAAAGCAATGAGGAAAGGTCTTGGCAAAGTACTTGACAATTGTGCACTATTTCGCTCAAAACCCAAACCTCAACTTGTCAGTGCTTAAAGAAATAGGGAAATTAATTGGTTTGAACTGCTAACATTTGCTGGGGTTGAGACAGATAATGTTCTTGCTGCGACTGACACATTATACTTCTTTCTTCCATTGGACATTAAGCAGTGACATCACAGCGTGCCCCTTGACTTTCAGGAGTTTTGTTCCAGATGCTGTGGGGTCGTTAGCGCCCCTGCGAGCAAGATGATGGTTGAAGCAGGGGTAAAAGGGGCAGGCCTATGGCTAGCGGAGGCGGGGTCAAGACAGAAGGATACGTCGGGTTGGCAGGGCAGGTGCTGCTTCTGAGGAGCCTTAGATGACTGCCTGGGAATAACACAATGAAACAAAAACAGGACAACCTTTTCCTCACAAATTCATGTGCTGGTGGAAAACGCCATTAAAGTTGTACAGTGTGCATATTAGAAAAATAGAGACAAGCAGCCCTGTTTGGGTGCAATTAAAAATATATATATTGAAAGGCAATTGGAATATTAAGCCTATTATTTCAAAAACAAAACAAACAGCCAAACAATTTAAGGTATCTGCCTTGTTTGTAGTGGTAGTTGTTCTACTGGACTGCACATTGTCCTACATGTCTACTAGGGGTGGGAATCTTTGAATGTCTCACGATTACATTCTATTCCGATTTTTGGGTCTGCGATTTTCGATTGAGAACAACTTTTGATTCAAAATTATTTGATTGGCAATGATTTTTGCTTCAATCTATAGATGTGCAAGGAATTGTAATGATCTACTCCAGTCTGACACGCTAATGCTAATTAGCGTGCTACTCGCGGCACTTTTATCACTCCACGGCTCCACGCTGGAAAAAAAAACTTTTATTGGAATAACGTGATCGTGACTTTTTCCTTCTACTCTCTAATGTGGCTACAACTTAACAGTATATTAGACTGCGTGGAACTACACTGCCCCTCAGTGGCCAAACCGGGTACAACACAAACAGCGCTCCACATAAAGGCACACACAGACAAAGGCAAGACAGTATCAAATAATTTAAATAAAATCGATTCTGGGACATTTAAAATCGATTCTGAATCGTGCTAAATGAGAATCGCGATTCTTATAAAAATAGCTTTTTTGGCACACCCCTAATGTCTACTAAATTTAAGTAGAACAGGCGTACTGTTCAAACATTATTTTTGCATATTGCTGTCGAGGGGATTATGGATCAACTTCAATCTGGTCTGCTGGCACTAAATACCAAACGATAAGGGCATATACCTGAAACTAATCTCTTTTGACATGACATCCAATCCACTCCTGGTCCTCCATTCTAAACAGACTTCCCACCAGTGAACACCCTCCACCGATCACAACTCTTTTGCTAGACATTATTAAAAACACATGCAGGGCGCCTGAGGTTTTCTGCATGGATTGACGCAACAAAAGTTGCGGGAAGAAAATATAGCCTCAAGATTCTAAACAAAAACATTGCCTGAATGTTAATATACCCAACAATCACGTGAACAAGTGGGAGGTTTGGTGCAAAAACAACAACAGAAGTATATATGCACCTCCCTCAAACCGAAAGAGGACAGATAGTAAGTAGCATGTCTGCTTTCCAAATGATATCCATAAATGATGAAGTGTGCTTTACATAATTGTGTCTGTAAGTGTGATCCATAGGTCTCAGGGGCAAAGCTTTCAAATGCATTATACAGAACAGTCATGCACTCATCCAGAGCCAAATCTGCACCATGCAGAGCGCACATGTGCGGGCCTGACACCACAGCAGCAAACTGCTGCACATCTGCCAACAAAACTCACCAGTAACACTGCTGTCCATCATTTGGTGGTTAAATAGGTTCTAAATGCAACCAAGGCAACCAAAAGGAACTGGATACATTATAATATGTACATTATAATATGTACTGTGGTCAAGTATCAGTGAAGGGGGAAATGTGGGACTAACATTCTAAACTCAACAACACTAATATGACAAGCGGCCCATCTATCAGTTATCCAGTGTTAAAATGTGTTAAAAATTAATTTTGCGAGTGGTGTAAGCAACATACATAACAAAGGTACCATTTTTCAAACTAAGCAAATCAACAATGATACTGATGTATGCTAAGGCTCAGGGATGGGAAGGCACTGACATTTGAGTCAGATTTACAAATTGAGTATATGACCCTAACAGAGTGTATTTGCCATTAAATTAGCAGTAGACTAAAATTAAAGGGATACTTAACTCATTAAACCATTTTTAGCAGTAAAAAGTTAATATTTTGTCCATAATTAATTTGATAACTTCATTATTTTTCATGTACCGTACAATTAATACCTTTAAAAACAATATTGTCCACTTGCTGTCAACTGAAGATGACATCACCTGTGCTGAGGAAGTAGGTGACGGCCAATCATGGCTGACCTGTTTTCTGGGTTTGGTCAGTAAACTGAGCCATGATTGGCACAGGTGATGTCATCTTCAGTCCACAGCAAGTGGCAAAATTAGTTTTTAAAGGTATTAATTGTTCATGAAAAATAATGATGTAATCACATTAATTATAGACAAAATATTATCCTCTTACTTTTGAAAATGGCTCAATGAGTCAAGTATCCTCTGAAACAGGTCAGGGCCGACAAGCTTTAACATTAAACCTGTTCAATATTTCCGACCAAAGATCTTTAAATGTAGTGGGAAACCTGACATCTCCAACGTTAATGAAACTGTGAGATGTGACATGAACGGAATGTAGTCAAACAAAGAAGTCCCCTGACTGATGAACAAGGAAGCGGTAGTAAATAAAACAAAATATGTCCTACCCATTCTTATTTCTGTATAGAAGTTAAAGCTAACAACGACCTAGCAACGGGAATATTTGGCCGGCAAATGGTGCGCTAGCAACAGACATAAGGGAGTTTGCAAACTTGGCCGCAAGATCTGAGAACCAAACTATCTTAGCGCTAGCAAGGATGCGGCCAGTAGCAATGTAGATTGATTTTAAATGGGATGGACGAGAAAAAAATCCTTTGCTCAACAGTTGACCAGGAGGAGGATTTGTGATACGTTTGAATTAGTTAGGTGACGAATATGGCTTTGGAAACATGATGAAGATAACGCGCTTCATCATTTTGAACCAGATTGGATTTTTCATTTGTTAGACTATGACGTGTTTTTCGGCAAAAGTACATTGTGTCACCCATTCGAGTTGAGTTGATCATGCGGTGGGCACCCATCACAATCAAGCCTAATATATAGTTTCTTGAGTTGAATACATTTTATTCATTTATTGTTAGTTCTGGCCAACACCACATGTAACGCTACTCTCGGCCTAGAAGTCCATTTAATGCACACAACAGTTTTATTTAAGCCATATTCTGCCACTTTTTGGCTTCTCTCAGGCCCAACTGGCCAAGGCAGACTTTAAAACCGACATTAAGGTGAGGATGAATACTCTTTCCTGTTGAATCTCATCTGATGAACAAGAATTGTGACTCAAAAAACAGCAGTCACACTCGAAATAACAAAACTGGATGTGTGTAGACATTCAAACATCTAATTTAGTGTGTGCAAAGAATGGCCGACACACCTTCATCATCATCGCAGATCACACAAAGGCACCCAACCACACTTTGTCAGGTCAAGTCATGTCAAGGACCTTATCTCCAAAAGTCAACAGGTCATCTTACCACTGAAAGTGCAAATAGATGAGGTAACACAGTAGCAGACAATAATTTTTAACCAACAATGCATGACATCCCTCCCTCCCCACTTCTTTGAAGCTCTATTTTCCATTACTGTCAATCTTTGGTAAACTTTTATGGCTTCAAAGCCATTTGATCAAATAATCAAAAACGGGAGGCGTAAACACAATAACAAGGTAGAGAATACAGGAAGACATGTTTATTTGTTAGCTGAATTGTCTTGCTGTGTCTAATAGTCCAACTTTATAGTGTGGAGTGACTGACTCAATAGTCAATCAACTGGGGCTCAAGGTGCCTCAGACTGTCAGTTTCACTTACAGCCACAGTCATTGTAACCACTACACCAATAAAACATCTAATAGCTCATCTCCAACTCATTACGCCATTTCAAATTGGTGCAGTTTATGTCAAATTGAACGTCACCTTACAGAGCCTTAGATGAGAAGCTGAGGGCACGTATTCATTGCAATGCTGATATTACAAACTCAAGTGTGATAGGGTAATGGAGAGATGAGAGAGGGAAAAAAGAGTGAGTGAGCCAAAATCAAACATACATATTTCTGGATAAAACTGAGCTTAGCCTGCCACCTACTGGTACAGCAAGGTGATACCCCCCAAAAATCAAATTTTTAATCACTCGTCTTGCCAAATGAGTGCAATTTCAGTGAGGATGTTTTTATATTTTCTTGTTTGTTTGCTAGCAGTACTATACAAAAACTAGTTAACCATTTTTCACAAAACTGTGGTGAAATGAAGCATAGGATGACATGATTTTTTTTTTTTATGATAACAATTCAACGTGTGCATCTGTGTAAGAAAATTTGGTACCAGCAGCGACGATATCATTGTTGGTATACTCACTGTCATTTATCACTTGCTGTTGTTTCAATGATCTATTTTCTTTTAGCTTTTGTTCTTGCACTCTCTCCTCTCCACCTTCTGCTCCCTCTTAGACTATAATTGTGAGGTGGCATTGTAAATAAATGTCAATAAAAAATGTATTTCAATAAATATATATATATATTATTATTTTTTCCTTTAATCTTTATCAATTATGAAAAATAAGCTAGTGGCACAACTACAATCTTAGCAAACTTTTTTTTGCGGTCACAACTCAAATGCTTTTCAACTCAACACACAAGTGGCAGTTTGTCACAAGTGACATATTGTGGTAAATTGAGTAACGTCTTGTTTACAAATAGCTGTTTATTGTTAACAACCACATAAATCTTTAGTCATCTGCCTATTTCTGAAAAAGTGTCTGTGAGCAAGATGCTCTACATAATTGACATAGGTAACAACAACTGCCAGACAGTTTCTCAGCCGACGACTTGACAACCATTTTAAACAACTTTGTAGAGTAAAAGAACCACTTTGACGCAGCGCTGAAGCATTTTCATTTCATAGCTAAAAGGTAAGCAGAGCTGCAGTTTTGGCACAGATGAGCATTGCCAACATTAGCTTCTGGTAATTATGGTTTAATAATGTTAATGTTCCGCTAAGTTGTCAGTAAGGTATTTATGTTTAGTGATGTCATGCACTCAAGCGCATAATTAATACTGATACCTGCTATCGGTGCTCGCCAATCCCTGATTTTGTATTGAAAAGACATCATGGACCAATAGTTTAACCTTGTTTGTGTGTACCATGATCTTAACGTGAGTTGTTGCTGTTTTGCGAACCAAATAGGACAACACATTCCAACTTCTGTAGCCCCATTCCCGTGCTCGACTCGATTGCATCATCCCCTAATGTGGTATCGTGCCCATCAAGAATGTCTTCTGAAGTAATGAATATATATCACAGGTAGGACCCCAATTAGTTGGCGGGCAAGAGAGGAAGGCGGCACGCCATAGTACATAAACAAACTTATCTTGACAGAGTCGCTTGGCCAAAGGCGGGAGATGGTGGTTTGCGAAGGGAGCAGAAAGAAAACGGATTACCTTCCCGACAAACGTCAAAGCCAATCACGGCACGGGACCCTTTGCTGTTGCTGCGCCACATATCCCTCCTGCCGCCGCTGCGATTCATCTGCCGGTGTTAGTATGCACGCAGGTCGTGCGGCAGGCTACAAATGTATTCATTTATTCTGAGTCCCTCCGAGAAATCACAGTGTCTTGTTGTCCTTTTTTCCCCCCAGCTGTCCAGATGGAATTTGCGTGAATAACATCAGTTTAGTGAGGCAGAAAATAAGTACAGGCTAGCACAGCGGAGAGGACTAGATTACGCCCTCTCCCACCTCCACACCAAAAAAGAAAGAAAGACAAGTGTCACCTTCATATACTTCTTTGTATCTCAGACTTCACCCTTATTTTTAGTCATACATAGCTTGAGGGGAAATCAACTTAAACATTTTACTGTACCATTTTTAGACTCAAGAAAATCATGAATCAAGCAACTAAATTTGTTGGATCAAATTATATTTCATTAGTTTGCATTTATAATGCAATACATGAGTTAATGTACTCCCAATGTAGGTTTAATGTCACAGTAATCAGATCAATCATTTTCATCGCAAATAAGAGACATCCAGATAAAACATTTCAAAAAAGTTTTGACAATTTAACAAACACGTTTTTGTTAATATTATTACAAAAGTTTAAATCTCCTAATTAAAAAGCAATTCGAACATTTTAAAACAAAATGATAGCAGTGAAAGGAGTCCTTATAGAGTGACAAATATTTGACTTCAATGTAAAAATAAGAAATAAATCAAATAAGAAATAATCCTACCTCTCTGAGAACTGTACTACCAAATCCTCTGTACAAGCCTCTGACACCCTGTTTGATCAGACAGAGAACATAAAAACATGACAAACATGATGGTGGTTGGACAATGGCATTCTGAATGAATAAACAATAACATTTTACAGGTTGATCTAAACTAGGGGTGCACCGATCAATCGCCTGGGATCGATATCGGCCCCGATTTCCTTAATTTTGGTGTATTTGTGATTGGCCATAAAATGTTCAATGCATGCTCAGGGCTAATCATCTGCCTAATTATCTGTTTGCAAATACTGCTAGAGGGAAGTAAAAAAGCAATGAGCAAGAAATGTTGTTTCTGTCAGTCAAAAAACCTTGACTGCATAAATGTTGAAAATCATTTAAAAAAATGTTTTGGAACGTTTTACTTACTTTTTTTTTTTTTAGGTATGCAGGTCAGTTTTTAAAATATTATTGTAATGGAGCAGAAACAGACAAAAAGACACAATTAAAGTTTCTCCACAGTTGTACCTCTTCCCTGAGTGCAACCACAAGCATGCGGTATGTGCTGGATGAAGGAGACGCTTGTGTCCTTTGCTTCACCACCTCTGTGGGTACCCGGATCAGACAAGCCACCTACAAGATGGAAGAACAAATTATTGTCAAACTCCTGTTTACTCAAAAATGATCTCAATTTATAAGCTTTGTAGAATGAGAGAAACACAAAGAATGATACATGAACAGATTTGCGCTTCTTGTTGATCTCAAACTGTATTTAAAGGCTCTTTAAATTGTACGCATTTACATTCAAATGAACTACATTTAACTTGGAGGACATGGCAATTGTTTGTGGATGTGTTTCCCCCAGTTTGCTCCAGTCAAAGGAGCAGTTACAAGCAAACTGGTGATTTCTCTGCCATATTTTAGCCAATTAACATGGCAGAACAAGCAGCAGACATGGCGCCTGAGCAACAGGTGAAAAGGTCACCAGGTGTACTGTGTCTGTATCGAAATAACATGCTCTACCATCAAGCACGCAGCTAAATTGGGACGACCACACTTCACGGCCTATGGTTCAACGCCTTCACCATATGCCAGAAGCAAAGATGGGCAAGAATATTCCAGCTTCATATTGTAAATCACATCAGCCCAAAGGCTGGCAAAGCTGCCCACCTGGCGACTAGATTTCCCACTTATCCCGTATCTAAGAGAGACCCATTGATGGGCAGCCTCCCTGCTGTGGCTCCAGTCCGTCGAACAGATGCCAGACTGACAATGTCACTTTTGTCACTCCCACCGCTACACAGAGGAAAGAGTGCGCAAGGAGTTGCAATAACAATGAATTGTCACCCTTTTCACTTCATCTCCTCACTTAGCTTCAAGCCCTAACAAAAGTTTGAGGAGATGGTCCCTTGAGGATATTGCTCTTAAACCCTATGTGGGGGTAAAGGCTATAACAACAGCTGTTAGAGGACACCGTCAGCCAGACAAAAAGGTGACTTGAGAACAAGTCAGTGATTATAAGGGAAGAACTGACGTGATGAGCGTGCAACCGTAAACAACACTTAACAGCTGTTGCGTGACAACTGTCTCAAATCCAAATGTAATTCATTCATTGTTTGGTTAATGTGTCTTTGCATACCATCAGGTGAGCTTGACCATATTGGCAGTCAGGTCAGGTGTTGTCTAATTTCACCACGGAGCAACAGCACCACCAAGTGGATAAATATCCACATGCCAGCCGTTCTGATGTCAACTGCATTCATCTTAAAGCTCTCATTTACACTCTTCACTTTGGTCAACTAACCATTCATAATACATTGCATGCCGTGTTTTCCCGAAACCAATTCTCCCTAGAATCAAAGTAAGGTGGCTTAATAGAAATAAATTGTCCATGACAAGCAATTGCTGATAAAATTGGACGGGGTGCCTGCGGTTGAGATGCCTTTTCTTCTCCTGTTACTGCAGAGGTGAAGTAAAAAATTGCCAAGAATGAGATCAAATAGATTTGGGACACTTTTTATTTGGGGGTTGTTTAGGGGCACCTAGGGGAGTCTAGGGTAGATTACGCAATTTACTAAAGACTATCTTAGATCACTGAAAACTAATGCAAATGGAGGAAACACTGTAACAGTGATAAACCAGGCAAGAATGAGGCTGACAGTTCACTTATTAGAGATGAGGAAGAAGGTCACAGTTTTCCCAGATTCCCACTAGTGTGGCTGGGGCAATGTGGCAAATTGTCCAATTTCCCTTTATTGGTCCCAAAAATATTATTCATTTACTACAAATAATATGTCATTGTTCAGTGACAAGTTGAATGGTCATTCTCTCAGAAGAAAGTACATAGTGACTTTTTTTCCAGATTGTCCTGATCCGTTCGACATGATCGAAAATTGAGGCTGATCATATGATTTTCAGATGATCATAGAGGCTGAAAAAGATTAGATTTTTACGTTTTCATAGTCAAAAATATCATATTTGTGTTCTTTACTTGATTTGAACCACTGCTGATTCGCAGCCATATAAAAATATATCATCTTGGGATAATTTTATTTTAAAATCGAAATAACATAATGAGATAATTGGGACCATTAGACATGGTCGCCTTTTTCTTCTTCACTGCATTTCATTGCAGAGGTATTGATCGGTATTGGCAATCGGGTGAATTGGACTCGGACTTACAGCCCTACATTTTTTGTTTGTTGTTTTACTTTTTTGGGGTGGTGTAATGTGATATATTTCTAATGTAAAATATGTGTCCATGAGTTAATAAAAGTTGTGAAACAAACAACGACCTTAAACTACCAAATTGTCACGCTATATCAATAAGAAGCTCAACCTGCATGTGATTGTATACCTTTCACTTACAGTCTGCTGAGGTTTTGCACAAATTAAATTTCCAATGCAGGGCACAAAGAAGGTGAAGTGACAGTCAATCTGGGTCAAACAACTGTACGACATGGGAAACTGAAATACTGTAGACTTGGAACATTATCAATATCAACATTATCGACCATTTTGACACAGAGAAACAGGGGAAAAGGTAACCATGTCTTAAAGCAAATTACTGTACAGTATATATAGTTAAAGTAAAAAAAAAAGGCAGAATATAGACTTTAAAGGGCAACATATGTTCATTTGTGGGGAAAATTGACTGCTTTCTGAAAAAACCCACTCCATTTGGACATTAATTATCTTGACCTTTCTGAGCCTCATACATTAAATCCATAAGGTATACAGTCACAAAAAAATTGACAAATAAGATGGGAGGATGAGCAGAAACAAAACAGGCCATGAAGAAAAAGCCAAGGTATAAGGACACACCACGTCTCCCAACTTTGAAACAACAACCAATAAATCACAGAGCGCAGTGCTGCTCCGAGGCAGGCATGGATTATTTCTCAGTGCCAACTTCAAGTAGCTGCCAGTTTTACCACCGACGACTCCGCACTATATTTTCCTGTACACCCTCCCACAGATGTGAGGTAAAAGAAAGGGTACGGTGGGGTGTGTGGAGGGGCGTAAGGATGCCAGAGAAGGCCGCCGCCTGCCTTTGACAAATGAGCTTTCACACCAGACGTCGAGCGAATGGGAATGAAGATAAATCTGATCTAATGGCTGGATAACAGCCTGCTAGAGCCTGACAGCCACCATCATCTTACACATTCTTTATGGGAGCGTCCCACCGTCACTGTCGCACAAACACCCACACAATGCAGGTTGGTGAAGGGGGGGGGGGGGGATTCTGTCACTGTTTACTGTTTTAATCCCTGAAAGATTCTTTCAATGACATCTTCTGAGAGAGCCTACACAAATACAGTACACGTACACGCTTTAGTTTACATGTTAGACCAACAAACAGGTTACTATGGAAATTATTATCACAGTTATTAGACAGAATTAATGAATGGTATCAAAGTGTAACAATAACCAGTCAAATGGTTGAACTTGCTGAAGTAAGAAATGAGAAGGTGTGTTCAACTGTTACTGATCGTAACTTTAAAATATTATTATTATTATTATTAATATTAAAATAAATCACAACCCGTGTGCCATGTGCCATGAGAGACCATCAAGGGTGCCGCTGAAATGTATCAGTTTTGTTAAATGAATATTTGTTGGGCAAATATTATTTATTAATAACATACACTATATGTCTTAGTTTATCTGTGTATGCCAGACAGAGTGAAAGACAGACCAATTAAATGTTACAATAAACCTATATATATCTGGTGCTACAGGCTGGGTGAATTTTTTTTTTGAATAGTTGATATCGAATCCTGTTTTTTTTTTCTTCGAGCCTGATATCAATTCATAAAACCATTAATCGATTATTTTTAATCTATTTTCCCCATAAATTTATAAGAAAATAGAATTTTAAAGGCCAAGGGGTTTTTTTGTATTTGTTTTTCTGTTTTCTTGACATTTACTGTTCACATTAATTTAAAAGTATTTTCTTACATTTATGAAAGACCTGACTAATTAAACTTTAAGACAATTCCAAATCTTCTTACTTTATATTTACAATTATTCTTAAGTGATTATAACACTAAATCATTTAACCAGTTACTTCCTCTACTGCAAAATTTTATTTGGAATTTAATGTTTGTCGAGTTTTCATTATGTCCATGATATTTAAGAAAACGTGATGTTCCATAATTAATCAATATTGGATTGAAGTGAAGTGAATCGTATTAGGGGGAAAAATGAAATTGAATCAAACTGAATGCTTGTGAATCAAAATTGAATCGTTTGAGGAAATTAGAATCCAGCCTAGTATTTATACTAGGGATGGGCAAGTACTGATACCAAGTATCGGTATCAGGCTGTTGCCCGGTCTTATTTCAAGGTATTGGTACTGGTGACGGTGGACGAGCTTGAGTTTTACCATCAGGAACTAGAAATCAGGAGAATAGAAAATTTATATTCATTTCATGCAATTTTCAGGAAAAGCATTTTGGGATATACAGTACAGTCATTGTTGAGACCATCATTATTTCCTTTTCGAGTGATGGTGTGCCGTGAGATTTGTTTTGGGGAAAATGGTAGTCTTGGCTCAATAAAGGTTGGGAAAGACTGGATCATCAAGGATCATCTTGAGAATATACATACACAGCAAAGGCGGACTGTTTTTTTTATTTTTATAATTGCTTCTTTATATAAATCTATCTAGCAGAAATCAAATAGCGACTCTGTATCATTATTAAAGGAAAGATTTTGCATTTGTGACTTTTTAAATGCACTAATGTCAGAGTTCATCTGTCTACTACTGTACGTCCTATATTGGGTGGTCATTTAGCTTGACAAAATCTGTTTTGATTGTAATTAAATCAACGTGCATCATATAATTGGCAGGAGCAACATGTTTCAACCTCAGGAAGAAATATAGAATATTTACTAACTATGTCATTATAATGACATTTTTTAAATATAATTTACTTACCGTAAAAAAAAAGAGAAGTATTACACAAAACTCTCATAAGCATTTTACATTTTGATTTTCTTCAACTGATCATTTGCCTCACACAGTTGTTCCACTAACACTTTAATGACTGCTTTCATCACATCCACACCAGCTCAAGCTCATCGAGCTATCACACTTATAACAGACGTTCAGTGCAATAACTTTAAAAACAGACCAATAATGAAGACTCTAGAGACAATATGTGGCTGTGATTACATCATAGGGCCAACATTTAGTTAGACCTTAGATACAACTAAGCGGTAAGGTAGTCTTTTCACTGCCAAGCCCGAAGATTACTCTCTTTGAAGAGAACGCGTGCAAAAGCCAGACTCTAGTGGGATACAGAAACTGCTCTGCTCCACATTGAGGATTTGAATCTTTGATGTGCTCAAATCCAGAACAGCGGGAAATGGGTTAACGCTAGTAACAAACTCGGCCTCACCCTTCACACTTATCTGGCTTTAGCCACGAACAAAAAAGTTGAAACCAAGTGCAATTTTTTTTTTAAGTGATCCTCCACTCCTGCAGTGATGACTCTGTTATAATGACACTTCTGCCTGAATTTGCACTAATGTGAGAGTCAACAGTGTGAGAGTCTCACCACAGGGATGCAGACCCACAGAGAATAGCCGCATTTCATAAACATGCAAAACTTGGGTAAATTACATCAATCTAAAAGCCATGAATACAGAAAACCCCGTACTGTGGTATAGCAGGGGGGCATCCCCTTTTCTGTACCCCCTATCCCTCTACATCTACGCTTCATGCCAATATGAATACCAGTGGCCCACTGAGTATGACTGGGAGAGGATGGGCGGAGGAAATTTCACTGCTCCACGATTTCAGTCACCGGAGAGTCTGGGAGCCTCTGAACTGGCACAGTAAAATTAGTCAATGAGATCTTTTTTACCCAGCAGGGGACGTAAATACATGGCCCAGATAGAGCCTGTTCAACGCGCCCAGTTGGACCCTATGGCCTATAGCCACACAAATACCAAGTAAAGGACAAATACATCAGGGGGGGAGAAGAAAGGCGGCAGAGTCACACTTACCATTTCACCCAAGGAGGCCGCGAGCATGTGTGTGACTGAAACCATTGACCGTTCTTTTAGCACACCAGCAGAAGCAAGGAGGGACTTTGCAGAGTCGTAGGTGACAAAAAAGGCAGCCGCTGAAAGCAAGAAAAGCAATGCAGACCTTTGAGACAAATGGTCAACATCAATAACGTTATTCAGTTTGTCTCACTAGTACAGGGGTGGCCAAGTTCGGTCCTCGAGAGCCACTATCCAGCGTGTTTTCCATGTTTCTCTCCACTAACACACCTGTTTCATGATAAAGATTGTTATCAGGCTTCTGTAAAACTTGCTGATGAGGGAGACATGGAAAACAGGCAGGATAGTGACACCCCTGCACTAGTACTACCTGTGAATGAGACAGGAGTGTGTTTGTGTGATTTGCAATTGCAGAAAAAAACAAAAAATTTAACTGCTTGTCGCATCAGGCTACGTTACCTGTACAGTATTAAGTAATATTGTTCAGTTTAACTCCTGAAAATCATCATCTATTACAGGTTGAGTGGACACCGGCATATCCGCGATTTGACAACCGCAGATTGTGTGATTTTTGTTTTCCTTTTTTTTTTTCAGTATTCTTTAAAATATTTGTTTTAATATTTTGGGGTTGTTGTTTTGTTTTGTTTTGCCCACCCACAACAACGGACAACACATATTGATTGTTTATCAGCGTTTTATGAAAATATTTTTTGTTAAAAAAATGAATAAATAAAATGAAAATTTGATATTCACATGTTGGCCACTGTACTGTATATTTTTTTCCTCAACAAGTCCTCCAACAATAAATGGCCATATTGGTCGTTTTACCATGCACACTAATACAACCAAGTGTTACATATTGTAGTTTAGTTTAGTATTGTATCTGCCATGTTAAATAGCAAAAAAATTGTTAAAAAGACACGAACCAGGGTCGTCTAGTCTTACTGAGATAACGGAGCTGTTATTACTTTACTGTTTTTTAGCGTTAACATGACAATGTCAATTCATCGTCACCGGGACTAATGGTTGAGGTTAGGAAGAGGCTGAGGTTGTAGTATGTTTGAAGTTACAAAACATGTAGTCAACACTGAAACAATTACTGCCCAGTTAGCTCAGTCAGATAGACGTTTGTCTTCCTACAAAACGACCCGGGTTTGAATCCCGGTAACTACACTTATGGTTAACTTGACTATTTTTCCGCTATTTACATGGCCGACAGGGGTCGCTAAACTACAATACGTAACACTTGGTCATAATTTGGCACATTTCAAAACAACCTACACGGTTGTATCGTGTTGGAGGACTGTCCCCCTTTCTTATGTGGCTGATACATTCAGTGGGTTAATTTCTTATTTTTTCACCCTTTGTGGATGATGACATGATGTTAAAAAGATGTCTTCATTGTCTTTGAAAGACAGTTTAAAAACACAAGACACACACATAAAATTGACATTTGGATACTGACAATATAACAGACACATGAGAACCATGACTTGAATGGATATCACACATTGAAAATGAAATGACATATTTGATTACTACAATAACAATTTGCAGGCTGCAAAGTTGACTGCAGATCCTGAGCTATTAAATGAATAGGAAAACAATTCATCGCATGGTCAAGTTTTAGTAAATGCCCAGAAGCAAGAGTGATCTCTCACTTGTCAACAGAACAAAACAGTACTTGCTGTAATCATCATGACTGTCTTACCACTAGGAAACGAGCCGATTGCAGCAGAAGGGACCCCTGCATAGATGCTCCTGAAGCCCCCGGCCCTGAAGAAGCCTTGCTGGCTCTGCAGTCTGGTCTTAATGGTGTCCAGCGGGAAAAGGGTAAGATCCACGCACATCCCTGCACACCCTCCAGCCTGTAAAACATAAGCACTGTTAAGGCTACATTTACGTGATGTTCCCGGCGGCCACAGCAGCCTCATTTTTGCAAACTGCACTGTGGGATTTTGCCCATATTTTCACTATATTCGAGTCTTGCTAAGTTTCTGCATGGTCTGTCACGGTGTTCGTGACAGGCTGTGGCAGGAAAGGGCTGCCTGACCAGTCACACTCTAATGTGGTCCCTCATATTTATTTTATTTCGTCAAGGTCTTTCTACAGCTGAAACATGGATGTGGAATAAATCATTGAGTCAGTATCAGCACTGGGTACCACAATACTGCCGCTCAAAAATGGTTGATAATGTTAAATTTTATGTCAACAACTAATCCACTAAGTTCTAAGTTTTAATACACCCTACTGACAAGGTCTCTCATCCGCACTGTGACTGTTGTGGTAAATTTATGGACAGTTTCAAAATAACCTCGCCAGTCACCCAAGGCAATCACAGCCTGCCCATCCCCCCACGTTGTCTCACGGCCATTCCGTTTTGTCAAAGGTAGCCTGAAACAGGGCAGCTGTGGCCGCCTGAAACATGATATGAATGAAGCTTAAGATATAACACCGCAACAGACACACTAACAAAAGTCACACAGGAATTCGCTCTGCTTATAGCGGATTAATGATTGATTGAATAATTAATTAATTGACTGGTAAATGGCACTTCGTTTATATAGCGCTAAAATGAACTGTTGTGTCTTATTTACCTTTCTAATATTTTAGCAGGATATGCTTGTCACTCGTCACTTTTCCAAAAAGAGTCGCTAGTCTACTAATTCATTAAACTTAGCATAATAGCGTGCTAGCATACACCCGCGTTGCACTTGCAGTGCAGGGCTTCAGGGCGCGGATTGTCTTTTTGGAATGAGAATGGATCGCGCCCTCAAAACACACAAAAAACTGGATTCTCAGCATACTGTACTCTATTTAAATTGTGTCCCTCTTCCTTCAAGTAACAAATATTTGAGAGAAAACAGAAAATGTACTAAGATGATGATGATGATGATAATTATATTAATAATAATAACAATAATAATAAATTAGTAGTAGCAGTAGTACCTTTAAGACATGTTTTTATTGATAGGCAAGTATTATTTGACAATCATAACAATATCACAAATAGTAAACAACAAAATAATACAATTAAATTAAAAGCTTTTATAATTGATTACCTGTACATATGTCAAATTGTGTGCAATCTCAGTAGCTGTATAACGTCAAACCAAATTTAACATAATTGTTATCCAGTTTATGGTTTAATTTTACCATGAAAAATCCTAAATCATTTGTTAAAGTCCACATGTTACACGTCTCTCAGTTTTTTATTTTACATTATAGTGATTTTTTTTTAAATCCCAAATTATTATTGGCCGTTCTTATCGTGTATCTTGTAATTAACAATACATAAAATGTAAGTGTTTATCATTTATGGTAAATTTGATCCTACAATTGTGGTATTGTTAATCCCGAAATTGTTCTTCAAATTATTAATTATGCAGTTGACGCCAGTACTAAGAACGTCCAAAGATACCTGGACTTTAAACCGCTCTAAAACAGTCAAATTTGTCCTGTCAGTCTGCAGTAAGACTCGGTTCAATGACGATAGGCGGGTAAAGTAATTAAAGTTTAATTGAATACTGTCAAAATTAAAAGTCCAGAGCAATTCATACCACAAGGGATGCGATGAACTCTCGTCTCTCCATAATCCGCTTTCAATGCTTCCTATCGTCCGCCTCACAAACAAGAAGTGTATTAACATAAATAATATCATGTTTGACAGAGCACCGAGGAACTAAACACGCCCGTGAAGGGCGCCGCCATGTTGAGGAAAAGTCTTCCGTGTTAGATGATGACGTAGTCATCACATGACAACAAAAAACAAGAACTCCAGGAAGTGAGTCTCCTCGGATACAATCACTGTGGTGGAAGAACATATTTCAAATCGTTACTTTACCCCCCAAAAAATAAAATTAAATAAAAAAATTAAAAATTAAAAATTAAATACAATAAAATAAATAAATAAAAAATATATATATATATATAAAACAGCGCAAGTATATATTTGATATTCTTGTTTCTGGATAGAGTCGAGCAGCCTGGCGTGTGAAGGGGTAAGATGCTAGTGGCTTGATCTCTTCTAGTCCTCATTATCATCAGGTTGACAAATTGGCCAAAAATTATGAATTATCATTCTTTTCTCTATTGAAATGACATATAATTTGAAACTGAACCCTGAACACTAGAAAACGTTTTAATTTATATGTCCAGGCTCCAGCTGGAAATGTTAATATTTATGTTTATACCCTAGATTTCTGAGAATAAATACAATAGAGTCCTATAATAAATAATTTTATAAAGTGCTTCTATGACCTAGTTTAGCTCAAGTCACTTACCAGTCCACAGATTCCTGTTTCTTATTTATTCGTGATGCTGTTGCATAAATGTGTACAAGTAAATGTGTTCTTTTCCAATGACATGCCGACTCTGTTATTTATGGGCTACTGTCAGCCTGGCAGTGTCTCCTATTAGGCAAGAGCAGGCAAAGGGCCGCCACCTCCTTATTCAGCCCGGACCCAATGATGTCTGGGCTGAATGCACCCAGTTTGAAACTCCGTGCCCTTCATCCATCTTGTTCAAGTAGGTCTCGGAGGGAATCCCTTCGAATGTGAGCCTCAGCTGGATTTGGACTTGGATGCTGCTTCATTCTCCTGACGTATAATAAGCCTGAGGAAGGCGAGACAGCATCACTTACAATCTCCTCCTCACCCTTTTATTGTCTGTATAAAGCAAAGAGTTGGATATGGATGCTGTGTGGACTATTTTCTTTATCATCAAGATTACGTTACTGGGCATTGATTTTTAGAATATTTTATGTTTTTAGAAATTCAATACAGAGGGCACCCAAAGGGGTAGCCGTGCCACTGAATAGGACTGTTGTAAAAGGGCTGCTTATTCACAGCCGCACACAACAACAACAATTGTCGATATCCTCCGCTCAAGAATGTCACGACTGAAACATTGCAAATAGTTCAAAATGGGTTAACACGACGCAAATTGAACACTAAATGATTGAGAAAATGGATGGATGGATTTTACAACGACATACTGTATTATTCATTTACAAGAATTTACTGGACACTTTAGTTTCCAGGCCTGTAAATTAGAATACAAGAAACAGTTGTAAACTAGATTACACGAATTGCTATAAAAGTAAATACAGTACGTAACAAATTTTACAAGAATTAGCTGGCAGCTTTTTTGCCAGTTATTTCTTGTAAATTTTACAGTCAGTTCATTAGTGTGTTTTAGCAAAGACCAATGAATATTAAGTCTTTTAGAGGTACTTTTTCCTTTTGTGACCCGTTTCACGTCATGCAAGTTAACAATTCTTATTTGCAGGTATTCTGAAGCTCTTTTGTGAAAGAAATGACTCACATGGGGCAATGCTTGTTGTGAATAGAAAACTCAAAACCGGTGTGTGATTATATTGGTGTAGGCCAGCTTTAACCAATACGCCCAATCTTGTTACATTGATTAGACTCTAGGCTGACTCATGAATCACATTAGCTCTCAGTCATTCCACTTACACATTACACACATTACATATTTTTTCCACCCCACACGTGTGTCCAATAAAATCATGGCAACAAATAACTTGGTATTGCTATAAGCAGTCTGTTGGTTTAGCCTATTTGTGACAAAGTTGAAGATCAGATCACAATTTATCACCAATGTAGGCTTATGACCGATCAGTTCACATACTTTTATTTGCAGCTGTATCTCCAAAATTAAATAAAAAGGTTGCCTGCACAAGAGAAGGTGTGTTCCGTTACCCCTGTGTAAGGTTAATGAGAAGCACCCGGTGTCTGTGCAGATTTGCAGAAAGCACCATTGATCTTGACCCAGTCATAGTACGATCTCAGAAATA
Source organism: Leptonotus elevatus (assembly GCF_054856555.1). Classification (NCBI taxonomy): domain Eukaryota; kingdom Metazoa; phylum Chordata; class Actinopteri; order Syngnathiformes; family Syngnathidae; genus Leptonotus; species Leptonotus elevatus. Next base: position 6,818,615 of record NC_141248.1, read on the forward strand.
AAAAGGAGTGAACAAGAGGGGAACTGATTCACTGTAAGCCACAAGTCAGCAAAGGGCAATTCTAGCCCTCAGGCCGTCTTTGAAAAACTGAAGGGCAAAGCATGGTGGATTAAGCCACAATGTGGGGAGGGAGAAAGCCTAGCAGCCAAACCGCAAGTGTTATTGTGGTAACACCGAGCGCACGGGTTGACAGCTTGCCCTTTATTTTTTATTGGCAAGCATGGCAGTGTCTGTGAGGATAAACTATTGAGTCAAAAGTTCATATGACTTGCATGGCAAAGTGTTTGCTTCTCTAGTCTTTACACCGATGGGTGTGGAACTGAAGAAATGCTTGTGAATTCAGTGATTAAAAGGGAAGTCAACCCCCCAAAAATCTTTACAATAATATGTTGTATTTGCCCCCACTAGTGCACATATGGCATTGGGATTAATGTTGTTTGTGGGATACGAGTTAAAAAAAGCAGCAAAATCCACCTGTTTTTATCCATCCCAGTGCTCGGCCATTTTGCCACTTGCTATTGACTGGAAACGACATTGCAATGCCAAAGGTTGCGGGTAACGACCAGAGCTGGGCTCTTCCGTTAATCGTCAATTCCCCGTCAATGATGACGCTCACCACACAATGATATAAAGCCTCGTAAAAATACACGGACTGAGCACCAAATGAAGCAGGTTGAGTAGAAACGGTCCCTCTAGTTACGTGAATTTTTGCAAGGCTCTGTGTCATAAAAAATTCATGGAAAATACAGAAGCACTCGGCGAAAGGGTATGCATCGTCATCGACGGGAATTGACGATAAACGTAAGTGCCTAACTGTGGCAACAACCAATCATGGATCACCTGTTTTTTGGGTTTGGTCAAGTAACATTCACAAGTGATTGGTTGTAACCTGAGCCCTGAGCAACTGTGATGTAATTTTCGGTCGACAAGTGGCAAAATGGCCGCCTTCTGAGATTGATCAAAACGTATGGACTTTGCTGCTTAACTCATATTCTACGATTGCAATATTAACCAGAATACCATATTTAGAGTACTGGGTACTACATAGAAGAACATATGATTGTCAAGAAATGTATTGTGGCAAAATGGCCGCAAAATGGCCGCCGCCTGAAATAGCTAAAAACATTAATTTTTATTCCACAAACACAACATTAATCAGAATACTGTGTTAAAATTAGTGGGCTTGCATAGAACTTGTAATTGTTAAGAACATTTTGGGGTTAACATCCACTTTAAGAGCCACAGTATTTTTGCCCTTACAATGTACTGTAGTTCTAAATGAAGTCTGGCTCTGCCCTTGAGTGTGTGCCATTTCAAACATTGCAGATTGCTTATAAATATACGTATTAAAATTAGGTAGCTGAGTTGCCTTTTTAGACAACCATGTGGATCAATGCTAAAAAAAAATTATAATTATTTTTTACATATACCGGCAAGCACCATCTGTAATGGCAGTTATGTGTGATTTCTCATCTTGATTCTGACACAGTGATATTATTCATGAGACAGTGTGGCCGAGCAGTGTGGCAGACTTGGGTCGAACGAAACTGCTGCTCATTAGGCAGTCTACATTTGCATCATTAGGCCGCCACAACAGCAGGAGCAGGCACAGATGCAACTAAGCGCCTTTCAAATAAATCTTTGTTTTTGCTCTCAGGATGATGGGCTACAAGGATCGGGGACAGGGAGGGAGACCAGAAGGGAGTGGCGAGAAGATTCTCAAAAGGAGAGGAAGGTGACAGCTAGAAAGGAGAAAGGGAAAAGAGGCAAGGAGGTAAAGGAGAAGAGAAAGGTTAGAAAGAAAGATTAGAATAAAAGAACATTCATTATAAATTCACTGAATCGACAAGCTGTCAGGCTGCCATGCTGTCTATGGAGCACACAAACACAATTGGAAAAATGACTGTGCCTCCATCACGCCACCCAAAACTTGCATTAATCACCTGTGGTTGCATTTAACATCATTGTGCTCCATAGTATATGAACAATCCATAAAAACCTAAAATCATGTCATAATCCTTTCATCCCATTCTCCCTCTTGCTTCCCCCACCAGTTCAACACTTTTGGGCCATCAGTGAAATATGAGCTGCCTGTAGCATATTGATCCTACGCTCCGAAGATGGATTGATCACAGACAAGACAAAGCAATCGTGATGCATCCTTGTTCTGCTGGAGAAGCCGTTCCAATGGTTTCAATGCTTGTTATTGATTCCTTGAATGGATTCGGCCATGATGCAAACAGTGGGATTTTGTGCTCTGTGCTATTGCGTTTTCACATCCACCAGGTGAGCTGAGGGAATGCCTGTCAGCCGCACCTTTGTCTTCCCATCCATTCATTCTCTGTACCGCTTATCATCATTAGAGTAATCTGGAGCCTATCCCAGGTGAAATAGTCGTCAGCCAATTGCAAGCATAGTAGCTTTTAACTGACTGGGAAGTGTGTAATAAAACCCATGTCTATGTTGCATTGTGTCCTGACCCAAAGAGAGTAGTCATTCTGCTTTTGTTTCCTTGAAAATTATTTAAAATAAATTGTCAGACGGACACACGATCAGGAATGCAAGGTGGTCTCCAATTGCACACGTCACGTGCGTGGCCAACTATGTCATCTTGTTGCCATCCAAGCAACGTTTTTTTCATGGACGCGTTTGGCCAAACCACATTCTGAACATTCTGTTACAAAGGCATGGCTTTGTAGTAAAAGGGTGCGAGTACTATATTGGCATGCCTGCAGTCCAGACCTGTCCCCCATGTTAAATGGAAAACGGAGACCCCGGACAGCCGAAGGTGTACATCAAGCAAGAATGGGAAAGAATTCCACCTACAAAGCTTCAACAATTAGTGTCCTCGTACAGTTCCCAAATGTTTATTGACTGTTGTTAAAAGAAACGGTAATGTAACACAGTGGTAAACATGACCCTGTCACAGCTTTTTTGGAACGTGCTGCAGTCATAAAATTCTAAGTGATTATGTGTTTAAAAACAATAAGGTTTATCAGTTTGAACATTAAATAGCTTCTCTTTGTAGTGTATTCAATTACATATAGGTTGAACATGATTTGCAAATCATTGTATTCTGTTTTTATTACTGATCATAACACAAATGTGGCAAAACTATTATGGAATATTGAAATGTTTTGATGAAGGAGCATCATAGTCAAAGTTTCGCAGGCAAGTCTTTCTTTTTAAGGCAACACTCCAAAACTTCAGTCTGTGGTGAATCATGAATATTTTTTTTTTGTTACGAGGTCAGTGAACAAGTAGTTTCATCTTTGCTGGCAGCCATTTTTAAGCCATTCAATAACACTGGTTCCCTGTCTCTGTCAAATTGAGAACTCTTAAGTGGCTTTTCTGACAAAAACAGATTCACAGCGTGGATCGATTTAAGCCATGAACATTTAATAGAAAACGAGGAGCAGGGTAGAATTCCCATGTATGCGTGTTTTTGAGCATGCGTGTCCATATATGAACTAACCCCTTGGAGGCATCTCCCCCAACCAACATTTCTCTCTGGTTCAATGAAGACCGAGGAGCTCCATCACAGTAAAATATGCACAAACATGCTCGGCAATCTTGTCCTATCTGGTCTGAACGTGTCGTCTAATAGAATTATGGATCTGTTCTTGTATGGTCTGTGGCACAGTGACATTTGATTTCATGAGCTGATACAGTGGCCCCAATCCAACGTGTGTGACACATTGTGACACTTTCAGTCACAAGAGAACTCTTGACAAATTGTCAACATGTAAGTGAGAAATGTTTTAACACTGCTGGGAATAACTTACCGATGAGACAAACCACAGCAGGAAAAAAGAGCGTTCTTCCATCCATGTTCCCCTTTGGTGTCAGAAAACTTTGAGTGTGAGCCAAACTGTGATAGTGAATAGCTCTACACCTTACGATAGACAATGAATATGATTCTGAAACATAAATGTTACATCAGATTGTCCTCTGCTTGCGACTGATGACCTTTCAAATAGCAAAGAGTGAGCACTGAGGGAGAAGCTAACCTTTCAAATTTAAATAACATCTGGATAACTAAGGCTGTTTTGCTGCAGTGTCACAGTGTCACCCAGTGGTTGAATGGTGCATCACACTAGTATGTTACAGACTTGGAGTGGCTCCCAAACTTTTAATTGGCTTTGTGTATCCTCTGAACTATTTTTTCATGGCATGGGTACGCCCTCACTCATACTTGCTGATGATTCTCCAAAAGAAGAATGTAACACCTGATTATAAAATGAACATTATTTTGTTTCCTTCATTTGAATTTGGGCAGTCTTCTTGTCAAGTCAAATTAAATATCAAATAAATGTTTCCTTGAAAATATTAAAATAACATAAAAGGGGGGAAAATAATCACTATAAAGAATAAACCTGTCTTTGTTGTATGTCACTCTGAAAACAAATACCACAAGGAGCGCTTCGAATAAGTCCCCTTTAAACAGGCATGTTTGTGATTTTTGTGCGGCTGTGCCACATATGATTGATCTGGGAAATAAATTATCACATGTTTGCATGTACCTCCTGCAATGTGCTTGCATACCCCTACCCTAATTGAGACACACTCCTATAGAAGACTGCAGTTATGCTACTTAAATGATTGTGTTGAAGATAATTCAGTGTAATAATAACCAGCCAGTTTACTTGAGCTGAATGTGAATGAGACAGCTTTGTAAAGTCAGAATGTACAATTCCATTTGCCTTGCATGCATAATTGATATGTTTCACATTTATCAGCTGTCATGTCACACGTATAGTCCAATTTTTTTTCAGCATGTGGGACTGTTTCCATCAAGCACCTCGTCAAAAGAAAGCCTTATGGGACTAGCATATTTGATTGTGTGATAATAACCAATTAATGTGCTAATTTCACAATTCATCTCTCCAATAATTGCTGCCATCAATATCAAGTGAATTGAGAGTGTGTCACCCTCATTTGCAGAAACATAGCTCAGGATTTTCTTAACGCCTTGCATGGTTATGATTAATACAGGATGAACAGAAAACACGAAAACAAAAAGGACAATGCAACAGCATGAAGGGGAGTAAATATAGTATCCAGACATTGGACTGCACTTTGTTTGACAATAAAGTGTTTTAATTTTAAATACAGCTATTTCATTTTCATTGTAACAATGGAAAACAAGAACGTGCATGTTAAGATGTCATTATTAAAAACTAAATCTATGTGTATTGTTTAACATTATCTTTGTTTCGAAACAGTCTTCACATCATTGGTTGAATAGGACCAGCTTTCTATATCACAGAGCGGGGAGCGGACCCCAGTTCAAGACCATCAACCCCAGACACACAGCTGCAGTGTCTTTTAGCAAGATACAGATACCCCAAAGTACAAGTAAAGTAACCCTGCTCCAGTGGGTGCCACTGACAGTGCGTATTTGTTGTGATGGCTCAAATTCAGAGGTCAAATTTCATGCGTACATCACAAAAAAGAGGATCTTCATTAAATGTATGTAATTAAATATAAATGTTACTCTCGAATGTCAGCATCTTATATACTTACGAGCATCAGGCGCCCTCTTGTTTTAGGATATTTAGGATGTATTATAATATTAGCAATAGAAAATTGCCATTAATTTCATGCACATCCTTATATAATATATGCTAAGAATGATGGTTACAAAGTTGACAGAGTTCAGAATTGACAATTCTGAGCCTATATGCAACAAGTCTTACTCGGTGAAATGACCCTCTCCGTTCATTAAAAAAGCATCGCAATTTGGGTCATTGTAATTGGATTTGTGAGGATTATTTTGATTTTAAAATGTGATGAAATGTTATTTGTCTACTATAACAATCTACTTGGTTTGTATGCTAGTCAAAGGCAAAGGCAATACAACACGCCATTTGTTTTCACCGTGTAAAGGAAGCGTTTGCATTGCGCTGCATTGCGGAAATATCAGAAATGCCCAGATGTCTGGAATTGTAAATAGTTGCAGGGTGATACTTTTGCTAAAACATTGACTTTGCCTAATAACTAGAGTCAAGTCATTTATAGGCCTATATCACTTAATCACAAAATAGTCTCAAAGGGCTTCTTCACACACCCAGTTGACAAATATTAACGACATCCCCTGATCTTAACCACAAGAGGGCAAGGGAAAACTCCAAAAAACACATCTGGGGAAAAATAAGAAACCTTGAGAAAAGACCACATGTGGGATGACCAGACTGCAATAGATGCAATTAAGAGCATTAAAAACAGCATTAACTTTGTCTAACATTAGCCTCAAGGCTGGCAAGCGATTAGATTAAGAATGATGGGAGTAAACTGACATTCCGGTGTCAAAGAGGGGGAAAATCATGACAAAAGCAGCCCAATTGTATTTATGTGTATATTAGGCAACAAGAGAAAACCCTTATAAATCCAAAAATGTAATTTGTATCTTAAAAAAAACATTTTGCAAGACATTTCGGCATAAAAAGTTTGAAAAAATATTACTTTACAATGTTTTTTTCATTATTAACTTTTTGATAATGATAACACTCAATAATTCAAATATCCATATCAGTAACATTAAATTTCAAAAATAGAAATTCTGTTGGATATGTACGACGCCGTATTAGCGCCACGTAAAAATGTTTTTTAGAGGGCGGGGGCAATATTCCGAGAAAAAACTCGCAAATGTGCCACTTTATAAAGTGGCACATTTGCGAGTTTATAAAGTGGCAAATTATTTTTTTCTCGGAATATTGTCCCCGCCCTCTAAATATATATATATATTTATACGTGGCCCTAATACGCCGTCGTAAATATGTATACACTGCTACTGACTCAATTATTACAACAACCCATTTGTATTTTTTTTTATTACAAGCCCTGGCATATTGAAACACTCCAGGCCCATTGGGGGCGATAGTGAGTCGCGTGTCCTGTCGATGGTCAGGTCAGCCATCTGGCGCAGTCAGCTAGCTTCAGCAGGATTTGGGAAAATGGAGGCACGACCGAAGAATGAGCGAGGGCACATCCCTATCTCTGCAGTGTAGGTGGGTAAAATATCGTGGGTTTTTACTTTAATCGCCTTCGTGAATATCTGTTGCATGCATTCTATTCATCAACAACCTCACTAGTTGCACGATTTTCCCCCAGTCGACGCCTACTGCGGTAACGTCATGCAAGGTTGTACGTGCTTACTTGTTCTCGACAAACAACTCACGATTTAATCACTGAGTAGGTTTTAATATTGCTAGTGAACGAGCTTGGTCCCCAAATGTATCTCTAGTGAGGCGTATATGCTCATCGAAATGGCTCGTACGGTACCCTATTAGCTAGCTAGCTGATGCTCGTGTTGGGCGGTCGCTTTCGAAAGCTAACATTTCTTTAACAGCACTGCCATTTTAACGACAATCAAGTGCAACTTTAAAAACAAACAAATACAACTAACAAAAAATGTAGCGATTGAAGTTATGTTAATAGCACGGCGACTTACAGCATGTTCAGCTCGGTTCGTTTTTTTGCATTAAACAACGCGGTGTCGTGTTAGCTAACGCGATTAGCAAATGAGGCTTTGCGGCCATTACATGGTGATGTGTGGAGCCTACGCATGACCCTGTTGCGCCAATATCCGTTAAGAGTGAATTATATTCGAAAGTGTTTGACATTTTACGTGATCCTTCTTGCTGTGGTGCGACATTACAGGCCCCTGGATTGTGTTTGTTCAGGGCCGCGTATAGCCCCGCTAAAGTAATGACGTAACGACATCAGCTAGTATACTACCGCTGCTAACGACTCTCTTGACATGTTTACACATTAAAAGGTCGTCATTACCACTTTTTTTCCCTAGCTTGTCAGTAGTAATGATGCTCATATTGTGCGGTACTGTATCGCCATTTTGGCCCGTCCTCCCATTTTGTGAACATTACACCCAGTCACGTGGCACGGTGAGGCGCCACAGGCGCGGATTCGGTGGGGTTTTAGCAACATCGCCATGCACAAGATACTATATGCTTCTAAAGGACCTTTCCGTGCTATGATGCTCTTTAATTGCTTCTCGATGACCAAAATCATCACGACTTTGTTGGAATCAAAATAGCACATTGAATTTTCAACTGCTGTAATTGGAAAAGGTTGGAAATGCCTTCATATTATTTCAGTCTAACATTGATTGGCATATTGTTGCATATACATTTTAGTTGAGGCCCTTTGACTCTTGAAATCATAAAAAAAACGTATATGCTAATGAGTTACAGAGTGCTCTTATCCTAAGTTTGTTTTTTTCCCTTTCTGGCAGATCATCAAATCCTGATGATTGTAGTTGAGAAGCCGTTTGTTTTATTGAGGAATTGAAGGTAGTTTTCAGAAAACTAGTCAATTTTATTTTTTTTAGACTTAAAACCTTAATTTCAGTAGGGTGACCTTAAATGTATAATTATATAGTATTCTACTTAGAGTTGAAGCATATTAAAATTAATGTGTTAAATTTTAAACATATTGCAGTGTGAGCAGTATTTTTAAACACCTTATCTGATTTAAATTGACACATTCTTGTATATCTTTTTAATTGTTGCATTAGGCAGAATAAAAGACTCAGAATACAAAAATCTTGCCACTTGCATAATACTCAGGTGGCAGGCTTTTTCCCCCCAAGACTTATGACATGATTTGTCTAGATTGCAGCAATGAAATAAATAGATTGAAACTTAACTTCTCCCTTTTACCAGTTTCTTTAAATTTCCCATTTTTAACTAAATAGAAATGTGCTTTTTTTAAATACTGCGTTATCCAGGGTTCCTGTGCATCCTTAAAAGGCCCTGAGTGCAGGAATAAAAAAAACAAGGCCTCAATTGGCATAGAAATGTCTTTCATCAATCTTTCAAAAGTCTTACAAATTATAACACGTGATAAGTAGGATTTTATTGTAAATAGTCTAAACTCTCTAAATTAATATTCATAAAACATATTTAAATGATTGACTCTTGTGATAACATCATGCAATCAGTATAGCGGAACCCAAAAATTAAGTGCAGATGCGCATCGTTTATGGACTCGAGCAAGTTTTGAAACCATGCGACATTGGGAAGTTGGTCTTAAATTTTGTTTCAAATGGAATATCTTAAAGTCTTGAATTTAACTTGGCCTTTACCTTTAGGAATCAAGTTATCCTTTTGTGAATTCTGAAGGCTTGCAGTGATTTGCAAGACGATGAAGGATTGCTGAAACTGGCCCTCTTTTTACAACATTTTCCTCATATTAGCGTTTGATGTTTCAAATTTTCATAAGTTTGGCAAGCATAAAGCAAATGTTAAAATTTCTCGATTTCCTTAGTGGGCATCTGCTATACCTCTTTTGCACTTCTTTGGTGACTCTGTTGTGCTCTTCTCCTAACTAGCGATTCAGTTTCAAAGTATTGATTGACTCCACCCATGGAGGAGAATGTGAGCCCTGAGCTCTCTCTAGCTCATGAGCCTGAAAAAAGCCAAGACCATATGGATGGCTGCTCTCAAGGTACCTTGAATGAGCTTGTTTTTCCCATTAATGAAGGCTGGGGCTATGGTGTGATGCTATATCAAATTCACCTTAGACCGCTTTAGTTGGGTGAAAATTAAAGGCACACAAGAAAGAAACCAAGTTGAGCACATCTGTAGTTTATGAAAATTAGATTTTTTTTAAAATTTTTATTCTGGTTGCTTCTTTAAAATGTAGTTAGTCCTGTGATTAATTTTACCTTTAGCTTTCTGTGATGTGTGTACTCTACAGGTGATGGAGAAGAGCGGTCCAGTGAAGAAAATCAAACTTTATCACCCGAAAGTGAAAAGGTGGCAGAGGAGACAAAAGAGAAACTAGACCAATCTTCCAAAGCCAACAGCGAATTGAAGAAAACGTGGGCATTCCGTCGGTCCACCGTTGCTCAAAGAGAGATGCCAGTGGAAGCAGCGACAGACAACCAAGAGAGCCGCTATCCTGTACGCCGTAGTGGCAGACAGTCAAAGCGTACCGACAAATTGGAGGAATTCCTCTCCACAACGAAAAGAGTGGTGAGAAAGAGCGCGCCCCCAACCCTGGAAAGTGGAGATCCTCCTTCACAAACCCCAACTGATGCAGAAACTGCCTCAGAAGCCAGCTTTGATGGTAACGCAGACACAAAGACAGTGGAGGACAAGCCTGAGCCGCCTGACAGGAAAACTAGAAGTAGCACGAGGCAGCAAACTCGAAGGTCAACTAAGCTTGGCAGGTGGACAAGGCAAAGCGAAAGCGCCACACTCAAAGATGAAGGAAGTTCTGAGAATGAGGACAGCGGAGATGGTGCTGAGCTGCCGAGCAAAGATATAGAGAAATCAGGCAAAGGGACTGTTGTCTCGAAGATGGATGACGGAAATGCTAATAAGGAACAACACCAGCCCGAGCTGGATCTAGAGAAAAAAGATGAGGAAAAGAAGCAAAATATTAAAGGGGAAGCTCTGGAGGAGGAGGAAGAAGAAGAGGAGGAGGAGGAGGACGACGAAAACGATGATGATGATGACGACGACGATGATGATGAGACCACAGAAAAACCTGCATTGTTGGCAAAGCGTGGTCCAATTAGAACATACATCAATAAAAAAAGAGCCACAAATGTCACCAGTACCCCTGCCAAGGCACTGACTCCTGTGCAAGCTGTTGGCAAGCCTCAGGAAGAGGACGACAGTGATGACGACGGTTCTTCCTCATCTTCGTCAAGCAGTGATTCTGATGGAGGATATGACCCCAATGCACTTTATTGCATCTGTCGCCAGAAACACAACAAAAGGTTTGTTTTGAATGCTTTATTGGGTGGCAATTCTAGCATTGTTTTAACTATTCCAAATGTAAATATATTAAATAAGTGGTTCTGTAGAAATGAATAAAATCCAGATGTTAAAAAAAATAGCTGTGTGAAAGAATTATAAGCTGAACAGCAGTTGTTCCCTTGACAACTTGAAATCTCAGCGGGTTTGTTATTGATGACAAAATATTAAGAATACACAATCCTAGGTCTGGAAAATTTCAAATGAATTGTATCAGCATTTCAGTTCACGGGTTTGTATTTATTTTTTGTAGCCTTTCACAGACACGCCTGCTTATTTGTGTTTTGTTAGTTTTTCCCCAGATTTAAGTTTTATTTTTTTATGGCAGTTATAAGGGAGCGTCAATTACATATGGATTTTTGCTGTTTGCAGTTGGGCTTGATCCCTGTCCCATGGGAATAGCGGTGGTCCACTGTACACTCATTTACACCCCGTCTTAAATTCTGCATTCTTTCATCATCATCCCCCCAAACCAAACATTAATAGTTTATAAAATAATAGGTGATGAGTCTGAGGACACATCTTTTCATGTTAAATTTAAAATTGCTGGCCTAAGCCTACTATAATCCAAATTTGGTCAATGAATTTATATTTATAACATTAGCAGCCAGGTCCATTATTTTGGTGAGTTTTTCATCTGTTTTTATCATCCATGCGTCCATTCATTTTCTTCGACTTAGCGGGGTTGGTTTGCAGGGCAGCAGCCTAAGCAGGGAAGCTCAGACTTCCATCACCCCAGCCATTCTGTCCAGCTCGGGGGTATTCTTGATTTGTTCCCAGGTGAGCTGGTCAGCAAGCCCTGGGTTGGCATGCTCATGCATTTTCTGAAGGAAGTATAATTTTTGTATTTGTAGAACTCATAACGACAAAACATTAGTGACTCAAGGATTTGAATTTAGGTTTATTTTCCAGCAACACTTCTAGCGCAACAAGCTGCAAACCCACACAAATGAAACGACACATTTGCAGAAGTTTCAATGAGAAGCTTCCACCTTGCAGCACTTTCAGGGGAGGCAGAACATGAGCAGAGAGATGGGGTGTGGGCCAGAGGCACTTTAATTTGACTGGAACTTTGGTTGAACGCATTTCCAAACGGTTTATCCCAGACCATTAGCATTTCTGAGCATCAGCTTGTATGAAACAAATCATACAAGAAGTACTATAACTTAATGATATTTTATGACAGTCGGATATGAACATACACAATCATTGATGTTAAGAAGCAGGAATAATAAGGGAATTCCGACTAGGTTATCATTACAAATGTCCTTGCTCACTAGGTTCATGATCTGCTGTGACCGCTGCGAGGAATGGTTCCATGGAGACTGTGTGGGCATAACAGAGGCTCGTGGGCGTCTGATGGAGAGAAATGGCGAGGATTACATCTGCCCTAACTGCACAGCCAAAAAAAGCCAGGTGATCAGGCCTGCCACCTCCATGCTGTCTCTGGGCATAGACATTGCGAAGACCAAAGCTGCCATTGATCTTCCACTTCGCGCTTCTGCCACTATTCCTGACCTGAGTCCCGCGGCAACTTTAGTGGCGGCAGCACAGCTACCCTCAACATCTTCCGGGACAGACGAGAAAGGAGTGGATGACATCGGGATAAAAGGCAGGATCGAGAAAGCCACAAATCCTACAGGAAAAAAGAAGATAAAAATCTTTCAGCCGGTAGGTCCTTACAAGTAAACCAAATGTTTTTGTTTTGTTTTTTTAAACGATAATTCAAGGCTTTAAAATGTGACATGTTAAACAAAATGTCCTGGTATCGATATAAAGTGCATAAATCTATATTGTGTTATGCATGTTGCATGCTTTCAAAAGATTTAAAGTTGTTGTGAATAATGGTGGGAATGAGAATACTCTGCAATTATGAATGAGATTTTTAACATGGCTTCTAACACATGTCACTTCCCTGACAATACCCTGCTCATTAGTAGCTATTGTGTACTGGTTTGAAGCAGACTGTACAGCAGGCAACACCACCAAATGATGACCAGAAGGGGGCGCCTGTGCCAGTAAAGCCAGTAAAGCCAGTAAAGCCAGCGTGTCCAACACCAGAGCCAAAAGCAGCACCAGAGATGGAGCAGGAGAAGGTGGCTTCGAACGTGGAGGTGAAAACAACGGGGGCGGAAGAAGCTGAAAAGTCAGTGGAACAGGAGGATGTGTCTCTTCCTAAATGCATCGGTCCCGGCTGCGAGAACAACGCCCAGCCAGATTCCGTGTACTGTGGGAATGACTGCATCCTGAGACATGCTGCTGCTACTATGAAGTCATTCACTGACGTCAAAGAGCCTAAGAGCAAATCTCAGAAATCTACATCTGCATCAAAGGTAATTTGGACTACCTTAAATCGCGAAAAGATGTGTGCAGGTCAGCTTGTCGAAGTGAATAGATTTATAATCAAGGTGTCTTTGTTGACCATCAAGCGTCACCCTGTTGCTCAACAGTTAACTTGTGTTCAATGATGTCATCACCAAGATGGCTGCTCCGCTCCTAAGTTTATTTTATTTAATGACACATTTTCTTATTTTTGTGTACATGAACTATAAAGTCATATCACATATCTTTAGCATGAATATGACTTGTACTGGTGCAACTTTCTTTATCTAGTCTTTGTTGTATGTTTTGGTATTGTTTCATATTGTCTATATGACTAAATGCCTTTAACAGAAACACTTTGTGATGAAGAATGTGCTTTGATCGTAAGAATTATGATTACTAGTGAGTGCGCAACATACATTGTTCAGTGTTCACACTGCCCTTTTGTTCATTTTGGGTCACCGGTAATCTGTTAGTAAAAGTTCACACCTTGAATTGTAATCGAGCTGGTGTGTAGTGCACACACTGTCTGCCTTTTTGAACCACCTCCAACTAAAATGATCCATACTGTTGGTATTTATATCAAGTGGTTCTGTTCCTTGCTTCAATTGTGAGGCTAATTAATGAACATATCATGTGCATATGCAGCATTTCATAAACAGAACAAAAGGATGGCTGTCCAATTGTCTTTTGCTGTTCATCTAGTACAGTTAATTTGACAATGTGAACAAAATAATATACATACAATATGTATAACATATTAATTCATACAATGATTTATGACCATTCTGCCCTAGAAGCTTTAAAGTTTAATCTATTTGTATTTAAAAATACCTACTCAATTTATTGAGCACTTAAAAATATGCTCAAACAATATAAAGTAGGAGCGTTCAAAACTACTCTTTTTTTTCAGACCGTAGCAGCGCAAGTACTCAAATCTTCACTGATACCAAGTACCGATACCACTAGTGCTTTTGATACATAACATTTCCCCCTAAAAACAATGACAGATAATTTTAAAGAAATACTTAAATATCCCATATCATTAAAATGGCATGAAATAAATGGCCATTTTCTGTTCTAATTTCTAGTTCGGATTCATAAAACGGCCACAAGAGGGCAGCTGATACTGCTATCGGCCACCGTTGCAAGTACAGAGACCTTAAAATTAGGCTGATATCGCCATTGGCACCGATACCTATATCTGGTATCGGTACTCCCCCATCCCTATTATAAACTGCGATTGGTTGCTGACAAGTTCCGGTTGTAACCTGCCTTTCTGCCAAAGTCAAATGTGATGGGATGCAGCTTACTTGCAATTCAAATGAGGGTGAACAGTATAGCAGACAGGTGGTTAAATATACTAATATCACTGTGCAGAATTGGGAGAATGAGTCGCGTACAAATGCACACTAAATGTTTGTGCATGGCCTTGCAATCATACCTAAAAATGCTGTTTTGGCAAACTGCCTTGCATTGGCCTTATGTAATTACACCGTGGTGAATGAGACTGCTGATTCACCAGATAATTCATTAGATTGACTCGAGTAAAGGAGGATTACATGAAGGGATTGTCCTGTTACCTGTTTTAGCAAGTGCCCAGCCCCCCCCCCCCCCCCTCCTTTCAAGGTGCTGTCACTAAACTACCTTAATGTGCATCTCTTTGATCCGTTCAGAGGGGAGCTGCGCGTCGGACGAGGTCCCAGAAGGACAGCAGGTCGGACTCTGAGAGCGATGAAGGAGATGACGACTACGTTCCTGATGAGGATGATGAAGACACACACGCTGTGGAGCAGCCACCCCCGCCTGCCACTGCGTCCTGGTGCAGCGACCATAATTACATTGCAGTACCACCAGAAAAGACTACATCCATATCAACCACAGTGTTAAACAAAAAGTGTATGTATCTCTTTGAGGGTCTTCTTGTTAAAATAGTTGATTTTATTCCTAACAGTGGTTTCTTTCATGCTAGCATAACCTAAAACAGGACATTTAGGAGGTTTTCTGTGTTAGATGAAATCATGACTTGTTAAGTGTGATTTTGATGACGTGCCTCTGGATGGAATAGTGGCAGCTGCTGAAAAGGTAAGTGTGTGATCGGACTTTTCAACAATTCAACAAGCACTGGAAAGATGCTGAACATTAGAATAATTCAAAAGCTATAGAGGTCATATCAGTAGCTTATCAGGAATGGCCAAGTTTGCACAAAAAAAAAAATCCCTGGTAGTATGGTTAGTGGCATCCTTAAATGGGCTGATGCGTGAAAGCATCAGGCAGTGAACATAATTGTCTTGCTAAATTGCCCTTTGGGATTAGAAGGATCTGTCAATCTGGTTGTTAGCCAAATAAGGACGCTTTGGCCTCTGATGAGCCATTTTGGTATCCCTGTTTCAGAAAAAAAAGAATACTGGGATATCTGTTGCAAGTTCAGACACTGGGGGCAGCGTGGTTTAGTGGTAGAGTGGTCGGCTCGCAACCCAGAGGTTGTGGGTTCGATCCCATGCCATTGTGACCACGTCGAAGTATCCTTGAGCAAGATACTGAACCCCCCTCCTGATGCTACCTCATTAGTAGCTGAATGAGTAGTCAAATGTAACGCGCTTTGAGGGTCTTACAAGGTGGAAAAGCACCATATAATCAAAGTACCATTCACCATTACTAAATTTTTACAGTTTATGGTTAGGTTTTGGATAAGATCGGTGTGTACGTGTAGGGTCTTTTGAAATGACCACTCAATTTGTAAGTCTGCTCCATGGGGGCCATCACTTAAGCAGGTAATTTCTCCAGCAGGTCTGTCTTGGAACTTTTAGTTACCACTACCTCTGCCCACCGACCTGTTATGTAATGCATTAACCTGTTACATCAACAAAGTTGAATTACTGTCCCTTAGGTTAAGGTGACTTTTTTTTTCTTTCAACGCAAAATCATGCATTTTTTATAGTAGGAAACTTGTCTTAAAATAAAAGATGATGTTACAGATTTTTGGATCCCTTCATTGATTGAGTTTCTGAGCAGTGTTGGCTTGCTATTGGAAATCTTCAAGGTCAACAACATAAGCATTTACCGGTACGTGTGGTACAAAGAAAAGGCTCTGGCGGAGATTGTGCAGACGATGTCCCAGATGGCAAGCAGGCGAAACAAAAATCTACCAGGTGTTTCTATCCCGAGTGGCGAAAAGAAAGAAGAGAGGCTGAAAAGAAGTTCAGAGCTGAGACTGGAAGAATGAAGCTGTGATTTACCTGCACAACAGGTTTCAACCGAGGCTCCCTACAGGAGTGCGTTACGACATGAGTGAGAGTGTTCTACACCTCAGTGTGTTATGTTCTCTTTGATGTCAGTGAGGACGTGACAGGCTATGTTACTGCATGATCATTTGGGGCTCTTTGAAGTCATTTTGCCCCACTGTCACAGTTTTGGACAAATGTTGCATGTGTGTCTGGGGGGAAAAATGTGATCACTGGTTTACTTGGCTTTCAGTTTCCTTTTGTAGTGCAAACTTAACCATGTTGCTGAATCACTGGACACTTGTGACATATAGTCTATGTATAAAAAAAAAGTGAGGAAAATTTGTAAGTTTGTGTTTGCTTGTCATCATAGGCATAATAGGATGGTTTTAGATGTCACCCGAGCACCCCCGACCTTAAATTTTTTTTTTTTTACTTTGGTAGTCTTTATTTTATGCCAATTCAAACTTCAGCTCCTCTGTAGCTGCATGGTGTAATGTAGGTTGAGTATATTTTACATGGTGAATTTAGAGTCTTATTTGCTTACTATTCACAAGTTTACTTAAAACTCAGGTTGGATAATCTGGTCATGCGCTAACCAATGCTGCTCAGTCACTGAAAATGAAATCTACATGTCAGGCAAGATGTACAGCATGACTGCTGTGACCACTATTCTGACCCCTAAAATCCTATGTGGTTATAATTATTTAAATTATGCAATCAAAGTACTGATAATTATTCATATTGGTACTAAATTACTAAAGGGTAAAATTGTACTTGAGGTTTGAGTGCGCTCATCAGCCAAATGATTGATGCCACAGTCATTTATCAATATTGTGATTGGTAGCACATTTTAAAGTGTTTTTCTTTTATTTTGTGTGCAGCCCCACCCAAAGAAGAGAAGCAGAAAAAGAAACAGGTCGCAGCTCGTGTTAAACCTTCCTCCGATGCCAAGACCCCTGCCAAAGTGAAGAAGACCATCACCACCCGGGCATCCAAGGTGTCTCCAAAGGGCAAGAAGTCGTCCTCTCATTCCAGCAGCTCCAAGGCACCCAAGAGATCTTCCACCCCTCCCAGTAAATCTTCCGCAAAGTCCAAGAAACTGCGGGCGACAACTCCCCCGCCCCCATCCCCTTACCCGCCAGGCCCGATCCATGTCACGGGAGCACTAAGAGTCACGAAGACCAATTTCACCATTCCAAAGAAGCAACCTCAACAAAAAGAGTCTCCGTCCCAACATCAACCCTCGTCATCATCAAGAGTTCCATCATCGCCGGTGTCTTCAGCTCCCCCCAGTCACTCTTCATCCCCAAGGTCTCACCATCCAGCAGCATCCTCGGCAGCCTCTGCACCCCCTATGCCACCGCCCCCCAACCACCAGATGAGACAGAACATCCGACGCTCTCTGACAGATATCCTCTACAAGAGGTGCGAGTCCTTACAATATATATTTTTTCATGCTTAGTGTAGCATTTATTGAAATAGAACATCTCTTGTACTTCTTGCTGCTAGGGTGAGTGACAGCGATGATCTGAAAATGACGGAGAGCGAGGTCGCGCGGCTAGCTGTTGGCATTGAAAAAGAGATGTTTAACCTCTGCCTCAGCACTGATAGCAAGTACAAAAACAAGTACCGGTCGCTCATGTTCAATCTCAAGGACCCGAAAAACAAAGTAAATCATTAGATTATAATTTCCTCTCAAAAAATATTTGACTTTTCTGATTTTGGATGGAGTAGATAAACGAGTGGGCTGTGTTTCAGGGCCTGTTCTACAGGGTGATTGGAGGTGAGGTTACGCCTTTCCGACTGGTAAGGCTGAGTGCTGAAGAAATGATTTCCAAGGAGATGTCTGAGTGGAAGAAACCTGATCCACTCCAGGTAAATATTTCTTGACCTTCAAACTACAATATGTTAGTGAATGATGTTTTGACTTTTTGAAGAGATGTGTTAAATTACGTTATTACCCATAGGCCCAGTCCTCGGGTGGAAGGACCCATTCAGGTCATTCCAAAACGAGCAATAGGTATGACTCTCATAGCATGGACGTGGAGGATGCCCCACCCCCATCAGATGCAGATGTATGTATCTCTGCCACAACTTCATCTTCTCGCATGGCTTCTGCTGTAGTAAGTGCTGGCACACTGTCTTTCTACTGCTTTCCACGCTTTTTCTTCACTTATGCAAGTTAATACAGTAACCTAGGTAATAGTCCCCTTTATCTTTTTGGTTTTCCTCTTAACTTTATTATTCTTGCTTTAAAAAAAAAAAAAACACTCATCCTACTTACGCCTACTGCATTGAATCGTGGCTGTCCAGAAAGTTTTTATGGTTCTTTGTAAGATTTGACATCAACCTATTGTATTCCCTCAGGACCAAGATGAGCCCAGCCTTACTGCTTCAGCTGCACCTCAGCCATCTGCTACTGAGGGGGCCAGTAGTGTGCCAGATATTTTCAGTAGCATGCTCAAAGACACAACATTGGAACATAAGACTCACCTGTTTGACCTCAACTGTAAAATATGCACAGGTAAATTGGTCGGGTCAGAAAGGGGTGTTTATTTATCTGATTATCTATTACACTGTATTCTTGAACAAATCAAGTATTACTGTAAGGATAAGCAGTACAGAAAATAAATGAATGGATGGGTGGTTACATTTATGTCAACAAATTTTGTTGATTTTTAAATTTAGAATATTGTTGTCTCCGAATTGTAACGTTTCACTATTTCCACGTTATTGTTGAATTATACTAAAACAATTGGAATTCCAAAGTCCGGCATTTTGCTTGAATACATTAATGGCCGTTAATGAAACAATGCTAAAACTAGAGATTACAAATGAGAATAATTTTAATAAACCTACTAGCTAAAATGTGTGTTGTTTTACTCCTCTTGATATACTTGACCACAGCTAAATTCCAGAAGCTGCGTCTTGACATCTTTTTTTATTCAAAACCGTGTGCTAACAATGCAGGCATCAAAGCATGAATGAGCATGTAATGATTAATATGTACTGTACACCCACTGAATGACATCACAACCAATTATGATGTACTGCACAACTAATCCTGTTAATAATGTTGATAGTTAGGACGGTCAGACTACAGTGATGGATATAATATTAATATAAATGTGTGAATGCTGAAACAGCTTTTACTCTTACGTTGTTTCTAACCTTTATTTTTATGCTTATAGCATTTTATTCCTCTCACTTTTTTCATGTTTAAAAACTCCCACATCTGATTTACACCGTTCAAATTTAAACTTGCTTCAAAAATTCACACCATGGGAATATATCTTCTGATTCCACATTACTTAACAGTTTTCGCACAGTTTAACATTTTCCCCATTCATTTTCAATGAGGCAGACAGTAAACTTTTTCTAAGTGACACTTTCCACGCCCGCTTCCATGCATACAACTTATCATTACCAGCTGTCTGATACTGCTTGGTGGCGCAGTTGGTAAAGTGTATTGTCCAGTAACCAGGAGGTCATTGGTTTGAATCCCACCTCAGAATGTACATTGCAAATGTACCCATGGCCATTATGCTAAGTGCTTACTCAACTGACTCATATCAGGAAATGCATTATAATTTCACTGAAATGATTAAATGCATGTGTTAGCTTTCAGCATTAGATTACAATTTTCAATAGAAATAGGCCATAAGCCATCATTTTCAACAAGTCAGTTCACAGGTAAAACACTCACTTGGCATTGCGCAGGCATTCCAGTGTGTGGGTTCAAATCTCGGATTACATTTTTATTCCAACTTGAATTTCTGAACTAGTCATTGTCTAATATTTAACATCCATTTTATTAAATTTCATTTAGCATAGTTCTTTATATATATGAATCCATATTTTCAACTATTACACTTGATTATTCAATACAATTACATACAATGTCACAGATACCTCCATATCCACAATAGTGCAGTGGTAAAAGCACATGACCGGCATGTGGAGGCAAAGGTCAGGGTTTGCTTTCTGCTTGGAGTGCATTTTCGTGCATCTTCTGTTTCATGTAATAATCATTGTCCAATTATTTAAACCTGCTCTATGTAACACTTTTGCCCCAAAATGTATTTACAATAACCTTTTTATTTGACCAATTATGACAACATTATAAACCCACTAAACCTCCATTAGTTTTTAATGACACATTCACTAGCATTCAGCAAGACATTCTTCAATACCATTTCGCAACATTTCAATGATGACAGCATGTCCACTGTGACTTAGTGGTTAGTGCTGCAGAGCATGGACCAGTAAATATGGTTCGAATCCCACCTTAGACTGTAAGCAGTTCGTTTTCTTTTTTCCCCCATTTATCAATCATCTACAATTGATATTTGCAACTATCACACAATTTATCTTTCAATTTATTTTGTATGCATTCCACATGCATTCAAATATTAGCTTTCAGCAATCACACGCAATTTCTCTAGAAATTGCACTTTGTCCTTGAGAGCCGCCGTCCTGCATGTTTTTGATGTCTCCCTCGAACACAGCTGAGAGGCTCCTGCAGAACGTAATTATGAGCTGATGATTTGAAACACCTGGGTTGGAGGCAGGAGACACCGAAAACATGCAGGAATGCGGCTCTCTAGGACCGAACGTGCCTATCCCTGGTCTAGTAGTACTAGCTGTTGCTTCCCCTACAGTATTACAACAACAACAACAACCGACACTGCTTCCATCTAATGTCTTTCTCACGTTTCCATTTAGGTCAGAAGACAGAAGATGAGCTCGCGACAAAAAAAACCAAACACACAAAGAAATACGACCCATCCAAACAAGAGTTGCACTCAGCCAGTGCTGTCAGCCAACCACAAGTGGCCACAGCCTACCAGCAGCTCATCCCTCCACCATACCAGGCTGGCTTAGAAGCAGCTGTTCTGGAGTCACAGCCACAACTTTACCAAGAGGACCCTAACAATCTGGCCCCACCTGTGCAAACCCCCATCATCCCGACTGTTTCCTCTGTCAGCATCACACGCAGAGACCCACGCATGGCCAGACACGGCTCCGGTGTTACCGTCACTTACACTGCTCCAGAAAAACTCATAAATGCCATGACAGAGTTACTGCCAGCTTCTATAATTGCTCCTTTGGATGTTGGAGCGAAGGCACCCCTTCCTATGCCCCCTGCTCCTCCATCATTGGCTTTGTCCAAACCATCTAAAACAAGGTACTTGTGCGAATTAAAATATATTTCAGATAAATTAATTTCACTAACTAACTTGTTTTACATGTGTGTGTCAAGAACTGATTAACTCAAACATATCAATACTTTGTTGGTTAATTTAAGAATGTTTAGCACCCTGTCCAATGGTTTTAAAGCTGCCTGACCTGGTTTCTGTATCCTGATTGATAATTTAGTATCTCATCTCAGAAAATAAAGGTTTGTCATTTTAAACTAACATTGAATTTCTTTTATTTTTCCAGTACTTCTGAACCTCCTCCTGAGGGGGAGACTGCAATCTTCCTCCATGGGCAAGAGAGGATTTGGAAAGGGTTCATCAACATGCAGTCTGTGGCCAAGTTTGTAACTAAAGCTTACTTGGTTTCAGGCTCTTTTGAGTATCTAAAAGAGGTAAGTAAACTTGTGCGTTCTCGCACGCGTGCGTGTGTGTGTGTGTGTTAAGTTTTAAAAACTCTTATTGTCTGGTCAATATTATGCAGGATTTGCCAGACACTATTCATGTCGGAGGACGCATCTCTCCAAACACAGTGTGGGACTATGTTGGGAAGTTGAAAACCTCATTGTCCAAGGTTAGTTTGTGTAAATGTTTAATTGTAGCAATATTATTTTTTAATGTGGTTGATTGACCTTTTCACTCTTGACCACAGG
Organism: Leptonotus elevatus; assembly: GCF_054856555.1. NCBI lineage: Eukaryota > Metazoa > Chordata > Actinopteri > Syngnathiformes > Syngnathidae > Leptonotus > Leptonotus elevatus. The sequence goes on from NC_141248.1 coordinate 6,840,802, forward strand.
AGCTGTGTCTGATCCGATTCCAGCCAGCCACAGAGGAAGAGGAAGTAGCTTACGTGTCTCTCTTCTGCTACTTCAGCAGCAGGAAAAGATTTGGTGTGGTAGCTAACAGCAACCGCCGGATCAAGGACCTTTATCTAATCCCTCTGAGTTCAAAGGACCCATTACCATCCAAACTCTTGCCATTTGATGGACCAGGTATGCTTTTACAGAGAGGCTCAACTGGAGTTTTTTTTTACGTGTCTCAACATGTTGACATGATTCATACAAATAATATGAATGGAATGGAATGACTGACTTCATTGAACTTGTCGTATAATTGCATGTTGCCTGAGAGACCTCAACCAATGGAACTTTGTCTCATTGAAACAATTATTTGTGGCCACAAACAACTTTAGTGTTTGTATTGTGTATTTGAATATGTGTATTGCTTCATGCATTTCATGCATTATTTCATGCATTTCTTGCTGTTTTGGACACTGGAGGGCAATCTTAGGTTTGTTAATACGCTTGTTCATTATTTTTGCAGGACTTGAGCCAGCCCGGCCGAACCTTCTGCTAGGGCTATTGATCTGCCAGAAAGATCGAAAGCGTCCTGGTGTTCCATTGGAAACTGATGAGAAACGATCTAAGATGCAAATTAAAGATATTGATGACACTGGTCTTCCAAAGCCACCTCTCACAGTCAAAGTGGAGCGAAGCATACGCCAAAGTTTGGAAATTCCCTTCAGTACTACTCCTCCAGGGTCGCCTTCTGCCAGCTCCTCTGGGACACCAAATGTTGCTGTGACCACCTCATCTGCCTTTTCTCTTCTGTCATCTGTTAAAGCACCTGTTACAACCTCTGTCACAGATGTGGAATCCCCATCCTCATCCATCTCTGTCCCTGCTGCCGCAGCAACTGCCACTCCTCTTCAGACCATCCTCAACACTCTTTTTGGGAAGAAGAAGCATGACTCTGAAGCTTCCAACTCGCCATCTGATCAGGGTGCAGAATCTTCCATCCCACACTCTACAATGCTAGATCCTATTGTGCAGCAATTTGCACAGATTTCAAAAGAGAAGCAGATAGAGGAGGATGAAGATGACCGGCCATATGACCCAGAGGAAGAGTATGACCCAAGTATGGGTTACAGTGTGCCTAATAAACCGGTTGAGGTAGTAAATAAACCTGAAGTGGTACCAAATGAAGGTGATGATATTGCGTATGACCCTGAAGATGACTCAATATTTGATGAAGTCAAAACGACTGCATTAGATGAAAGTGGAAAGTCTTCATGTGACGATATAACAGATTCTGAAAAATTCCTGGCTAGCCTTAAACAGAAAGGAAATCAAACACTCCAAAAACAGGAAGAAGGTGAGTGTATGCCATCCACTGCCTCAACTGAGGCTTCACAGACTCCTCCAAACATTTTGGGCAGTAGTCAGTTACTGCAGCTCGGTAAAAAAGTGGAAGAGCTTGTGAAATATTCATCGTCTACACCCACGATCAACCAGAGGAGAGATCCTCGGCAGAGCCGAGAATCTCGCCAGGTGGCAGATAGCACAACAAAAACAACAGATGAACCGCTTGATAAAGAAGAGTTGTCATCCGAATCCAATGGCTCTTCACCACCGCAGCAGTCAATACACGAGCCACAGTTGCCTTCTGTTGGTCACCTTCTGGACTCCTCACAAGAACCAGAAAGACCATTACCCATGGAGGAAGAGAAATCTGAGAAACTGCCTTTTATGGAGACTGAAAAGGAAGAAGTTTCAATTCCTTTATTAGGAGAGACTTTGGATCCTGATCCGGAGTACGACTATATTGAGGAAAAAGAAGTGAAAATGAGAGAAGAGCAAGCTGAGACGGTCCAGGCTGAAATAGAAAAAGACAAATACAGTGTTTGGTCAAATGCAAGTATTTTCAAAAGTAGTGAGGATTCCGAATATGATGACAATAGCCAAGACACAGCAATTTGTAGCTCCTACAATGAGCCACCAAACTCCTCAATAATTACTTCCACTATCCCTGTTCTCGGTGACACTCATTCGCATCATTCGCGACATCACATGGCACAATTAGACTTTGACATTGACTATAGACAACGAAATGACATCCCCCCACAATCTAATTTTCTCCCACCTCAACCAATGCACGGACAGAGTCCCATAATGAGGCCTCCACCGATGTCAGTTCCACCCCCCATTCAAGGTCTTTCTTCAATGTCTGTTCCACAGTCAATGCAAGGACCCCCGCCAGCTATCCATGGTCCTCCCTCAGTACTTGGTCCTCCAGTTCAAGCTGACACCCGTCCATATGGCCTTCCCCCAACTCCATTCCCCCCCTATCAAAACCAATGGCCACGCACCCAAGTACCACCACCACCACCACCGCAGCAGCCACTCTCAAGACCGCCACCTCAGAACCTTATCCCACCCAGAGTACCACCACCACTTTTCCCACCAATTGGCCAGAGAGGTCCTCCACCTCAAATTTTCGATCCTATTATCCCCCCTCAGCATAGTAGCCAACAAGGCCCGCCTCCAGGTTTCCCCCTACCACCTACATTTGATGGACAAAATCAGCTGCCTCCTCCAAGATTTACCAGTCCACCTCCGCCATTTAATTTTCCTGGAAACAGAGGTCCTCCTCCACAGTTTACAGGACCACCACCGGGACATTATGATAACAGGCTTCCTCCTCCGTCCCACTTCTCAGGGCCAAGGGGTCCTCTACCGTCTCAGTATGGTGACCATACAAATCAATCGCCAATTCAAATCCAACCCCAATTGATAGACCAAAATCGTGACTCTAGGGAGCAGTATAGCAAAGATAGTCGCTCATTCACACATGTGGACCAACATCAAAATCATCCTCAGAATATTTTCAAAGACAGCCCCGGGAGATCTTACCGGGGTCTTCCACCTAGCCAGTATGATGAGTCAAGAGGCCGACCTTCTAATGTGGAGATTAGCGGACAACACATCAATCCACATAACAAGTTTGTGCTTCCTAGGCTACACTCACCACCACATCGAGGAGCTTTGAATGAGCACATAGCTCCTCCTCCTCTACAGGAAAATAGAGACAAGTTTGGGGTTCCCAGGCTACACTCACCACCACATCGAGGAGCTTTGAATGAGCACATAGCTTCTCTTCCTCTACAGGACAATCGAGACAAGTTTGTGGTTCCCAGGTTACACTCACCACCCCATCGAGGAGCTCTGAATGAGCACATAGCTCTTCTTCCTTTTCAGGAAAATAGAGACAAGTTTGGGGTTCCCAGGCTACACTCACCACCACATCGAGGAGCTTTGAATGAGCACATTGCTCTTCTTCAGGAGAATAGATCAATAAGAGATCAGACTCAGCCTTTTGGTGGCTCTGAACGTTACCGCTTTGATAGGTTTTCAGATGAGGCAAGACCTGTTCGTCACACTGGCCCTCTACTACCGACCCCCACAGAGCCTCCTATTGGTCCTCAAAGTCGCATAGGAGCTCACAGTCCTGATATGCGACGAGATGACTACTGGCGCCGACATTCCCCTGAAGTCATGAGGAGAACCAGCACCAATCGAGAGGACTCAGAACCGCGAAGCACAGAACTCTTCAGTCACTTTGAAGTAGGGCTCAGAGAACAAGCTTCTGGTTCCTCTCAATTAGAAGAAAGACTCAAGGAGCTCTCTGGTGAATCCATAAGAGACAGAGACCTCCGGGACATCCCTGCCCATGTGAGATCATTGTGGGAGAGGAGTCAGGGCAAGCGATGGAGCAGCAGAGAACCAGAGTGGGACAGAATCCGAGAGCGGGACAGAAGCCGCGAGCGGGACAGAAGCCGCGAGCGAGACAGAAGCCGAGAGCGCGACAGAAGCCGAGAGCGCGACAGAAGCCGAGAGCGCGACAGAAGCCGAGATCGCGACATTGATAAGGATTCTAGCAGAGAACGGGAGCGCAGCAAAGGGAAAGAGAGCGAGAAACACAAGGAGGCAGAGGTGGCGCGACACAAGGATCAAGATACAGACAAGAGGAGAGACCGTGACAGAGAAAGGGAAAAGGACAGAGCCAGAGACAGAGAGTCGGACAGAAGGGATTATGATCGCGAAAGAGGAAGAAACCGTGATAAAGAGCGAGAACGGGACCGTGAGCGAGAAAAGAGACGTGACAGGTCCCGAAGTAGAGACCGTGACCGGGATCGAGGTAAAGACAGAGACAAAGAAAAGGACAGTGACAAAGAAAGGGAGAGGGACAGAGACAAAGATGGGGATAGAGAGAGAGACCGGGAGAGGGACAGAGATAGAGACAAAGATAAAGACAGAGACCGTGACAGAGGTAGGGACAAAGATAGAGATGGAGAGAAAGATAGAAGCAGAGATAAAGACCAAGATAGAGAAAGAGACAGAGAAGCAGAGAAAGATAAAGACAGAGAAAGAGAGAAAGATAGAGTTCGGGATAAAGACAGACCCCGTGACAGAGACCGAGACAAAGACCGAGACAAAGATCGAGACAAAGACCGAGACAAAGACCGAGACAAAGACCGGGACAAAGACAGAGGCAGAGAAAAAGACAGAGACCGGGAGAAAGACAGAGACCGGGAGAAAGACAGAGACCGGGAGAAAGACAGAGACCGGGAGAAAGACAGAGACCGAGAGAAAGACAGAGACCGAGAGAAAGACAGAGACCGAGAGAAAGAGCGTGAAAGAGACCGTGGCAGGGACCGCCAGGAGTCAAGCAGAGTAAGGGAAAGAAGAGAAGATAAAAATAGCAAAAATGAAAAATCCAAGGAGAAAGACAATGATAAAAAGTCGTCCTAGTGTGTTTCAACTACACTAGTTAACCTTGGAGAGACATATTTTATAACCACTGAAAATTATTGTTGTGAATGACAATGGCAGTATTTCATTTCTCTTGCAGCGTTTGTCATTTCTGTTGTTGAAGTTAAGAACATTTACAAAACATAACTGAAGAACATTTAAGTTACTTTCTTTGGGGTGTGGAATATGTCTACTGAGTCAAACCCAATTTAAGAAAGAATTCTGTGTCAAATCACACAACAAATGTAAATATGAATGTATTAGTGTACATAATGTTTTTGTTTTTTTTAAATACTTTTCTAAGTAGGCAAAATAAAGCCATATACTCTGGATGGATTATCTGGGGGGATGCTTAGAACTGTGGCTATTGAACAGATAAAAGGTTCCATTTATCTACACTACAGTACCTAATCAATCATTTGTTTCAACTGAATTAAACATCTTTGATCACACACAGATTTGGCTTTGTAATTTTTAACCAACTGTTACCACAATTAATCAATTATCAGTAAATGTGTTCACGACCCATCTAGTAGGAAAGGCTGACTTAATCATAGGCTACGACGTCCTAAGCATTCATATTTGCCAACATGCTTCATCACTGATTGCAAATAAACATGGTGTAAGAATGAACCAACATAAAAGCAATGTATATGAGCGGTAGCTTGTCATGGTTTGCGGTTACTTCCCGCTCAAAAAATTGCATGGGAAGTCAGTGAGTAAACCGCATCTAATAAAAGTTATGCAAAGGAGAAAAGGACTTAAAATATAAATATCCCAACCCTAATTTCTTGAGAAGGGTTCTTTTTTTTTTTTTTTTCTTTAAAAATAAATAAATACAACAGCTCCTCAACATATACATTGACAGTATGCATGTTTCAGGAGTAAACCAGCTCCCCAGTTCACGGGGGGAATTAACAAAAATCGACCTTGGACTTGTTTTTGAATTTTTCTTTTAAATGAAACACACAAATAAAATATGTTAACAGACATTAACCTAATACATATTGATTGTTTTTTTGTTTTTTTACTATACTTGTCTGTACTATGTTATAAAAAAACATTACATACACATCAAAAAAAGAATTGTGTAGTGTTACTAGTAGGCTTACAAAGTGTGGTCTCTCTGAGGTATCATTACGTTTTACTAGTTCAACACTAGATGTCGCTAAATTGACAATTACGAGCTTACATCACAAGTCCAAATAGCGATCAAACCCGTGAAAGGAAGAGATTGGAGAGGAAGCTCTCAGCTCATTGAAATTTGCATTGGTCTTAAGATCGTTTTAATTTGATTTGTGAGGATTATTTTGATTTCAAAATGTGATGAGATTTGATTTGACTATAACAATATGCCTGGTTCGTATGCTAGTCACGAGCAAAAGCAATACAATATCCAATTAGTTTTTTCACTGTGTATAGGAAGCATTTGCATTGTGGAAATATCAGAAATGCCTGGATGTCAATAATACACACTGTACCTTTACCGTTATAAACTGAGCTCAACTTTATACAGCAGTATAAAAGCTCAATTTCCAATAGTTAAGATTTGTGTATTTGTTCTTTCATAGCACAATAGAGCAAATAAAGGCATATTGTTTTATGACAAACATAAAATTGACTTAATACAGTGGTGCATACTTCAGCCAGGAGGGAAGGGCCTCTTAAGTTTAAAAATATGTCAATATATTTTATACTGTATTTATAGTGTCAGCAATTTATGTTTGCACAATATTGCTGTTTTTCTATTTTGAGTTATAAATTAGGGCCAACATCATATCCTACTATTTTATTTAGTTTTTTTTATCAATGAATCCAGCTTTGCTAAATCGCCATGCAACCTGATATTTCATGTAATGTGTCAATAAAACAGTCACTATATGACTGTATTTTAGCAATTTATTGACAATACATTGTATTAAAGAATCAAAACAAATGGAAACAAATAAACGGTCAATATTTTGTCACCTGGAAATAAACAAATATAATATAATGCAAATACTTACATTGTTCAGAGTCTTTGGTTTGTTGCTTTGGCTGAGGTGCTAATGTTCCTGACCAAATCAAAATGTTCCTAACAAAATAACCAGAATGTTCCTGAGAGGTGATGATACCTGCAAAAACCTAAATTATTTTTCACACCCTATGAAAGGGCATCAAAGATTAATTTGATATATATTTTGTAATACATCTATGCCAAACTAAAGACTTTTGATCAACTTTAATAACAGATTTTAATATGAGTTGTAATCAAAATATTCCAGGTTATCTGTGTGCCCCTAAAATCAAGCTAATGCACACATCTTTTCATGTAGCGTTCCAATCGTTCCTACGATTTGGAGTCAAAGTTTGTCGACCAAATAGCTTGTATCTTCTGTGGGCACCACACAAATTTGTCTTTCTGGTCGTAAATCAAATACGCAAACGTGATGAGTTTCCTGCGTTCATTCCTAAAGAGGACAGAAAACCCAAAGTAGTTGAGGACGCTGTGTGTGACGTTTTGGAGTTCTCTTTGGACCAGCGTCTCATTGAGGAAGAAAGCGACCAGCAGCGCTAGATAGTGACGGTAGCCCAGAACCCCCAAACACTTCAATATTCTGGTGATGCGTAAGTTGTTATGGGTGTGCCTGAAGAAATAATACGCTCAATTAGCAATTGGTTATGGACAGCAATAATACCAGCCATTATATGCACCATAATAATCTGTGTAAAAATGGCATCATGTTTATTTGCAGTAACTCGTTTTCTGTGCGTCGAACTGCATTTGGATGGATTGGATGGAGTCTCGAGTGCAGCTTGTGGACATTCTGCTCTTAATGTCTTTCTTCCTGTGCAAGACAAACAGATGCTTGCGTTGTCCTGCAGAACCAACATTGCAGACATGACAGCAGTCACCAAACCGCAAGGTGCTCTTTCTATTTCATTCATTTGAATCATCAAAGTGATTGATGATAATTGCACTCACTGGCAAATGGGTAATATGAAGATCTGTCCGTGTGTTTTTTTTGTTAACTTTTGATTGGCAGGCTACTGTATGGATGGTACAAAACATTTGTTGTGGGAGGAATCACTTTTTAATGTGCAAATGTTCAGGCTCTTGTGGCCTGTTGAATTTCACAAGTGAGTCACATGCATTTGAATTCCTCTCCACAAGCAACATACTGCATTCTGTAAAGCTCAGTATGGAGCGCTACAGCAGTCTGGCGGCTCTGATGTGAACCCAATTAGTTGAAACTCCAACAGATGCCACTGAAAATTCCAGGGAGCCTCCACAAATAACATGCACAGACACACATCCCTCTCACGTGGTGTGATGTTAACGAGGAGGGCTTGGTGGGTCACTCAGCGACCAAGTGTGCTTGACAAAGGTCAGTGCCGCCACGAGCTAATGCTTGATTTCAACAGAGTACTTTAGGCCAGCACATTGTAAACACTACGTGCATAACACTTTACAAGGTCAATTGTAATATCAAGACTGACTGACCTTATTCCTAGGTCCCATCATGAGCCTTTGGGCTAATTATGGGCACGGCTTCCTGTATGAACCGCAACCAGCGTTTTGCTTGCATGGTAACTGGTAGGCTACATTGCTCTTTTTTTTTTTTAGCAACAGGTTCAACTTCTGGTTGCTAGTACTCGTACAACCGTCGACAAATTCCCAAGATGTCCAAAACATTTTTAATCAGAGCCCTTAGGAATAAGATGATTAACTGTAATCTGGATGTGTGTTTGGTTCAGATTTTATAATGGATGTACTGTTACGTTTTGCTTTTGAACCCTGAGAAAACTGAGATGCTGATTTCTGGTCCTGCTGGACAAAGGCACGTCTTTAAGGACACCAATTTGATTAATGTACCATAACCAAAGTGACTCAGCAAAAAATGTTGGCATTTTATTTGACTGAACATTCTATCTTTCGATGCACATCAAGTATATTACCAGCTATGCTTTTCATCTGTGCAATATTGTTAAAATACAGCGATGTGACACTCATGCGTTTGCTACATCTCACCTCAACTATTGTAATGTGCTGCTTTCTGGTCTTTTCATGCAAGTTAGTACAAATTACTGCAGTAAAAAGTTTGATGAGCATGAGAAAATTTGACCCCATTCAGGGACAGTGTTAAAATAGTTTGGGATTTGTATTTATAGTTAGTTTTTCTTTTGTTTCTTTAAATTTGGTTAGTTTTAATTCATTTTTAGAGCAGGCTTGTTAATTTTAATTTTTCAAAAATGCTTAATTCTAAGTTCATTATTTAAATTTGTTTTAGTATTAGTTAGTTTTATTTAAAAAAAATATGGCGGATTTGTCAAGTGTGTGTAGGGCATTTTTTTCCATTTTATTTTATTTTTTAAAAAGGTCACTAAATATTGTGTATTACAGTACACATAAATTCTCAAATGACAGTTTGACCATCCTTCTGTATGGATGTATAGCAATACCAAAATGAATACGTAAATGAAAGGACGCACGAAAGCTCACGTATCATGAATGGACATTTTGCTATAATTATTAAGTTAAGTTTTATAGATGTAAAATCTAATTTCAGTAGTTTTTTGATGTTGTTTATAAGAATTTTTCTTATACATGAAAAAAAAAATACAAGGGCTATATAATTTCACAGACAGCCACAAGAGGGCACTGTAGACTTATAATGCGATTTATACTCTAGTGTGACTTAAATATGCTTTTTCTACTTAATTATGCATTTTTGGCCTAGTGTGATTTATACTCCAGAGCGATTTATAGTCCAGAAAATACGGGTATTTTATTGCTTATGGTGCATTGTGCCGTTTAAAAAGGTAACGTTAAAGTTTTTTCTACATCATGCATGCCCACCAATGCCCAGATGAGTACGAAGAGCCCTGACTGTTTTACTCTGACTGCTCAGCTTTTATCTTCCCTTTATAGTAGTGTGCACACTCCACAGTTTCTTTGGGGAACAGAGGGGCGGAGTTTTTCTTAACTCATTTGAAGTCATGTCTTTTGTTTGTCAACTGACACCGATGCTGCAGTTACGCTTTGGGCCAGAGGTGGCAGTCGTGAGTAAAAAAAAGTCACAAACTGCACAAAGATCCTTTAAATTAGACCACACCTTTAAAGGCTCAGTGTGTAGAATTTTTTCGATTTTTCAATGTTCATTCATTTTTATAACCCACAATTTATTTCAATAATATGCATAAAATAAAAATCTCATCAACATACATTTCTTTTTACATAATTGTAGGTCTATGAATAATCACTATTATTATATTACCGGTACATAAGTTGCACCGCACCTTACAGGAGGCTGACATGCTTCGCTGCCATCTTTCTGCTACGGATACCCGAAGGAGAAGAACTTTGCGAATTGGTGGTAGGCTTGCCAAGTGTGGTCTCTCTGGCCCATTCAAAATGCACACGTTCCCAACTAAGGTCGTTGCATTCTATTAGTTCACCACTAAATGGCACTAAATTCTACACACTGTCCCTTTAAACCTTTAAATTAGACCGCACCAACTTTGCAAATATTCAGCACCATAAGATTAAGACCATTGATTACATTAATATTTTTGACAATTTTAAATAAATATTTGCGAATTCAATACACATGATCAAAAAGCATAAATGTATGTGTGCCTTGTGCATTCCTCTGACACTCGTCACGTTCCACAGCCTCGATGAGAGGATCAACACTTAAGTCCGATTTTTCTTGCGCCGAGCCAAGCAGAGCCTGGTTTTCAGGTTTCTCTCTGTAAGCACGGAGAATCCTCTACATCTGACAGGGAGTCCAAAGAATGCCACGATGGCCTCAGCAACTTGAATCTGCCCATAGAAGTGGGCAGCAGCCGCGTCAACCTCCCCCTGTGCTGTGGCCTGGACATTAAGAACAGCCCATCTCAGCCCCCGCTGTGAGCAGGAGGGTGGCCACAGCAATCCTGTTGTTTATAACTCCATTTCCTACAAAGTAGAGCAAGCCTCCGACTGCTTCTGCATCATGTCGTCACAGAATTCCTCCAGCAGCATGCCTCTCTCCTAGGGCACTAATCAAATGTTTCCACAAAGGCAATATTTTTGTTGAACATTTTAAAAACATTAAATCATGCAATACTCACCACAACTCTCTCAATGTGCAACCAAATGGCAACAACAATCCTTGTTAAGATCCAATACAAAAGTTGTCTGTACAAAGATGGCAATATTCAAATTTTTATTGACATGCTCACTAATAATATGCTAATCGGGTTGATTATCTGTATGTACTATTTAAAAAAAGTTTAAAATTATACATTGATTTGAATACATAAAAGGTGTTCCAGACCTTCACACACTGCTTCTGCAAGGCTGACACTACAGCACAACAATTCTGGACTACAGATAGCATATGGAAATTTAACCACTATGCTTTTTTCAGTGCTTGCTTTCCCTTTTCATAGCCTGTTATTATTTCATTCATGTGTAGCTAACGCTGACCTTGCACTGATGGGTGAACTGGAGTTTTGCAAAACATTCTATTACTAATGGAGTCGTGCACTAACAACCTGCTGTGGCAGGGCTTTAATTGGTCACGTTTTTTCCTTTTTTTATATTTTTTATTTTTTTAAACCTTGGCCATTTTTACCACTAGAGAGCAGCATTGTTGTATGCAAGATTTGAGCAACGTGGATGTGACACATGTTTTAGGATGCTAAGTGAGACATATAGCATAAGTGAACCAAAAACATTCTCTATCCATCTATCTATCTATCTATCTATCTATCTATCTATCTATCTATCTATCTATCTATCTATCTGTCTGTCTGTCCGTCCGGACGTTTGCAGTGCTGGAGAAATGCAATAAATCATATTGAGGGAGGGGTGTGCTAAATATTTTGACCCTCCTAAATAGCTAACTGATATAACCAAGATACAGTATTAGAAACAGGGAGCACACAGTATAATGCAATGAATTTAGCACTGCCAGCTACAAGCAAAACCTTAAGCATATTTTCTAAATGCAACCTGCCTATCAAGTCATCATTACTGTCTTTTAAAAGCATTTCTTCGCCAAAATGCATCATTCGTATTGGATGTCATTAGCTGCCAGGTGGATTATGGCTAATGGCTAAGTTCTTGTTGGAAAAATAAATGACATTAAATTGAAGCTGGTCTGTCTTTTCCTTTTATTCCTGCCTCAGACACCCGTTGGACCGTGTGGCCCGAAGCGATATGTCAATGCATCCGCCATATTGGATGCAGCCTCTGTAGTAACCATTAAATCGGGAAAAAAATTAGTAAATTAGTTAGAAGGCCATAATACAATCAAAAGCAATGGTTTGGCATTAATCCAAGGAGTTCTGTCTTGATCATACATCTCCACGGAGCAAGTGAATGAGGCATCTTCACAAATTGCTTCACTTTGCCACATCCAATATGGCTGTGGCATCGACATAGTTAACATGACTTATATGTACTGTAAATACTCACTATGGTAATACTTGCCAACGATTGTCACCAAGGGCACCATTGAAGACTATTTACTGCATTTTGGGCCTGCTTAAATGGAAAACATCCCGGATACTATCCATCAATCATCCATCCATCCATCCATCCATCCATCCATCCATCCATCCATCCATCCATCCATCCATCCATCCATCCATCCATCCATCCATCCATCCATCTATCTTCTGAAGCGCTTAGCCCCACGAGGGTCATGGGCGTGCAGGAGCCTATCCCAGCTGTCTTCAGGCCGTTGGCAGCAGGGATGAAACGATAACGGCAATATCGTGATATCGCGATATTAAAACTGCCACAATATCGTTGTCGTTACATCACAATATTTAAAGCAGCACAGCTGGTAAAAAAGTCAGGTTGATTTCCGTTTGTGCAGTTCTAGCACTCTCTGGTGACTAGTTTTTTAGTGCCGTTTAATTTTCATAAGGCCCTTCTATTTTTAAAATCCACGCTAATGGTCAGATGAAGGGGAACGTAATATGCTTGTGAATATAGTCAATATGTGGAGGAACTCAATGAGTAGTAAGTGCCTCAATTTTAAGTGTTATTAGCGATTGTAGGTGGTTTTATATGCATTTATGTTATGCGCAAAAGCACAATATTGTTTAAAAAAATGTTTTAGTATGAGCTCTTTAAAAAACAATTTTTATAATATAATTATCGTTTGGATATCATTACATCCCTAGTAGGCGGGCAGCACCCTGAACTGGTTGCCAGTTAATCGCAGGTCACACACAGATGAGTAACCATACACACTCACAATCACACTTAGGGACAATTCAGAATGTTCAATTTCGGAATGCGGGAGGAAACCAGAGTACCCGGAGAAAACCCACCCAGGCATGGGGAGAACATGCAACCTCTACCCAGGAAGGCCAAAGCCCATATTCGATCTCATGACCTCAGCACTGGGAAGATTATTATCTTTTAAAAGCATAACAATTTACCATGCAACTCTATAGATTGCACTGCAACTTGTCATAATGTTCAGTTTACCGTCCTTGGCCAATGGCCACCATGAGATTTGGTGTTTAGCAATACTGTAATGACCATCCATAATAGTCACAATAGTACAAGTAGGAGACAACCAGAAGCATAACAAATAAATAATGGGACAGCTTATTTATGCAAAAATGACAATTATTCAGTGTATATTCTTTCATGCTCCCATTATTAATATAGAATGTAGCCTTAATTAATGTAACTGCGCTTGTTTATCTCCTATTACTTACTGTTTTGCTGTGACGAAAGGTCCTAAAAATGACAAAACAAGTGTTGACCAAGTACCACAGCAGTTGTTAAAGTGAGTTTGAGTCAACAGAAATGGATAATATGCAGAGTGTACCTTATGCGGCTCATAATGAGCCTCATTATAGATTGTGATCTGCAGGTGGCGGTAATGGTCTGTTAGTTTTGTTTTCAAAGGTTCATGAACATGCCCATTTTCGATACCGTGTGTTTTTGTGAGAGTTGCGAGTGAGCTGAAGCCTACCCCAGCTGACTTTTGGCAAAAGGTACCCTGGACTGGTTGTCCGTCAATCACATAGAGTCTTATAAACGTAACATGGATATTTTTGGGGATGTGGGAGGAAGTTGGAGTTTAAGGACAAAACCCACGCAGGGACATGGAGAGTCAGATCAGATTCGAACTCAGGTCAGGTGTGAGGTGAGGCAAATGTGCTAACCACAACCACTGTGGTGAGAAATCATCAATAACCTCTAGATATACACACCTATTGTACTACAATGCCCATTGGGGAACCCCCCCCCCCAACAACAAACAATAATATTTTAGTGATAGCTGCTTTTAAATTGTGCCATAGAATTCCATCTTTCCAGCAGCATGCATGCTTATTATTTAATGCACCACCATCATTCATAGCTGAGCGGGTCAATAAATAATTGATTAGTTAGTTAGATATTTCTCTTTGTGAACACATTCAGTCATTACTGTCCGCTGCTGGAGGGTCTTTGATGTGCCGTCACACAGCCAGGAATGCAAGATTCAATTAGTAGCAAGTAGTCAGTTCAAACAGAGGGCAACAAATACTTTCAAAAGGGTAATTATTATTGACCTGGCAGGAAAATGGATAGGGAGGGTTGTAATAGAAGCAATGTGAATATTTATTTTTCTATTTTACAAATCAAGCCAAACCTGCATGTTTGATTTTTGGAAAATATTTAACTTGTGCATTCACAGTCTTTCCAGATCCAGAGTGACTTGGAGAATGTTGATGCTGATCCAAATAAGAAATTAAGCAAGTTTCTTTTTCAATTCAGATTAATCAAACAGGATAAAATCAAGATTTACTGAACACTTTTGGGAAAACTGTCCGTAATAGAAGTTCGTCAGGAAGGTAATTGCTCATTACTTTTCATTTGCAGCCAATTTGCTGCATGTGTGGAACAGATTTAAAAAGTCTGTTCATTCTCTGCGCTTGTCCTAGTTTGTGTGAGACAGATGCCCTGTTTGAATAATTGCACTTTGAGCGCAGGGCCGATCCAGGGCATAGGCAAACTAGGCGGTTGCCTAGGGCGGCATCTAGTGGAGGGGGCGCCAAGTTGCAGGGCAAAAAAAAAAGAGATACAAATATTTCCCCCCTTCAGGTTTTCTAAAATAAAATATGTAAATGACCCTGCTATTATTTTTGTTTTTGCATTTTTGTATTGCAGAATTGCATTGTTTTATTGTGCTATTATAATATGGTTGATACTTTTATTTTGAAGGATACAGGAAAAGGTCTCATAAACTGGTAGGAGCTGACGTAAGTAACCAACGTACTTAGTAGCACGGTCTTGCAAGTGCAGAGAAGACGTGTGCGTGCCACAGGAAATCAGAGAAAACTGAAGTTTACAACTAATTCAGTGAACGATTCTTTTGCACCTGGCTGAGAAGGGAACGAGGTTCGTATTGGAGCAATGTTTCATTGTTTAACTGATGTTGCTATCTTTCATGTTCATTGTGTAATTTACTGCAGAGTAAAATGTTACCGTTTTTGTCCACTGGAGTGTGCTAACGCTCCTTGGTAAATATTTAGCAATGCTTTTGCTCAAGATTCAGTTTTATTGACTAAGAATCTGTATTTCTGTATGGTTTATTTTTGTTTTAAGGTATTTATAAAGGCAACAGGCAAGGTTAAAATGTTTATTTACAATATAAATTGTACTCAAGAGACTGTCAAGGCTATAAAAGGTAATAATTTAAGGCAATTCATTTATAGTATATGGTAGGGTGATCAAATGTGTCTTCTTTTGGGAGGACATACCATTTTCTTACGTCCTGTTGGGGCGTTCAGGGGTTTTATAAATTCATGAAAATGTCCGGTTGGCATTGCGTGACTAATAGGAAGCACACTGTGGAACTACGACTGGTACCACAATTTCAAGGCCGGCGCAAGTGTCCTCTTTTTTTGGAAATGAGAATATGGTCACCCTAGTATATGGCTTAAATACGGTAAAAGGATACACAAAACATACCGTTTGAGTTATTAATAGCAATTTTTGTTTATTGCCATTGTAGCGCTTACAGTGTGTTCACACAAAGGAAGGTTTAATAAAAATTGTGAACCATCAGTTGGCGAGACCAGCTTTATTTCAACCAAGGATGCTACAAAATGTTATAGAGCATATATATTTGATTTATTTTACATTATTACATTACATTATTTATAAATGTTATATTATACCATTGTTATATTATATGAGATCATGACCTGGCACCCTCAAGTTTAGTGGATAACGACAAGGAGACAATTTGGTATTTTAATCACCTGAGCGTACAAGAATCCACAATCAAACCTCCTTATGTTCATTGTCATTATCGCCCAACAACCAGTCCAGGAAGTACTTCGGCTTTACTTAATGCCAGCTCGGAGAGGATCTTTCATCCTGCAACCCTGAACAGGATAATTGTTCCGAAAAAAAGATGAATAGGTTTTGCACTGTTGCCCCAGTTCTCGAGTTTGGCCCTTTAATAAGGGTCCTCTTTCCAGCCTCTTCATGAAGTCCAAAAACATGTACAGTGTGTGAGGTTCACTGAAGACTGTAAATGTGGTGTGAAAACTAGTGTTAATGGGTGTCTGTTTACCACATTTAGTCATTTGGCCCAGGTTTCACCTCTCTGTGACCCTGGAGAGAGAAAACTGTAGGTAAGTAAGTAAGTAAGTAAGCAAGTAAGTAAGTAAGTAAGTAAGTAAGTAAGTAAGTAAGTAAGTAAGTAAGTAAGTAAGTAAGTAAGTAAGCAAGCAAATAAATAAATAAATAAATAAATAAATAAATAAATAAATAAATAAATACAATTGAGATGAGATGGTATTCTGGTAGATGACTTTTCATCTGTCCAGGTATACTCCACCGTTTGTCAATTTTGATCAAGCTCTGTATATCTGAACGTGGTTTGACTTTTGTCTCTCTTCTTAATCGTGCATGAATTTATTACTGTAACGACCAGAACACTAGAAGCTTAAATAAGACGACTGTTAATCATCAAAAGTGATAAAAGAGCTTGTTTGTATGGTAAGTTCTGATCTGATGTCAGAGGTGTTAAATCCAGGTCCAGAAAGTAAAAACCCGGCCACAGTTTGGCTTTAGCCCCTAATGCTAACTAGCTAGCTCCCTAGCAGGTAAACAAGCACCATGGGAGCTAGCTCTAATTTGTCATTTGATGATACACGAGTGCCTTGTTTGTTTATGTATAATTGCCCCCCCCCCCCCCCCCCCCCCAAATAAAATAAAACAGCTAGCTAGCACCTGGGGCTAAAGCTAAACTGTGGGATGGTTTTACTTTCTGGACCTGGATTTACCACCTCTGTCTGATGTGAATATTTACTTAAAAAATAATAGTATTTATCACACAAATCAGCCTAATGGCAGCATGCTAAGCCAAATGGTTAGCTGGCACAGAAAAACAAAACAACAAACAAGAGCCACACAACCCTCACATGTTTCTTTCTTTTTTTTCTTTTTTTTACATGTACAGTAGCATATGCATTAAAAAACTGTTGAATCTATAGAATCAATGAACTCCCACACGAAGCAAAAACCTTTGAAACCTGACAAAAGATGCTTGGTTGAAGCTTATTTATTTATTTACTTATTTTATTGTATTTTTATTTGCCCCTTCAAATAAAATAGACTTAGGTCTATTTAAGCCCTCTTCGTATATATGAAATGAGAGCCAATCTTAATTCACCTACCTGCAAACATTCTAATCAAATATGCTGTCCGCTTTTGTGTTCATTATTTTGGTCATCATTTTATTGCAAGGGGAGCAAACAGTCAGCTGTCAACTTGAATTAAAAAGGACAATTTCACTTTTTATTTTATTTTTATTTTTTTAAAGCATAACATGCATGAGGCTTTTCCATTCCCTTCCTCACATGTACGAGAATTTTGCCAGCAACAGACAAGATATCCTCGATGCACACAGCCTTGAGTTCAAGAAGCGCCACCGAATCGGAGCAAGGAATGTCAGAAAGAAAGGTGGAAGAGGTTGCGGTTCCCGTTCTCCTTTGCTCATATATCTGTGGCCGTGAGGCAAGGCTGTGGCCAGTGGCAGATTAATGACTGTGAAGGTGTCTTCATTGGGTGTATGGGCACCTGTGGTAAACGGCAGGCTGTAAAAAGTGTGACAGTAAGGAGTAAAGTGGAGCTGAGGAGGGGGGGGATTAAATTAATGGTTCACATGAGCAAACTGCAAAAGATGTTAAAGTTGAGTATGACGCATTATAAAGAACTATGTCATGATAGAATGTGTTGTACTAAATGTATGACTCCCCACTGAGAGAGCACTGTTTCAGAAAGTTGTCTTTGAATACGAATGAATGAGATAAGGACATGGAGCCAAACACAAACACAGAGCCATCAATTCTGTCGGATAAGAAATCCATCCTTAAAAAAAAAAAATCTTTAGATGTACTGTCCACGGAAAAAAGGAAACAGGGACAAATAGTTCCCAGTAGAGAAATGAAACTCAATTTATTCATAGTCCTTTAGCTCAGAACTGTGAAGATTGACAACCGAGTGATTTGCCACAACTGTTAATCTCCTAAAATGAGCAAGCAGTCAGATCTTAGCTCCAGCACCCACACTAAATAATTCACTACTCTACTGTGCTTCAGTTTCATTCCATTTATAACTTTTTACCCCCTGTCAGCTATAAGGATTCGAGTCATTGTCATTGTATCATGTACCACTTTGTTCTGCTCAAAGCCTGCACTGAATACGTGGTAACACAGCAAAGAATTGAAAGAAAATGAAAATCACCTCTTCTGCCTTCTAATAACAGACAAGTACGGCATGCATCACAACTGTGAAATATTAAGCATCTCTGCATTCATACGAATGCAAATGCATATGATGAATACTATATTTTATATAAATATACATATATACTTATATGGAGAGGGAGAGAGACATTCGTTAGAGTGGTCGTAGCACAATAATAATAAAACATAATCTGCAGACTCAAATGTTGTGATGTGACGGGAGCCTGCATTTGTTTACATGGTAACTGTTTAGCGTGAGTGCACGTTTGACCGTTACGCAGTTAAACCATGTGTAAACACCAATTGACGCATCTTAAAAGAAAATGTTTATAGAGTCCATAAACGAAATGATACCTGATGCTCTTTTGACAACGCTCTGAATCTTTTTATGGTACCCCATGTAAATCTTCTTCTGGTGATTTGAAGTAAAGCAAACATACGTTTGTTGATCTCGGGGCTTTTTTCTTCCCATTTGTTAGTTCAAATGGCAACAGTGTAATACGTTGCCAAGCTACGCAAGACATTTTGAAATGCTATGCTATCGTTCAGAAAAAGGAAGCAAGTACATTTACAAGTACAAGTGGCCCTCCAGAAAGATATTAATACATAGATCCTTACGTGGCTGCCATGGAGAGAAACTCTTATGATGGTCTTAAAAGGTACTGTAGCTAAATGTATGATGTTTGTAACAATCCATCTGTCCATCCATCCACCCATCCATCCATCCATCCATTATCCGAAGGGACAATTTATAGGTTGGCTTCTCCAATTCTGGACCACACGGGCCGGAGTCCTGCAGGTTTTAGATTTCAGCTCATCAGCAACCTCTGCAGAAGCCTGATAACAATTGTAATCTTTAAAATCAGGTGTACGTTCTCTGCACTTTGAGAAGTACCTGAATGCTCAAGAGATATTTTTGGAAGTGCAGAAGCTGTGACCAGTTAAAACATTTGTCCAAAAAATTAACTATCCAATTTGATCATGACGGCAAATAGGGTGCACTTATAAAGTGCTTTATCTACACCATATGTTTGTTATTTAAATAATTTTACAAGCCTCACTTTTTGGAAAACATCGGAGTGGACCAAAACTGTTCTGGTATACAAACGACATGCTAATGCAGCTGCATCAACCAAAGTTAGGGTGACCATATTCCCATTTCCCCCCAAAAAGAGGACACTTGCCCTGGCTTTGAAATTGTGGTACCAGTCACAGTTACACAGTGTGCTTCACCTCCTATTAGTCACACAATGCCAACCAGACATTTTCATGAATTTATAAAACTCACGGACACCCAAACAGGACATAAGAAAATGGTTTGTCACATTTGGTCAGCCGACCATATACTATAAATAAATTGCCTTAAATGATTACCTTTATAGCCTTGACAATCTCTTGAGTAGAATTTATATTGTAAATAAACATTTTAACCTTGCCTGTTGCCTTTATAATTACCTTAAAACAAAAATAAATCATACAGAAATACAGATTCTTAATCAATAAAAAAGAATCTTGAGCAATAGCATTGCTAAATATTTACCAAGGAGCGTTAGCACTCTCCAGTGGACGAAAACGGTAATGTTTTACTATGCAGTAAATTAAACTAGTTGGTTTGGTCACCCTAACCTAAGTAAAGGTTTTCCTTTTTAGTTCATAAAACTTAGTCTAAACTCCAAGAACCCTCGCTACACACTACACACACTCAATGTCAAAACCCAGGGTGAGTTTTTGCTTTTGGTAAAGTTTTAAATCCATCCGTGCCCTCCATCCCTGTTGTGTCTGTCGTACTAGCTAGCTATAGTGCTAAGGATTAAGCTAGCCTAGGATGGTTTATCTCTAGGGTGGCCACTTCCATAAGGTCAAAAAAGAGGACATATTTTAAAAAATTGTTCCCTCACTATAACACGGGTCACTTTTTTTTGGTGCAATTTTGAATGCATTTTTTTTTTTTTTACAGTAATGCACCTATTATATAAAATGTATGAAGGTTTGAACATTGAGAATGTTAAAATAAGAGAGAAATGTGAGAAAATGTAAATGCCTCGATGACAAAAGTGTATAAACTGTGTGGTGAGGGGTTTTAAATCCTTAAAACATTTATAATAAATGAAAAATATAAAGCTATAAACTTCGCAGATTTGATTTATTGTGAGTATTTTTTGGACTGTACATCAGACTCGCGGTGCATTTTTCATCAACAATAAAGTTTTGCATGGTTTATATATCATGTGTGTGCAACTAAATAGTAAAAAATATCAATAAAAAGTAAAACTTCTTTTTGATAACTTATTTCGTTTACAGTACCATGTTTTTAACCCATTAAAGCTCGTGACCGCCCTTCTACCGTTAAAGCCGTTAAAGCCGGGAGCGCTCCAGCGCTCTTCTCCCTTTAATGGGTTAAACCACTAAGCAGTGACATGCTTCTGTAAAAGTGCAACGTGCCACAAAACATAACTTATTTTGAAATGCAAATATTAAGTAAAAAATGTCTTCAATGATGACGCACCTGCTGCTCGCCTCTTGCTTTTAAGCTTCGCCATCCCCGCGTGATGCTCTGACTGCAAAGTGTGCAGAAACCGTGAAACCAGACTCGACTGCTTTTGGCCAGGAAGTTGTGCTCGTCCATTAAATGTTGAAAGATGTCCGGCGTTTTGGCATTTTTGCTACCGCTGTTTTTTTTTTTTTTGCTTGGTAGCGGGCTACAGTCAAAGAACACGGGGATGAAATGACGTAATCAGATAGCCACACGTGGAGCTTTGTTTCCATTTATTGAACCAATGATATACGAGATTTTCTCACTCTTGGCCAGTACCAGATCAGTTGACAGTCTGGCGGTCCAACCCTTCGTGCTAGGACAGAAGCCAACAGCAAAGTAACAACAAAAGCGTTGATACATGGGCAACTGATTGCTTAACAGTTAACATAATGCTCACGCAAACATTTCCGGGTATTGAACGTCACACGACGCTGTGTGCTCCCTTCATACGTACATACATCACATGTGTTGCCATTCAAACATTCCTGTGACACTAGTACATATGTGACAATAGTGATCACCAGTTCGTGCTCAACCCTAATATATATAAATATACAGTACAGGCCGAAATTTTGGACACACCTTCTCATTCAATACTATGCTTTATTTTCATGACTATGTACATTGTAGATTCTCGCTGTAGGCATCGAACACATGTGGAGTTATGTACTTAACAAAAGAAGGTGAAAATAATAAAATAAATACATAAATAAATAGGCCCCTTTTCTCAGTTTACTTTTTTGCACATTCTTGGCATTCTCTCGATGAGCTTCAAAAGGTAGTCACCTGAAAGGGTTTGCCAACAGTTTTTAAGGAGGTCCCAGATGTAAGAATGCCCAGAGTATGAAAAAAAAGTAACCAGAGCAAAGGATGGCTGTGTTGAAGAATCTATCATATAAAACCTGTTTTCGGTGATTTTGCCTTTTTTTTTTCAGTACATAACTCTACATCAAAGAAGAAAGTGTGTCCAAACTTTTGGCTTTTACTGTACATACTCTCAAACTACATGTATTGGACCTCATTAGATAAGGTTGGTATACTTAATGTTGTGGCTACAGAGTGGGAGTAACAAAAAATAACCTCCAGTCAGGCAAAATCATTAATATTGAACAATCACTTTAACGTTTGCCGCAACACAATTTTTGCCAGGCAACATTTGAAAAATAATTTATTTATCATTCTCTGATATAATGATTTTTATATTCCATTGAGTGTCTTTGCTGGTCTGCTGAGCAGGAAGCAGACGTTTCCATCAGCAGAGCGGCGCCTGGCATTCATCATCAAAGGTCTACGCAGGAAAGCGAAAGCTTATGCTGATCAGCATCTGCTTGGTATGTCAACGGTGCGAACATCTTCTTCATCCTGCCCACACTGTTATTTATCATTGGCATACGGGCTCGCTACTCACTCGTTAGGTACACAAAGATAAAACTACTGCGGCGCAATTAGGACTCCCTTCATTTTGGGTAATTGCATTCAGATTGTATTGAAAGTGCTTGAATGAGGTGTTAACCCAATCTCAGCTGGTTTATACTGATTTTAGAAAAATAAAACCCTGTCAGTAAAAATCTCAGCAACACTATCATTTGTTTGAAGGGTTTGTGACAATGGTACTCAAAGGAGAGATATTAACAGCAAAAGTGTGGTAAAAGAAAAAAGTCAATCGCTACCATGATTCCATGTCATAATGCCTCATACATGCTATAATTAATTATAGACTCTAAGTAAAAAGTAAAAATAAAAATAAAATAAAAAATTATGTGTGTCAATATTCATGCATTTTACAGCAATCCATGATATATTTTCAGTGTGGTCCAATGAAAAGCATATACAATCAAATGACAGCAAAGTAAATATACAAAAAGGAGACATTGCTTGCAGATCTACTTTAAAAGTCTCACTAAAATCTTTCGGTGCAATCCCCTTTTCGGCACTAACTCTCATCCATTGATTACTTTTGAAAGGTTAACTGTGCAGGTTAATAGTCACTTTAGATATTGCTGTCGTTTTTACAACACTGCTCTTTTTTTTTTTTATTCTAATGCTGGGGGAGCAGGTGTGTGGCATGTATTTGTAAGCAACCATTTTGTATATGTGATTTGTAGATGAGATTTTCTGGGGTAAAACACCCGCAATCATTTTATTCTCTGTGTTTTGATTGTGTGACACTGGTGCCACATGGGAATTGGTGAAGCAACATTTCATTTGCGGGTTTCTTTTTTCTGCATTTCACTGCCTGCTTGCAAAATTCTTCACCCTTGAGGGAATTGTGCTCAGTTTTGACTGCAAAGTTAGGAGGATGTCTGATTATGGGTAGATTCAAGCCGGATGACTTGACGGCTCAGCCAACAAATACCCCGGAAAAGTCAAATAAGAACTGAGAGCGCTGTTTTTTTTTTTACAGAAACACACAAAGACAAAATGAAGACACTTTTGTGTCATGTTCAGATGCTTGCGCAGGGACTAACTGGACCTGTTCCTGACATCCCCTTAACGGCACACTGCTCAGGCGCGCCGTTGTGCCTTGCCCATTGTACCAATTTATAGTAATTATGTTTTTTTTATAGATATATTTTTAAACAGAAAGTATAGATTGAGCATTTTAATGTGTTTTGTAATTCTTTCAGTGCAATTGACGTGAATTATCATCAACGGGAAACCTAACAAGGAGCGCCAGCGACGGCAATTGTCGTCAACTAAGATTTTATGGAAATGGCCGGAGAAAATTCTTGGCCAGCTCTGGTTTGATAGAAATAGAACATTAACTATGGCCGACAGATGGCAGAATTGGGTATCTTTTGAATCAAATCACCGTGTATCAATGGAATGCAGAAACTCAACATGGCAGATCTGTAGACATTCGACTGTTTCAAGCAGCTTGTAATTGATCAACGTGTTTGTCAAGGTAAATCTACTACAAATAGTATCACAAAAGAGAGAAAAGATGACGAATATTATTTAAGTTTAGAAGTCGAAGCAATGACGAAATGTCTAAAATTTGTGATTTGGGTGAAACCAACCTATGTTCTATGGCTAATTAAAAAAAAAAGAAGAAAAAAAAAAGAGATATGGTAGAAACAAAGACGAGAGTGTATCTTGAACATGTTTGTGGTTCGAACTTCTGACTTATTAAGGTAGAGTGTCATTTCGTCAAACCAAACCAAGGAATTCTGTTAATGGCAAAACATGCAATTGATGTTCTTGTTAGTAGGTTTCAAGGTGCCGAGTGAAGGTTTTATTTCTGCAGTGTGAAGAAAGACGGCTTTATGGTTTACAGCAATGCGCCGGGTGAGAATGAGAATTGCAGATAACGTTGGTGAATAATTCAAGAACAGGTACTGTATGTGGACGGATATTTATGTATTTCCTGAATACGCTAGAGGGACTCAATGAAGACGCCTTGAACGTCATTGGAAACATCACATTTTATAAGAACTCTTTTGGTATTGTGCAACTGCTGTGTATAGGTGATGAATTCCTTAATTGATAAACATTTGAGCACTTTGAGAACTCATAAAGAACTGCTGTTAAATAAAAAGACGTATGACCTTGCTCTTACTTTCTTGAAAAGATCGCTTTGTGCCTTTGATGGAATTAATTAGTTGCAGGGAAGTATCGAGACACGATTTCACTCAGATTGATGTGGATGGTTGTCAGAAAAAATAAAATAAAATAATATGTATAATAAAAAGAAGTGGCCCCCATGCATGGATACAGATATTAACAATTACCTGATTCACAAGGACGAGCAAAACCTGTTAACAAGACTTGCTCATGACTACAAAGAAGGTGATGTCATTTAGAAATGCTCATAAATCTAGTTTATAGTCAGTGTTGGAGTATCGGAATACATGTATTTAGAATATGTAAAGTTACTCTTTTATTTGAGCGTATTTAGAATACAGTTACTTTCTTAAAAACAAAGGAATACATTGTGGTACTCAAACATTAAACTCGAGACTTAAATTGCATAACAATATGATCAGGAAGCACCGAACAGCATATGTTACAAAACATTTTTGGAGACAGTATTCAGTATTCTGTAGCTGATTACAATTTCAAAGTATTCTCTCCAACACTGTTTATAGTACAGGCTCATCATGTTAGTAAAAAAATAAAAAATAATCCCAAAAGAAATAAAAACGCACAGGTCTTGAATTTATATTATTGTACTTGCTCTTTACATATTACATATAAATATAATTTGTATATGTTTTAATTTCCAGGCAAAGCATTCAGCTATTTTGCTTTGCAAAATGCTTGGGTGAAGGAAATCTTCTACCATGAAGTTTCGAAAGATTCCCATATATGCTTCTTAAAATGTTGGGATTCAGTGTTGGCTTTGGAAAGGAGATGGAAGGTGCACCATCAACAAAATGCATGGAGCATACACGGTTGTTCTTGTTTGGAGCCCACTTTTTGCCTTTTTTGATGTTCTTCCTGTTCATCTGAAAAAATATATATAAATAACTAAAATGATAAATAAAATGAAAGGTGAAGACCCAATAAAAATTAGGCTGTCTACACATTGCAGTTCATTTGCAAACATCTACTTACACTTATTGCTGGCTCAGAAATTGATATGCTGTATTTAGATATGGCATAGTTACAAATTAGCAACTACTAGTATCTGATCTTTAAACGTACTCATTTAATCCTTTCAGCACGACGTTCTGTCTGGAGGTTTTCTTTTAGTAGGAAATGAGTATGTAAAGGTGGGTTGCAGATACAACGTGATGTTACTTTATTGCATTCGTGAATATGGCAAACTTCCTTCATCCAACCTTCACTGGAAACAAATCCGATTTACTGCCAGCAATGTGGACCAAACTCGGTACTCCCAAAGCACCCCCCACAGAACTCCCCAGAGACAGAGTTGAGCGCCTTCTCTAAGTCCACAAAACACATCAACGCCTTCTTAAAATAATTGCCCATTTTTCTTTAGATTTTTCAGCAAACACACAAAAAAGAAACATTTGCGTCATAAGATTTAGGCATAAAAAAAGAAAAGAAAAAAAAAGACTTAGACCATTATTTTTATTTGACGACATGTAAGTCTTGCACCCTCGAGGACCCTGTTGAGGGTGTAGAGCTGATCGACTGTTCCACGGCATGGATGAAAACCACACTGCTCCCCCTGAATCTGAGATTTCACTTCCCGACAGACTCTCCTCTCCAGCACCCCTCAATAGACCTTACCAGGGAGGCTGAGGAGCGTGATCCCTCTGTAGTTGGAACACACCCTCCGGTCCCCCTTCTTAAAAAGGAGGACCACCATCCGGGTCTGCCAATCCACAGGCACTATCCCCGATATCCACATGATGTTGTAGAGCCAAATACAATTTAATGAAAACAATTTTGGATTTAGCTTGCAAATGTTGGTCAGTGCTGCTGATGGTGGTTGAATATATGAAATATGGAAAATATGGAATCATGTAATTAAAAATAATTCTAAAAAAACTGATCATCCAAAATATTTTTTAAAAGATAAAAATATTGTTATTGATAAAATTACAGAAATAGCTAATACATTTAATGAATTATTTGTCAATGTTGGTAATGACCTACTGAAAGAAATTTCTGAACCAAGAAATAATTATGAATTAGATAAATATATAAAAAATACTCCAACAATATGTTTCTCAGCGCAGTAAATGAAACTGAAGTTTTAAATGTTGAAAAATGCAAAAAAAAAAAAAAAAGTCCACTGATTACAAAAGCATAATCGAACATGTACAACCATTCACATATATCTGTAATTTGTCATTTAAAGCTGGTATCTTTCCATCAAAAATGAAAACCACTTAAGTCATTCCTATTTATAAAAACGGAGATAGACATTTATTCACTAACTATAGACCAATATCACAATTGCCACAGTTCTCAAAAATTTTAGAGAAACTTTTTTCACATAGACTGGACACTTTTATAACAAGCTCTTAAGTGAAAATCAATATGGATTTAGAAAAAAAACGGTCAACCTCAATGGCAGTTATGGAACTTATAGAAGCTATAGTTACAAGTATAAATAATAAATAATTTATTATTGGGATTTCTATAGATTTAAAAAAAGCATTTGATAATATAGATGTATAAGAGCAAAGTACAACAACAATATTTAAATCAGGTATAAGTCAGTACAAATGTAGAAAATAAAGTGCAATTAAAAATGTACGTGTAAGCCTTTGTGCTGATTTGGATATCTGGAAAATAGCTTATCAACTAAATGTACAATGCTGTTTTTGTGTAAGTTTGTTATTTTATTTTGTAAGGGGGTAGGACTCAATTATTATTATTATTATTATTATTATTTTTTTTTTACTTCTTCCTACTCCCTTTTGAACATGTAAGCTGTGCTCAATGATGATTATGTGTGTAAAAAAAAACACCTTTTCTTTTAAATATTTTTATTTTAATTGCAATATTTCTGTTTCTGGTTTATATGTTTCATAAACAAACACACAAGCAAGAAAGCCTTGCTGGGCCTGATGGCTCATCACAGTTTAAGACTTTAGCACACTAATGGCTACCTTTTAAAACAAAACGATTTCTTTATTATCATACAGTAATGACTAAATGTTGAAATTGAATAAAACAACACTGGAAGAAGCTATCAAAGCATCATCACTCCGAAGAAAAGAGATGCACAACAACAAGAACAACAAGAAATATGGCTCTTGTTTAAATCCGTGGGCAAAAGGTGATTTTTGTAACTGCAGGTTGATGTGTGTGTGCATGATTTTGTGTTTTGAATGTGTCCTGCCTAAAGCTAACTTGGCTCTGTGGGGCTATGTATCCCTTGGAGAGGTGATTAAACAAAGAACTGGGAGGCCTACGTCTGCTTGTGTTGGAGTCAAGCTGAATACGCATGTTCTTGTGGCGCTTCACGTGACCCCCGCACCCTACATGGGCCTACACACTCAAACTGTGAACTGAAAATGAAGACACTAGGGACCAAAATAAATAAATAAATACATAATCGCAAAGTCCTTTTTTTTTTATTTTCTTCTACCCAAATTCATATAATCATGTATGTTTATGAATACAGCTTGTAGTTAGCTGCTCTGCTCACAGGACCAAATGATGTGTAATTGATTTATATTCATATTCAGACATCAGTTCTCCTTGCTATCAATAGAGAATCTTTCCAAAATCTTCTCCTTTGGATTCCAATAGAAGGTCATCTGATCAGAGCTTTTTTTAAATGTTATTTTATATATTTTTTTGCACCATGCTCCAGATTCCGAGCCAATAAAAAACGATAGCTCTTGTGAGGACATGGTCTCACCCCCCACTCAAATGAAAACCCAATATCACCTTTTGAAAACAAGTCACGAGTCGTGCAAAGGCAGCCTGCTTTCGTCACACTTTGAAGCTCGTTCCAGTGTGAAGTTAGTTGTTTTGAGTTCACAGGGTTTTTCGAGACTTCCACCTCCTGTAATTGTGATGCGCTTGATGGCGTCTGCTACTGAAAGATACTACGTCAATTATTTTGTTCATGTGGGTCTGATGGTGCAAAGGAATGTTGACAGTCATTAAAATAATTAGGTTTTGTTTTTGTTTCTGCAATCAGACGACAAGCAGACACGATTCTCTGGTAATTGTCTTTTGATTTCAGAGATGTGGAGTAGGCTTGTTTAGTCCAGCTGTCAGATGCAGGCCCTTGAAAATTGGATGTCGTCACATTAAAAAGTCCCATTAAAGTGAGATTCAAATTTAAACTGCGCACTTCACACATTATAAACTGTAAATGAATGCTAATTGTTTGCGTGTATATTTTTAACAGTTCTCCTCACAGTAGAAACAACAACCCCAAAACAAAACAATACATTTATGCATAGCCTACATGTCACTCACTTTACTAACAAATAACCATTAGCCAAACAGGTAATACAGTTTTACTAGTTATATTGAACTGAACAACATTGCACAAGGTAACTTATGAGAGAAGAGAATTTTAGGTTCATTTAATATGAGGAGATGAAACAAGTAGAGGAAAAGAGAAAGCAGAATTCTAAATACTAATAAGTACTAAGCACAGTGGAACACTGCTATTCACGGGGGTTTCAGACGGCGAAAAATAAATGAACAACATTATATTAGAACATCTGAAAATTGAGACTGGTGTGTGGAGAGACAGTTTTCTTAGCACTGTCAAGTTGCCCTCAAGCACATTTTGACATCTTTCCCTCCCTCTGTGCGATGTGCAAAATTTGAGTGTGTGTTAGGCGTTCGACAAAAAATATCCAGCAGAGTGAAAATCTGATTTCTCTCAGGATTGATTTAGTATAATACATGCAAAATAGAGCTGCCTTGGGGATGTTGTGTAAAATGTTTGTATTTAGATGACGTTGTAGCTGATAAGTGGGTGGATTTAAAATCTGTCCAGAAGAAGACCCTGGGTTCTACCGTTGGCCAGTGTATGAAGTCAGTTATTTTAAACTAAAAATAAAACAAATTCCATTGGTTGACGTGGCTGCTGGCTGGTATGTTTTCAAAAAAGTGAATATGAGGATTAGCTTTGGACAACATATGGTGTAAACTTGTAAAAAAAATACTGAAGTCGTTATCATAACATTAAATGTCGAAAGAATTAACACACAACAGGTGCTCTTTAAATTTGGCAGTCAAAAAATTATGGTACAAAAAGGCTTTTTAATTAAGCTTAATCGTGATTAATCAAATTTCTTAAATGTGATTAATCTGATTAAAAAATGTAATCGTTTGACAGCTCTAATATATATATATATATATATATATATATATATATATATATATATATATATATTAGGGGTGTGAATTGCATAGTACCTGGCGATTTGATTCGTATCACGATTCATAGGTCATGATTCGATTTGATAGCGATTAATCCCGATACGAATCTATAAATTAATTATTGCGATTTAAAAAAAACCTAAAATTTAGAAAATACAAAGCAGTAAACATGTACATGTACGCTGTAAGATTTGTATGAAAATTCATTTATTTATCTGAAAATTCAGGCTTATAAGTGAGCCACTGCATTTAACAAACGGATTGCAGTCTGTTTCATGTCTGAACAGCACTGAAATAAAATATTAAGGCTTAATGTTCCATTAATATAACATTCTTCCATGCTTAAGGTCTGAATCCCAACCCTAAGTAAGACGTTTTGTTGAATATTCCCATAAAAAAATTGATGTTTAAAAATCGATTCGGCCGCATATTGAATCGATTCAAGAATTGCGTGCTGTAATATCGCGATATATTGCCGAATCGATGTTTTCTAACACCCCTAATATATTTATAATATATATATATATATATATATATATATATATAAAATATATATATAATATATATATATATATATATATATATATATATATATATATATATATATATATATATATATATATATATATATATATATATATATATATATATATATATATATATGTACGGAGAGTGTAATAGAGTGATGTAACTTGAAAATATTTGTATTTGACATCATACTGTGAAAGCAGCTTGAGTCTCTGATAGCAGTGCGCAATGCTTTCCAAAAATCAAATGTCCACAGTCAGCCTTAAATAAAGTGCTGACAATTTCCTATAAAATGCACATAAACACACACTCACAAAGAAGTGCAAAGTAAGCTCTAACATGAAATTGGAACAGCGGGTCTCACGATAGCAGCTTCCAAAATGTTTGTATTGGACATGAATCTAAAAAAAACAAAACATTACAATAACAACATGCCTGCAATTTTGCAAACAACAGCAGGAGTGTCATCTTTAAACGCCTCGTGGCCACGCAATGATAGATTGCTGCTATATAGAAAGAACTGTTTTCTTAATATAGGATGGATATGTTGTGATGGTAAATAGCCTCAAAAGGAGCAACCACTGTGGTTTGTTGTTTCTAATGTGAGGGTGCTGCAATGTAAGAGTGAACAATAACCCCACTGTAACTTGCAGACATGGAAATGCTGCTGCTGCACTACCTGGTGACGAATGATGCGTCTGAAGTATTTCAAAAGGAGCATGGCGCTGCATCTCACTCTACAAGGCGCTGTTTCAACATCCAGCCAAGCATGTGTACAACCAGCCAACACAATTTAAGGTCTGAATCCCCCCCAAACCCATGTCGCAATTGTCTGATGATGAAGTGGCTCAGTACGGCTCATCGGACGAACACGCACGACTTTGGAAAATGAGCAGTGTTCTTTTTGATCTATCAAATGTTGGCTTAAATCTGCTTTATGGCGGAATTTGCCCCAAAATATATTTTTATTTGTCCATTTACGACTCGAACATCTTCTAATAAGCAGATTAACACTTTAGCTGTACGCTTGCAAGCCTCTGGTCGATGGATTTGGGTTCGAATCTCCCACCCTTTGTCTGTGGATGTGACGTCATGCATTCAGGGCCAAATCCACGTAGAATACGCTGCGTCTCCTGACAGCGCCAAAAATGGCTCCACATCTGCACCCGCAGCTTGCTCCCTGTTAACGATAAGGATATTGCACTAATGACACGCCCACAAAGTTTGAGAGCTGGGAGCAAATTTGTGCCTGATTTACTACACATGGCAATAGATTTGCGCCAAGAACACGGCAGTATAGTAACAGTTGCGAGAAAGATGACATTATCACAAAGTGAGCTTGGACCGAGGAGATGCAAAAGCGTTTTCCTCATTTAGTGCCATTAAGCTGTCGTGAACGGAGAGGACGACGCTATTCATTCGTTCATTGAATGTCCTTAAAATACAAATTATTGGTGCGATCGTTTAAAAAATATTTTCAGAGGGTGACGTGGGCATACAGTATGCATTTGTCACATGAAGAAAATGATCGTAAAATGTCCTCCTCCCCACCGCAATCGCTGCGTCAAGTGTTGTAAACCAAAATAGCAAACTTCTGCCGGAATTTCAGCCTCCCAACAGTAAATATTCTCATATTTCTATGAAAGCACTTTTCATCTTTGTGTTGCATAAAAATAAAATGTTTGCAAACGTCTGATTTTACTTTGGAAAACAATGATCAACATTTTGGCATTTTTAACAGACCAAAGCAACACCGGTTAACAATTTTGGGGGAAATGTTTTAATTTTTTTGCTGACTAAAACTAAAATTGGCATACAGATTCCAAAATTGCTGTAAATGTATTTCCCTAGCATGTAAGTTTTAACAGATTAGTTAATTGTAACCCTAATATATGTAAGAAGGTCACTTTGAGGTTATTAAATACTTGTAATAGACTTTACTAAGACTGTAATGGGTCAAATGTTGCTGAAATGGAATAGAATATTTGTTGTTTTTCGTTACTTTTTCACCATAAAGTTTAGGAACATTAAGACAGTTTCATCCACTCACATCCTATAACCTCACTCTTCTGGACTCTACAATGTATGCTCAATTTATTCCATTAGATTTTGTAGCATTTACAAAACATTTCAATACGACAATAATGTGTTTTATATAACTGGAATTAAATGAAAAATGACACAACTTCTAAATCAATACAAATACAATTTGTATTGTATTTGATCCTAAATGGATCCAAACAAAATGAAAAATCCGGTATTGTCTTTATGTTGTCAGCACCAATAAAACCCCAGTGGCTAATGCAGGTCTTCAAAGGCAACTGACTGAATGAATTTGTCCTGTGAAAAAGAGCAATAATCCTTTTTAATCAACTCTCAGATCTGGAGGGCCAAAAGTAAGAGTAAAATTGTTCCTCCAAAGAATGATGGATGAAAAAAAAATGAGACTCTGTTTAACCCTGGGCCTGTAGGAATAAACCCCCCCAACCACCTGCCCACCAAACACACACACTTCCATCACCCCTGAATTAATTCACAGTGAAACCAAACAATTCCAACACCCCTTCAGTGGGAACAACACTTAAAGGTACCAAAACACAAATTGGAGCCTCAGCTGAAGATAACAGGCCGCCTGAGTGGCAAAGAGCTTCAGGGTTTGTTTTTGAACTATTTGCATTACTCATAGCTGCAGTTAAAGCGAGGTTATGCCCACTTTAATTATGCATGCTGGATTTTAATTAATGCAGCTCTTTGTCTTTGCTGGAATGTTTTTCTATTTTAGTTTCACAGTGCATCCTTATCTACTTGTGTGCAAATGGAGTTATGAAAAGTGTGTAATGTGTAAACACAAGAGCGCCTATTGAGACAATGCTTCTAAATGTGTCTTCTGGGACTGCGGCTGCAAAATAAAGGGGAGAATATGAATAAAAACAGGATGAAACATTTACAGATAATACTTCTACTGATATGGTAATAATGAGTTTAAAAGGCCTCTTTAGCAAATGTCAGTTTTAGGTTAACTTATGCGCTAAAAACTCACTTTGCTTGCTTCATTCAGAATGAAAATAATCCTTGATGTATTTTTGTCATATTATCTCTTTGGTTGGCTGCAACATGCAAATGAGGCAGATATTGTGTAACATGCTCTAAAATGTCTTCTATGTTTAATGCGTGTTTACGTACATCAAAAACATACCTGAAGTTCTGAGAACCACTTACCATATGGAGTAAGGCCTGGCACACATTGAGGAGTGGCTGAACATGGGGGCGGAGCTAAATGTCTGCCACATGGATTCGCTTTTTTTTCCTTTCTTTTCTATTTCCTTGGCAGGATAAATAATGTGCCACTTTATGATGTCACACATTTTTTCCTTATCTTTTTATTATTATTTCTTTTTACACTTTACTGAACATCGACAATTACAAACTCTCAACTTTAAAGTAGCACTAAGGAACTTTTCAACCTTAATTAAATATTTTCCTAACTTTTCTGATGAAACATCGACTTAAAACTAGTTGAATGGTACCTTAGCCATGGCCTGATGGTTTCTGTATCATTTTTACTCGCACTAAGCAACTTTGAGGGGGATGGCATACGTCACTTTCCCCTTTACACATTTGTTACAAAAACAGAAGTCAATTTGAATGTCGTTGCATGAAAAAATGACACAATAAGTTTGCCCTCATGGGAAATGTGGTCTTCCTTTAGGCATAACAATACCTCTTTTGTCACATGGCGCCGCCATAATCAACATAAACGGAAAGTTCCTTAGTGTTATTTTAAGTGCCTTCTATTGACTGACCCAAAACCAAATATTAACCTCAGTAAATCCAGGGAGTGCACCTTCAGCTGGAGACATGTGGTACTGCACCCATCACACTCATTTTGATGTGACCGCAACTTTTGAGCCCAGTGGCTCGACCAGGGGTGTGAAACTCACTTTTGGTTAGGCCCATATCATTTATGGTTATGACGTGAACCCAAATACATGTATGAATTGATCACCCCATATTACTTATACACAACACATTGGTGAATAACTAGTTTTGAGATAAGAGGCCAGTAAAAAAACGTTTGTTCAAATGTTATTGTATTTATCTTAACTCTTTTACTTTATCCAAAAAGACAACCCCTAGAGTGCCAGCCGATTTTGAGCATTTTTACTCATCTTTCAAGGCAATTTTATTATTATTATTATTATTAGTATTATTATTATTATTATTATTATTATTATTATTATCATTATTATTATTATAATTATTATTAATTATTAATTATTGTGTGCTATGACTACGTAAACATGCTATAAGATACCATATGAACGATTGGATTTCATTCTCTCATTAGAAAAAATTATTATTCCATTCTTTAGTAATCACCATTTTAAAATAGGTCATTTGAGTGACATTGAGCTATAATGGAAAAAATAAGGAGAAAACAAGCTTTTTGTGAAAATATACATTTTCTGCACAACAGTCACTTTGACACTAATATTAGCTATGTGAATTCGATTTAATGTGACAAACGCTTTGATCATTGGCGACATCCTTGAAAACGTATTACCTCATATCCGCCATGTTGTCATGACATTTGATCAACGGGATACCATTGAAAAGAGGTACAATGCTGCCATCTGCTGGCCATAGTTAGTCTGTGTTTTATTTTTATTTTTTGTCAGCTCACTCATGAAACCAGAGTTGCCCAAGACGTTGCGCTGCCTATTGGAAAAAAACACAAAAACAAAACGTGATTGACGTCAATTAACGTTATTGGCAGGAAAAGAGTTATAAGAGGTGACTAGTAACAAAAATATCTCAACATTTCTAAACGTGAAGTCATGAAGTCGTTGAACATTAACGGGTCGGATGTCAATTCCCACATTTTCAAGGCCACTCAACCTGCTGGGCATTCTTCCGAGGGTCTACCACTGTCATGACTCTGTTTTAGGTTGGGTCATGGGGTTCGAGTGTTGTTATGTTGCTGTATTTGTTTGGACGATGATGATGATGTTGTTTGTTATGCAGTTGCTATGTCCCTTGTGATTGTCACACTTAGTTCCTGTATTTAGGGCCTGTATTTGTGACTCTTATTTTGTCATATATGCTTTTATTTTGTTATACAGAAATGTGCATTGACCTAGCAAGAGTTTTTAAAAAATGAAGACTCCGGGCCTTGTCTGCGTTTGGGTGCTAATTTGGTACCTCACACAGCAACGACCCTCTGTTGACTCTGAATGGACGTCAAAATGGCTGTTTACGACCGCTTCCGTCAAAAGTTTAGCTCCACCCACATTTAGTCCAACCCCAAT
This sequence comes from Leptonotus elevatus, assembly GCF_054856555.1. NCBI lineage: Eukaryota > Metazoa > Chordata > Actinopteri > Syngnathiformes > Syngnathidae > Leptonotus > Leptonotus elevatus. The sequence goes on from NC_141248.1 coordinate 6,876,487, forward strand.
CTGTGGACTGCAGTCAGAGCGACTCGTGAACATGCTAATGCATTTTGTAATATGTTATTCACAAATGCCTTCTCAATCGGTCTCATTTAGATGGTGCACATTTTCTGACAACACAATTTCACAGCTCACAGATTTATCTCATCTTTTTTTTTTTTTTTTGCGCAAATGATATTAAAACTGCATTTTGTCCTCAGTGTTTATAAGTAGAGTGTTTAGTGTTTTTGGAAGTACGTTGAAGGAGCATCGGTCATTTTCAGAGTTTTTCAGTTTAGCCATCAAATCTTTTCCTTTATTGGTCTCATAAGTGTCTGTAAATCCATCAAATGTATTGCTCGTAGTGCCTCAAATATTTACTGATTTGAGTGAAATTAGGACTTGGCGACAGTCGGCTGGGACAAGAAGGAGAGACTGAGTGGTTGTGCTTTACTCCTTCTCATCTTGGCAGGGAGGTTGAGTGTTTGAACAGGGAGTGTCGAGGCCGGGCCCAAACCTTCAGGGGGTATCTTTGAGATTAAAGTGCCCCGATCTTGTGCTCTCACATCACATTCAATATTATCGAGAGGGGATTTCATTTACTCACACTGAAAGACAGGGTAACTGAGAGTCGCGGAGAAGAGTGAACTGTCAAGAAGGCTTTGTAGGACCTGAAAGCCGTTGAAGTCTCTGAGGCGGGGAGCCTGCGGTTTGCTGCAAGATGGCATACCAAGAGGCACAAAAGTGAATATGTATAGTGCCTTGTATTAATCATTTTCCCTTTTCGACAAATATGCATTGTGAGACAGATGGAGAACAGAAATTGTACCCATGAGCGTGTTCAGGCTATTGCACAAGCGTATGGACTTTGAAATATGAATGCAGACTGACTAAGAAAATGTGCAGCATATCTTATGACAGCAGGACGATGCACACATTATAACAATGTGTCTGTGACACAATTTAATGCGTTGTAGGAAATAATATCATATACACGCCAATATAAACAGTTCTTCGAATCAATACATATTAACAAAGTATATCATGATTTTTGAATTACGAGCCAAAAACCTTCAATCGGGTCACCTGTTTGAAAGCAAAATTAAACAGAAAAAAAGAAAGCAAAATCAAACCTCATTTGAGATGTCCAAAAGTAGGGCTGGATATCGATTCTGATTTCTTCAATCGATTCAAATTCGATTGACAAGAGTCCAGTTCGATTCAATTTCTATTTTTTACTATTCGATTCGATTCACTTCACTTCAATCCAAAATCGATTGGTTGTGGACCATTAAATCTTAAATGTCAAGGACATGATAAAAAGTGAAAAACTCCATAAATATAAAATTCCCAAAGTAAATTTTAAAATACACCTTTATTTATACACCTTTAAGATAAGACAATATATCTTATCTTAAAAGGTGATAAGATAAGATATCTTAAAGGTGTATAAATAAAGGTGTATCTTAAAATGTACTTTGGAATTTTATATTTGTGGAGCTTTTCACTTGTATTATCACTTAAGTGTCACACGAACATTGACAGGATGAGATGAAAATATTTTTATAATTCTAATTCAATGATTGTAAATATAAATTAATTTAAAATATTCTGAATTTTCTAAAGATGCAATAAGTCAGGTCTTTCATAAATGTAAGAAGATAATTTTCAATTCATATCAACAGTAATTTCAAGAAAATTAACAATAAAAAAAAATCGGCTTTAAAAAAAAATTCTTAAGAATTTATGGGAAAAAGAGATATTAAAATACTTGATTCATGGTTTTATGAATCGATATCAGGTTTGAAAAGGATATCAATTATTCGATTTTTTTTAAAAACCCAGCCCAATGGTTTGTGGTTCCCGTGTTGTTGTTTTTTTAGTGGCTTTTTAGTTGCCGACACTAATTTTAGTTTGACCCTCCTCACTTGCCATATTCTGACGTGCCAGCGTCCTCGGACCACCTTGTACATATTTTGCAGACGTCCAATCACAGTACACAATACCGAAAAAAACCCAAAAAACCCTGCAGCTTCACTTTAGAAAATGTGCATGACTTTTGCACGCCAACATTGATGTATTTGTCGTGTATCAGCCTGCGTACCAAACATTATTATATACACCGCTGTTTCTTTGTATTTTTAATGTCTTAGTGATGAACAACTCAACGTAAGTATTTCAAAAACAAAATTAGCTATGTTGATTAACTATAATTAAGGAAAGTTTTTTTAATTGAGATCGAAAAAGAACTTGAATGCGTCGACAAAGATCAAATAGTAACTTTGGTGACGTCTTTGCTGCATTTACTGTATGTATATGTGTCATCCATGTCATAATGTCATGTCATCAATGTTATAACTCAAGTCATTGGTGCTTTTTTTTTTTTTATGTTTTGTGGTTTGGGAACAGAAAGCATGTCACACAATGCCATCACTGAGCCCCCCCAAAGACAAGGTGGTGAGATTAAACAGTTTATTAAAGTTGAACAGTACAGCACAGGCATTTGCAGTCCATATTTGACGTTGCGCAAGCAATCCTAAATTGACTCAAAGTCATCGTAAATGTGAGTCCTTTTTAAACAAGCTAGAAATGTGTATAATCATACGGTACTTGGTTGAAATTTAATGGTTTGTTCCACTCATTCATGCCACTGACAAGATAACTGACTGGAGGCCCATTGGTAAATGATACTTCACGTATACTGTACAGTGCTTTTTCACCTTAAAAGCCCCTCGAAGCACTTTTCATTTGGACTACTTATTCACCTACGGATGATGCATCAGGTGCAACTGGAGGTTTTAGTATCTTGCTTGAAGATACTTGGACACAGTCACAATGGCCTGGGATTGAACCCACAACCTCGGGGAGGCGTAGAGAGAGGATTTTAGCATTAAGTCCATTTCTGTTAATGTGCTTTCCATACTATGCAAAGCATTCCATTAGTAAAAAAATAAAAATAAAAAAAAAATCCTAAAAATAAGTCTAAGGTCCATTAATGTTATTTTTAGTATTCGCTATATGGGTCTATTTACTCCAGCAAATAACTATTAAACCTATTTCACACTGCATTTATTAGGACACGGTGTGCTAACGTCAAACCTATTCATTGTGTATGTGGTGAGGGGCAGGGACCACGGAATGGAGCGTTGCAGGGTGGCGCAGCGTGGCAAGAATACTTTTTACTTGCTGGTAAGCTTCCACATCAGCACTTCTAAATAGGGGCAAATTTGCATTGCAGTGCAGTGTGAAAAGAAACGAGTTGGTTTACAGTATGTTTGTTTTATAAATGCATTCCATTCTTCTACTGTTGTGGCTCAACATTAACTTTTTTTTTTTTTACGGATTTGATGGTTAACTTTTGATCGCAAATGTTTCAGACTTCTCTTTTATACAAATGGGAACAACGGAATTGTATTCAAATGTATAAAACAGAGATATTTCTCATTCCTAGCCAGGAGCTCAGCACCCCTAAACCTCTGATCCTAAAAAAATGCCCATTTCGGATAGCACCGAACGTGCTGCACATCTAAAGTGAAATATCATTAGTATGGTCAGCTATGATATTATAACTTGTGCTTGAAAAGTGGCTTGTCCATACTACACAAAACTCCGTTTTTTCTATGAGGCAGCAATATTAAAACAAAAACAAAAAACAATCCAGTGAGCATGAAAGTGGCACTTAATACATTCATAAGTACAACATCACTATCTTTATGATGTTCTTTTCCTGATGGCTTTTTTTAGTGTTGGTGTCAGATATCACTGGCACCAACTTGTGTTCTTCACAGGCACATAAATGAAGAGCTTTGCCGCCAAAGGGCCTGCCTACTAATGATACACTCTCTTAATTAGATAAAGCAGCTCTTCCTAATTTGCACTCTGCCTCACGAGTACAGTAGAATGAGGCCCGCAAATGGATACTCAGTGCCAAAGCAGCAATTTAGTTCGGCCGTGTGTTTTCTGCCCGGACACTAAACAACCCAAATTCGATGCATTATTTTGTTGTGAAGGACTAAACAATAATAATGAAACATTGCAATAATGAGAAACGGTTTCATATAAAACTGCAACTTTTTGTGTGCGTGGAGGGCAATTACATATTTTTTTTTTTTCTAATCCTCTTTTGGCATTATCTCCCTAGAATCATAAATAATTGCCTCTACCCAATGCTGAAGTGGAGATGTGGCTAATAGAGAAGCTTATTAGCGAGTGAGCCTGCGATCTGTGAATTGTAGGGATGCAACAGTATAGTAAATATTGCAGTACAGTACCTCAGTTTCCAAATTCTCTCAATAATGCTGTGGGAACTCACAGGATCAGTACATCAGTGGTCCCCAACCGCCGGTCCCCATTTGGTAGCCCATTTGTTACAGAGTTGCACAGATATTTATTTGTAAAAAATGTGGTAGTCGATACTTCCTACCCGCTGGTCCATTGGTTTGAGTCTGGTACAGTGATATAGCCGAAAGGCCCATTTATGTCGACTTAATCAATCACATGTCTATTTTCTTTGTACTTAATTGACTGTATTTCTGGGAAGGTGACCGGGTTTAATTCAAGACTGGTCACGTGACTCTGAAATTATTGATCATGCTGCAGCAGTGTAAAACCAAATCGAGCTGTAGGCAGCCACTTTTGAGGCTCATACAAAAAAGACACAAAGAGAAGCCATCAAATATACTCAAAATGACATTTTGAGCAGATTGAAGCACAGATGTGAGGATCTCATTTTCAGATTGTACTTCACACTATGTTTGAAGGAGAACTAGTGTACATTTTCTTTCAGTTCCCAGCTGTCTATCGGTAATGTCTACAACACCATCGAGCGTTTGCTGATTAGGGTTGTAGCCTGTCCAAGAAGGCTGGGTACACCTTAATCTAGTAGACAGCCAATCACAGGGCACTATAGAGCCACCAGTCACACTTACAGTATGGTCAATTTTGGAGGCCCTATTTTTGTGCCCAGTGCAAGTCTAAGTGCAGTCTAACTGTGCACATGGGTGAAAATTTTCGTAGATGTGCGCCGTTGTGGGACTGCCTTAATTCCTGACCATTCAAAGCGGCTCCCCCCATTCTCTTGAAATTCAGAGTCACCATGCATACGGAAAATTATGACGGAAAACTAAGTTGCGTGAGTGCATTTATGTGTTTTATGTCCTTAGTAGAAAAGTGTCACCCTCATCTGAAATGCAATCCAATTGAGGATCATGACTAATTTAGTTAACAACAAAAACACATGTAAGAAGATTTCCCTCTGATGTTTGGCACTTCAAGGTATTAAAATGTAATGAGAGACTAGATGTAAGATTTTTAAGCGTTAGGCCATTGACTTCAATATTCTACTGGAGGGGCGGACTGGCCGTTGGGAATTTCGGGAGTTTCCCAAACGGCCGACGCCCAATTTTCGGCCGCTGCCCCCCTCCCCCCTATGGATAAATATTTAGCAGTGCGTGGCCGCCACCAGCGATGAACGGCGAATAAGTCTATGGCTGAGAAAACAGCGCCACCTCAATTATAAATAGTGAACGTGGCCGTGTGTTTAAATGTTTTTGTATTATTATTATTATTATTATTATTATTATTATTATTATTATTATTATTATTATTTTCTTTTTCTGGAGATTATTTTTTTTGTATTATGTTGTGGGTTAATTTTTTAAATAATTATTTTGTACATAATTATTTATTACACGTTTAATCATTATTTTCTATATTAGTATTATTTGAATGTGTTCAAAGGACACCCTCGAAAATGAGATGATGCATCTCAAGGAGACATCGTTTAAAGCACAGGTGTCAAACCACCATCATTTTATACGGCCCACAAAGACAAATGATACAGTATGTGTCGACTTCATGTTTCTTGCTAATATATTGACATTGCAACTTATCTTCACATTTTATAACCTTTTTTTTTTTTTTACAATTTCGCTTTTAAAATAAATTGAGTAATAGTTAAACTATGACTAATGTGAGGCGATTATATATTTATTTGTATTCACAGTCATAATTGCCCTCTGAGGAAAACATAATTAGGATGTAGCCCGCAACAAAAATGAGTTTGACACCCCTGCTAAAGCAATAAACCAAAATCGCCAATTATTTCTCGTGTACTAATAAACTAAATAATCCCCATATACACATCTTTGACCTTCCAACAAATACCGTTATTGATAGGAAAGAAACACATGTTGGTGAAGGTCCCGATGAGCGGGGCACTTAAAACGAATCCTCCATCCAAGACAAGACATCTCCAAACAAATGCCACTGGAGTTGGTCTTTCTTGAATTAAATTTGTTTCCAGTAGTCCAGCCAAGCGCTGACAGACTACATACGAACATGGGAAGATAATAATAAGGAAAGGTCTCACAGCTGACATTTTGAAAACGCTTGTTATTGCCACACAAGATTGAATTATTGCCCATGCCGCTGTAGAGACCTGTGAGCAGAGGCTGGAAAGAGGTCAGAATGTCAACAATGTGTCATAATTACAGGCGTGAGCAAAGAAAATAAATAAGACAGAAAACTGTTAGAGCGGAGAAGATGATTGGTAACATCAGTAAGGAACCTCGGTGAGCGTTGATGTCAGACAATCCACAACAGGATCATAAATGTAATCAGTGTTTAGAGTTTGGTGGGACGACGACTCCTTCAGGATCCATTTGAAGACACGAGTTAGCATACTGCTGGTACTTTAAAGAACATAAATCCCATTTATTGGGGTTATGCAAAGAGGAGTCATTTATCATCATTTATATTATGATGCACATCTGAATTGATTTTCTCAAATGGGATTTAGTTCCTATGGAAGTGTATCACATTCACTTGAAATAAGATTATTATTATTTTTTTCTGACTAATGTTTCTTGGGGAGCTTTGTTTATTGTGTAATTTAAAAAATAAATAAATCTGTTTTTAAAAATATTTTTTCTCTTTTACTCTCTTTTTCTGTTATTAAAAAATATTCAGAAAAACAAGAACAAAAAGTGTTCAGAAAAACAGGAGGGGAAATTACTCCCCCCCAAAAAAGGCAGAAAGACAAAGCACTAGTTTCCGTTTTCCTGAGAATTTATTTATTTATTTATTTATTTTTAACCTCTGAACTTTAAGTGACTTGATGCAGACTCGCTAATGGCGGACACTTCCCCACATGCAATACATGTAGAAACTTAGCTGTTAGCTTAATAAAATCATGCCGATCGATTGACATGTTCGTATACTTACATGCTCCATAAAACGATAAACAGTATACAGTAAAAAAAATAAAAATGCATAAAACATGTTATTAATTACGGTACATGCCTGACCTTAACTGAGCCAGTAAGTCATATATAGTTGAAGGTAAAGTGGCGGGAAAGTGTCCACCATTAGAGAGTCTGCAAAAAGTCACAGTTCAGAGGTTAAAAAACAAAAAAAACACACACACAAAAAAAAAAACACACACACACAAAAAAACCAACCTCAGAAAAACATACGCTGGAGCTCTTTTTTTCAGAATATTTTTTCCCTGTTTTTTAAAATAATTTGTTCCCCTTTTCTGAATATTTACCCCCCCCACCCCTGTTTTTTGGAATATTTTTTTTTATGACAGAAAACAAATCAGTAAAACAGAAAAAAAACCATTCAGAAAAACTAAAACTAAAAATATACAAAAAAACCAAAGACCCCCCCCACCCCGTGAATGTAAATTGCAAAACGCTTCCGTAAATTCCACTTGCTTTTTTGAATTTCTGTGCACCTCATCCCTCACTCCTACCTTTTCTTCTCCTGTCACCAGCACCGTGTCCATATCTATTACATGGCTCCCCACGCCTGTGATGAATGTGATTGTCAGCAAGTCTCCATGATCAAATTATTTTAGAGGTCATTGCGGTAAAGGGATTTGACTTTGGTCAACACAAGATCATATCATATACCATGCGTACATGAGATTAAGAGCAGAAAGAACATGTCTTGCTGGCTATAATTATGGTTGGCAATTTATCTTTCCTTTCTAACTATGGACCACGCATGACATTAGAGGAGTAATAATTGGCATACGTCATACAGATAGACATAAATGAAAAAACGAAAAAAAACATTTCATGGAAGATTGTAAGGGTTCTTTCTCCAACATCGAAAGGGTTTGCAGGCAAGACGCTGTCAGTGGATGATCAGGTGTAATTGTACAGTCCCAGTGTGACTTGGTTGACAGATTGTGAGCTTACTGAAGGGCTCCCATCGGTCGATGCAGAGTTGCATCAGTGCTTCCACATGTCCACCTCGAATCATCATGCTGTCAGGTAAATTCAGGACACACTCAACCAAAAATGTCAACATTGTTTTTTTTTTCTTTTTTTTCCCATTAACACAATTAGGTTTCGGTGTTTCTTTATATTTAGTATACTTCATATCTTATCATATCTATGTCCATGTCCTTATATATCTATGTCACATCTAGCTGCTTAGTATATTCATAGTCCGAGCGAATGTTAAGTCTTATGGTTTCACATACATATATGTCGGATCTGCTCATATAACAATAGCTAAGGGACTTGAAGCATTAAAGATCTTCGAATATCAACCTTTTTATGCTAATAGGAAAAAAGGAAGCAAGGAAGAAAACTTAAGTGAGACTCCAACTGCGCTGTAAATTTGACATTTTCTTTGAAGCAATTCCTCTAATTAACATTTCTGTCTTGCCTTTGAAGCCATGTTTCCATGTGAACAATGTTTTCTAATCCCTGCTGGACCATTTTGTTGCCATATCGCTCATGGATTGTTCGTCTGTTATTGGCTATTATGTCAATCCTGGCAGAGAAGTGCGGAACACAGATTGGAGAAATGAATAAAGTGAAATATTTTAGATTCGAAACTTTCTTGGATGGTCTTGGGAGGGTTAGCGGTGCGGTTGTCAGGACTGGATCTAAAGGCCTTGAGCAAGGTTGGAACCAAAGCCAAGCACAATGAAATCCAGTTTGTGCAGAACTGATACAGATTGGAAAAGAGACTGAGGTCGGAGGAAGCAATGAATGACATGCAAGTCGGGCTGCGAAGTCTTCTCCTGGGCAGAGCTGAGCAAGAGAACAAAAGTTTAAAGCAGAATAATGATTGATTGCTGACGGCCGCTGGCCTGACTCCCACGCTCCAGACTCCACTTCTGAAATTAAACCCAACACATTGGATGGGAGCAAGTAAAGGTCCAGACTAGCGGAGTATACTAGAAAGTGTAATTACTGGGTTAGCTGAAAAGCAGCGCCATGCGGCTCCGTCTCAAAGGTGGCAGTGAAAAGAAATCCGAACCTTGTTGCTTTCCACTTGAATTTAGACAGAATGTGATCTTTTCTGATGAGTTGACGATATTCACACAGTGAGATCAAACAGAGTTTTGAAATGGGAGTTGCGTTTTTAGAAGCTAACACACTTTAACAAAGTCGTAGCAACCTATGTTGAACTCTCTTCTTAGTCTGGTATTTCTGTAATAATTCAGTAAGTGGAAAGCAAAATAAGCAGTGGATGTTCAAGATGAAAAGTAAAAGCAAAGTTTTCGCTGTTGTGGTGACGCGCGGTTTACCATTATTGAACAATTGATCATTCGTTTGGTCTAAACATGACAACAAAAGCTGCTATAACTTGGCCTCAATAATCGTATCTTGAAAAAATTTCTCAGATTTTATGAGATATCTACAAACTCATTTTTCATTAGGGTCGTAGCGCCACCTACTGGTAAAAGGAAATATGTTTTATTCTTCCATTCTTTCCTGCGAGAGGGTTAACCAGATCGACCTCATATTTGCTTGGAAGAGTGTTTAGGCCTTCATTGATGTTGAAAATGAAAACGTTAGTGCATTTTTGAAATATCCCGTTGCTGTGGCAACACGCCGTTCGCCAAGGAAACATGAAAAGTCATGAAACTTACACACACACATCAGGCTTGACATCAATTAATTCTTATATAATCTGGTATTAATATAATAATTAAAAACTGGAATGCAAATAATTTACTGCTGCTGCTGCTCCCACCTCGCTCAATGCCGACTGATAACACAGCTGATCTTAAGGGCTGTCTGTTTTTCCTCGTGATCACTTATCTAATTCATGCTCAAGGACAGTTCTGTAATAAAAGTATAAACTTCCATCGAGGGCATTGTGTGCGCGGGAACAGTTTCTGCCCCCCGACATCAAGGCCTCTGTCATACTTTTTGAAGTGAAATAAACATTCACAAATGAATAATTGATTTTATATGCATTATTTGGGGTGAAGGACTCGGGAATATGCATGTTTTGAGTTCTTCAAAGACATACCTAATGCATAAGTAATGTTTTACACTTTCAAGTGTAAAGTCCCTATTTTGCCTCGGGTACTCGATTTTCTCTGTTTGCTTCAGCGTCTTTTTATACACAAACACAATAAATTAAAGAAAACTGCAAGGAGATGATTACAGGATATACTCAAATCAATCAATTTGCAACCGCCAGTATAATGTGACTATAACGTGTTGTAAACTTACCAAGCTTATATGCAACATTTTTAACATGAACATCATGCAAATCAAATTGCGATTGGATCTTAACTAACCAATCACAATCATGAACCAGAAGTGTCATCCTAAATATGCATTTTATTGGTTTAGACACGCAAATATGTCATGTCCACTGCAACCATCTATGGGTCTGAAGGGGTTAAGGATACTATCGTATAGAAGATGTGGTTAAACCTCTGACCTATATTTTTAATCTGTCACTTTCAACTGGAAAAATTCTGGCAATGGTTATAATTTTATATAAATCTGGTGGAAAAAAAGTTATTGTTTCAAATTATAGATTAATGTCTTTGCTTACTTTTTTTTTATTCTGGAGAAATTATTTGTGATCAGAATGGAGAGCTTTATTGAAAAACATAGCATCTTAAGTGACCATCAGTATATGGTTTTAGAACAAATCAGTCAACAGGATTAGCTCACATGAAATTCAAGTACCTACTGCAATAGACAATACATTCTATACAATAGGATTTTTTCATCTAAAAAAATCATTTTATTTGATAGATCATGAATTATTATTGCATTAATTGTATAAATATTCTGTCAGAGGTGTAGCTCATTCCTGGTTCTGTTCCTATTTGAGTGATAGATGGCAATATGCGTCTTGTGATAAAATATATTCTGTGTCTTTAAAGGTAACATGGAGGGTTCCACAAGGATCTGTTCTTGGGCCAAAATTATTTATTCTGTATCTGAATGGTTTGGTGTCTAAATCTGTTAATTGCATTCTTTTTATAGAGGACACACTTGAATGATTTGGTCACCACTGTTTAATGTGGAATTAAATTGTTAACAAACAAACAAACTAATAATTTTAAAATGTGGTTTTATTTGTATAAGTTCTTTATCATGCAAATAAAACAACATTTATATTTGGTACCCGTAATATAGATTCAGCAGTGAAATTGAAAATAGTGAAATTGAAAATAGATAGATGATACAGAAATTGAAATGAATGAATGAAATTCTTAGGTGTCATTTTGCACCATAAATTGAAATGGAAAATAAAATGCATATAAATTATGTCAGATCAAAAATAGTAAAATCAATTGCCATTATATATAAGGTGAAGGATCTGTTGAACCAACATGCTTTGTATATTTTGTACTATTCTTTTGTTATTCCTTATATAACATACACTGTAAAAAACAACAAAAAAAAGCAAAAAAAAAACGTTTTCCGGCAGAAGGGGTGCCAGAAAAATGCTGTGAAATAACAGCAAATTACTTTCTCGTAAAAAAAAAAAAAACGGTAATCCCAACACATCAATATATATTCTACAAAAGAGAGCTGTAAGGATAATAACAAAGTCAAATTGTAAAGAACTATCAAATGATCTATCTATGAAGTTAAGAGCTTTAACATTTTGGGAATTTGATAAATTATAAAATAGCAGTGACAATGTATAAATTATATTATAAACATCCTAGTCATATAGAAAATATGTTAAAGAAAAAATAATGTAGATATGACCTCTGAGGGAAGCAAAATTTGGACAGAATAAAATTCAAGATTAAAATAAAAGATCAATGTATTTATTTAAGTGATAAAGATTTGAAAGGGTGTCAGACAATTTTTAAGATTAAATAATTGTTTTGAAGTAAAATTATTGAAAAATGTGAGAATGAAGGTCATGTTGTTTTTTGTTTTGTTAATATGTTATTATTTAGATGTGATGTTTGAGTTAATTGTTTTGAATGGCTCGAAATATAAAAAGTTTAAGTGTAAATAAGCATGAGCTTCGGTCTGTGTGTGTTTTTTTTATGACAGATCTGTGTGTTGTTGTTTTTAAAATGACTGATCAAAATAAAATGTTATTCATTCATTCATTTATCTACATAACCATTAGCCCATGTGTACCACTCTCTGTGCTCCACTAAGATCATGTGTAGTTATTCCACGCCAACGGCATCATGTGATTGCATAATAGCTTTCAGGCCTCTTGCAGCCTAAGCCAGTCTCTAGCTTTGGGATCGTGATAATGGAAATGTAATTCTGTTGAAGAGATTAGATTCAGGCCACTTGACCCTGCAGCAAAGCTTAGCTCTCGCCTTTGCACATCTGTTTGGACATTAATTGGCTCGAGTGATTCGGGTGTCCTTCTTGGAATTGAACTCAGCTGAGGGGGAAAAGAAGACAAATTTGTGAGGTCTTCAATAAATCAATGTAATGCTTCTGGGGAGAATTATGGGAGGCCATCAAGTACATAAAGGAAGGCACATGAGTGATTTTACATTCTGTATGCTGTCCAAACATTTGAGGCCAACAACAATAAATCTGTCAATAATTAGTCATATGACTAACCACATTTTCCCCTAAATCAGAATCCACATTACAATCATGCCTTTAGAAATCAAAACTCTGCTTCGTTTGTCCTTCCTTCCTTTCCTCAGTCTCTCATTTGGTCTCTTGAGGTCTCCCTGATTTGTTTGAATTTAGATGTTTCTGGGGTTGGTGAAGAACTCTGTTTGTTGGCCCGGTGGGTGGTGTCTGGTTGGTGATGGATTTCACTTTCCTTTGTTTTCTTTGGTCCTTCCTCGGGTCTCCTGATGGCGGTTTAGGTGAACGGTATGGGATTTTTAAAATAGGTTTTTGGTGAACTAACGAATACACACACACTCGCACGCACGCACCCCCAAACGCACACACGCACTTACACATACACACATACACATTCACACCCACATACAAAAAAAAGAAAAAGAAAAAGAAAAAAAAGAGCAATGATGATGACATTACCGAATGAACAATACTGAGCTCTTTATAAAAAAAAATAGAAAAAAATTAAGAAAAAAAATTAAGAAAAAAAAGAAGAAAAAAAAGGGAAAAAAAGAAAACAAAACTTTATTTAGTCGTCTGTTTTAATCCTCAAACTTGTTACTTTATAGCGGGTGTGGTGGGGACATCTTGCAACGCTAATATTGTGCAGACAATAGAAATACTGTGAACAAACATGAGAGGACTATACGCAGGTTTAAAGGTCGGCATTACATGATTATAATGATAACTCAGGATACGATATGAACATGAGCCACCATGTCACTATAATTCTGCAAAGATCAATATACGTCAAGAGAACACTGTACAGTATCTACAGATGTGATGGTATTGATGTAGCAGGAGGAGATGAAAAACATTAAAGGCAAAAGTAATTATCTATTTTTTTATTTTTATGATTTTTTTTTTTACAGTTGCCGTAATGTACATCGATGGTGGAATTACTGTAGGACCAGTGAATCAGTTGTTTTATAGAAGTGACGTGAATTGATAACATATTGTGAGACTAAGTACATCAGTATATTAAGGTATTGACGTTGTTGCTCAACCCTAATCGACACTGAGGATTTATTTTTAGTAGCAGAAGACTTTGCTTCCTCCCTCACCTTCCAGCCGCAGTACTTTGTGTTCTGGGACAGATTTACAAATCAAACACTGAAGGTAAAGAGCACAGTTATACATGGTAAAGGGCTGTAAAATCAATGCCAAGTCCCTAAGAGCACAATGACACGTGTGTGTGTGTGTGTGTGTGTGTGTGTGTGTGTGTGTGTGTGTGTGTGTGTGTGCTTGTGTCTTGGGACTGCTGAACAAATACTTCTGATTGGCCTGTGTGTGTTAACACTGCACGGGCACTGGCTTGGGTCTCATTCAGTTGGCGCCATTCCTCTGGGACTGAGTCGAACTATATATGGTTAATTATTTTTCTTACAATGAAGCAGAGCTTGAGTAAACCTGAGCATTCAAGCATGAATGATACGAGTTCAATGGCTGATTCAAGCAACAAGGGACACAAGTGTTACTGAGGCTGTCAGTCACTTTTGATAACTGTATTGACAGCAAGTTTCTCATTACGCAATAATGAGGTACAGCAGAAAAAAAAATAAGACTCCCACCAACATGATACAGCAAACTCTAAAAACTACTAGCTACAGCTACAATGTAACTAATAACCGAACCTGCAGCTAAATGCGCATCGTGATGGTGATGATGCAGGCACTGTGGCCAACTATGGATGCTTGTAATCCTGAAGTCTTGTGTATGTATGGTCTGATCATAAATGTGACTGTGAGAAGGCTATGTGTGTGTGTGTGTGTGTGTGTGTATGATGTTAAATAATAACTGGCTGCAACATTACTAATTCACATGAACAAGCACTATCTTAGCTGTGCACATGAATGGCTATGAACACACACACGTGCTAAACATGAGCTAACTACTCAAAAGTATAATGCAAGTAACAAAATTACATCACTGAACATTTATTGTGGCCGACTACGGCCGTGGAAGTCACGTAATGGCAGCGCCCATTGAGAGCATATTGTCCCAACTGACGGCAGACATGACGTGCAAAGAGGGACAAAACGTGCAAATTAGCACTCTATACTTTAGTGCACTTCTCTAATAATGCCTAACATACATAAGAGAACACATTTATGTAGTTAAACGGTGTTAAAGAAACTTATAGTTATGTGTCGAACTTCAACGCAACGAGCTGTCAATCAAATCAGCGTTGAAGCTTAAGGCACAACAGTGCGACAAATAAACACGATACGAAGTAAACTAAAACACTATTTGGTGTACTGTGTATTCCCTTTTGGTCAAAGAAACACACGATCACCACAGCTCACAACACATCTTGTCATGGTGGCATCCACAATAACAATAACCGCTGCGCAACAAGTGATGGAAATGGACCCAGAATGCATCGCGCGCATCATGAGAGGGGTGAATACAATGACATCACTATTCTTAACAAGAAAATAGACAAATAAAATAATGATGACTATTAATATATGGAATCTTTCTAACAACAATCCTGTTGAATCATTTGAACAGCAAGTACCACCCACGTGATGATGTGGAAAGTAAGAAAATGTGAGCGGAGTTTGCACAGCCTGCCATGTAAACATTAGCATAGTAGGAGCAGAGGACGACCGCAGGGCGTGTGCTGCCGGACGAGGAGCAGATGACGGCCGCAGGGCGTGCGCCGCCGGACGAGGAGCAGAGGACGGCCGCAGGGCTTGCGCCGCCGGACAAGATGCAGAGGACGGCCGCAGGGCTTGAGGCCACAGAGGCAGAGGCGAAGAGACTTGGTACGGCAGCGGCAGAGGCGAGGAGGCCCGGGGCTGCAGCGGCACAGGCGGGCACAGGCGAAGAGGCCAGCGGCTGCAGCGGCGCAGGCGAAGAAGCCAGGGGCTGCAGCGGCACAGGCGACAAGGCCAGGGGCTGCAGCGGCACAGGCGGGTACAGGCGATGAGGCCAGGGACTGCAGCGGCGCAAGCGAAGAAGCCAGGGGCTGCAGCGGCACAGGCGGGCACAGGCGATGAGGCCAGGGACTGCAGCGGCGCAAGCGAAGAAGCCAGGGGCTGCAGCGGCACAGGCGGGCACAGGCGATGAGGCCAGGGACTGCAGCGGCGCAAGCGAAGAAGCCAGGGGCTGCAGCGGCACAGGCGAGGAGGCCAGGAGCTGCAGCGGCACAGGCGGGCACAGGCGAAGAGGCCAGGGGCTGCAACGGCGCAGGCGAAGAGGCCAGGGGCTGCAGCGGCACAGGCGAAGAGGCCAGGGGCTGCAGCGGCGCAGGCGAAGAAGCCAGGGGCTGCAGCGGCACAGGCGAGGAGGCCAGGGGCTGCAGCGGCACAGACGGGCACAGGCAATGAGGCCAGGGACTGCAGCGGCGCAAGCGAAGAAGCCAGGGGCTGCAGCGGCACAGGCGAGGAGGCCAGGGGCTGCAGCGGCACAGGCGGGCACAGGCGGGCACAGGCGAAGAGGCCAGGGGCTGCAACGGCGCAGGCGAAGAGGCCAGGGGCTGCAGCGGCACAAGCGAAGAGGCCAGGGGCTGCAGCGGCACAGGCGAGGAGGCCAGGGGCTGCAGCGGCACAGGCGGGCACAGGCGGGCACAGGCGAAGAGGCCAGGGGCTGCAACGGCGCAGGCGAAGAGGCCAGGGGCTGCAGCGGCACAGGCGAAGAGGCCAGGGGCTGCAGCGGCGCAGGCGAAGAAGCCAGGGGCTGCAGCGGCACAGGCGAGGAGGCCAGGGGCTGCAGCGGCTCAGGCGGGCACAGGCGATGAGGCCAGGGACTGCAGCGGCGCAAGCGAAGAAGCCAGGGGCTGCAGCGGCACAGGCGAGGAGGCCAGGGGCTGCAGCGGCACAGGCGGGCACAGGCGAAGAGGCTAGGGGCTGCAACGGCGCAGGCGAAGAAGCCAGGGGCTGCAGCGGCACAGGCGAATAGGCCAGGGACTGCAGCAGCACAGGCGAAGAGGCCAGGGGCTGCAGCGGCGCAGGCGAAGAAGCCAGGGGCTGCAGCGGCACAGGCGAGGAGGCCAGGGGCTGCAGCGGCTCAGGCAGGCACAGGCGATGAGGCCAGGGACTGCAGCGGCGCAAGCGAAGAAGCCAGGGGCTGCAGCGGCACAGGCGAAGAGGCCGGGGGATGCAGCTTGTCTCTCCGTTGCCTAGTCTTTCGCTTCCTTTGAGCTGAGGCTTGTGCTTGGCGTGGCGGTGCTTGGCTTGGCGGTGCTTTGCTTGGTGGCGCTTGGCTTGGCGGCAGCTGGGTGGACGTGACTGAGGCAGACTTGGCTGAGGCAGACTTGGCTGAGGCAGACTTGAGAGCAGAAACCGGGGGCACATCAGCCTGCCACCATGGGGAGTGAGGAGCAACAGGGATACTAGAAACCGAGGATACAGAGACTGAAAGAACATGATGAGAAGAAACGGGATGAGGTGAGGAACCAGGTGATGTGGGGACGAAGTATTGATGTGGCGGTAACGTGGGGCTATGAGGTGCATAAGATGGGGACCGGAGTGATGAACATGGCGGGGACCGAGGTGACGGGGAGTGACGTGACATGGAGTTAAAATTATCCGCAATAGAAAACCGTAACGAAAACATGTAAGGGTCAAGAGTGCTGGTGAAAAAATCCAAATCAGTGTCTAAATCGGAACTGGACTCAGTAAGTGCATTAACCAAAACAGAGCCTTCTTGATCATCATCTGTGAAGTCTGAGTCTGTGTCTATGAAACAATGGGGTGACAAAATGGTGTCATAGGGCAGGGACTTAAGTAAACTAAGGAGATCGGGTGAATGGGGAACAGAGGACAAGGCGGAACCAGCCAGAGAAAAATAACTTACATGGAAGGAATGGGATTGGGTGGCAGGTTGACGGTGCTTTCGAGCCGACCGGCGGCGTGCCGGTCCGCGACGGGTGCTTCCCGCTGGATCTTGACCATTTTTTATGTTTGAAGCTAAATGCTCTAACCCAGGTTTTTTAAAACCCCCAAATAAGAGCATATTCAGGTTTTGCGGGTGCTTGCATGGCCTTTCAAAACCTGAATATTGACAATAAACGGGTTCTAAAAGGGTTACTATGTAAACATACTCAACAGTTTTATTTAGAATCTGAAAGTTGTCAGCCATGGAATATGACAATAACACAGAACCCCCCCACACCAATAAATCACAAAATCGCAGAAAAATTATTTGTTGCGGTCTATATATATACTGTATATATATATATATATATATATATATATATATATATATATATATATATATATATACACCTCGATCAAATCCACAAAAATTGCGTTAACCCTCCTGCACCACCATTTAGACCTACTTTTTACAAGTCTAAAATCGAGTCTATTTTTTTGTCACCAAATTGTGAGCTTTGCTGAATGCCCAGTGAGGTACAAAACGGTAAGTA
Source organism: Leptonotus elevatus (assembly GCF_054856555.1). Classification (NCBI taxonomy): domain Eukaryota; kingdom Metazoa; phylum Chordata; class Actinopteri; order Syngnathiformes; family Syngnathidae; genus Leptonotus; species Leptonotus elevatus. The sequence goes on from NC_141248.1 coordinate 6,894,679, forward strand.
AAGATGCAACCGTTTTTTTCCGCCGAGCGCACTGGCACCAGTCTACAAAAATAGGGGCCCATAACTCTAATTTACAAGGAATGTGGTCGACTGCACTTACTACCTTCACAAGTACAACTTCATGAAAAATGCCTAAATGATAGCTGGGACAGAAAATACTTTCACACATGATGGATGACTTCATTAAGTCCATGGTTGAGGATATATTCTGATAAACAATGTGAAAGAATATGCAATCCAAGATGCCCATGCTGACGACCCAGTTGAGCATTCCTGCTATTGTCCTAATGAGGCCTCGTTGGCTGTGTCTTATTCTTGTTACTTGTGCTTATAATGAGGGTCAGGCTGCGAGGCCAGTCAGCTCTGATCCCTCTTAGAAGGAACTAGCAAAAGGAAAGGAAGACAAAAACTGGAGAGAAAGGTTTTATATTCAGATGCTAGCCGTGTCTTTTGGTGTCGAAATAGGATACCCCGAATACATCTAGAGGATTCTCTTTGATTTTGTCTTATATCAGCAATTAACTGTGAAGCGGCTGATACTCGAGAAGCCAAAGTTAATTAACATTCACACATACATTGGTTGGTTACACAACATCAGTTCAGCACAGACACTGTTGTCTACTTTCAGCTCAGATTTCTTTACCCTTCAGCGATAATAGAAGCAGGCAAAAAGCAAAAATCAATGAAGAGAAATTTACCATTAAAAGGTCCCTTGTGGCTGAAACAAGGAAACATATATAAAGAGATGAAATTACTGTGCTTAGTAGCACAAGATCTCCAATTCCACTGCGTAGTTTGTTGAGGTCACTTGGAATTAAGTAGGCCAAATAACTAATGAGTGTGTTGAAGTGTAAAATTATGGAATATGATCAAAGAGAGCAAGTGCTAGATGATGACTCATGATAATTAACATATTGTAGGAACTCTGGGCAATTAAAAAAATAAAATAAAAGGGAGGCTTATCGGCTGATCAAACATTGATTTATTTTGGAGTTGTAAGGCATATCATTTTATCAGTTGACTCCCTCTGAGTCATATTATATATTTATTTTTTCTATTTTGTACTTTGTTTGGAAGAAAATAGCATTTTTATGACCGGCAACAATTGTTGCCAGTGGTCACACAGCTTGTCACTATAGTGAAATGTAATCAAATAATAATAATAATAATAATAATAATAATAATAATAATAATGGTATACTACAATAATCAAAAAATAATATAGTCATAATAAATAAAGAAAAAGGTGGAGGGGGTGAGGAGTGTAAAACAAACAAACAAAAAACATAAAACGGCACATGGTTACCAATGGATATGATCGTCCCAAGAAGGTAGCTAATGATAATGGTTCAAACTGCAAACCTTGGTTCCCCTGTATAAAATTCAAAACAATAAACAATTTGAACTGGTTCCTTTATTCATAAATAACATTTGAAACAGCACAGAAATGCAATGCATATGATAACCTACATAACCATATTCTCAAATATCCATATACTCAAAACCTCAAAAGGTCCTCGAGGGCCGGTAATCCTGCAGGTTTTGGATGTTTCTCTTCTCCAACACAGCTGAAGCTCATCAGCAAGCTCTGCATGAGCCTGTTAACGATCCTGTTGATTAGAACAGGTGCGTTGGAGCAGGGAAACATCCAAAACCATGCTTTACTAAGCAACGCAAGTTTACGTGACATATAGGAAGAACAGATTGTTGCCGGGGCCTCGCAAAACAGCTTCCAACCCAGGGCGGGCACAGCTGACTGCCAGGGCGGGCCCGGCCCCCTAATGCCCGCCCATGGCACCGGGTCCGATGTTAGCTAACATAGAAAGATCACTTAGCGTCTAGCAAGAAAATAATAAAAGTATCAAAATCTAAAGACACAGTACCTATGATTTTATTTAGCTAAGAAGAGTAGCAATTGTACATCAATCTATAAAATTTAAACAGTAAGTTATGAGCAATCCTGTAAACAGTGTTTTCCTTTAGTTAGTGACAAGCTGTGTGCCCACTGGCAACTTTTGTTGCCACTCACAGGCACTCATAGGTCCATGAACAAACAAATATTTATTCCACATAATTTTTTGGGGGGGAGGGTTACTCTTGAGACTTCAATGATTGAATAATTATGAATATATTTGTGGGTAAATCATAAGACATTTATGAAAGTTACCTTTTTCCTAGAGGATTTGCATTAGCCATGTCTTCAGCCAGAAGGAACAGGAAGCAGATGATGTCATGTGACAGGATGTGCTTGGAAACATTTTATAAACCAAACCCTTTGTCTAAGTTGTCTACTAGTATATAAGTGGAAAAGGTTGCATTAACAGTTTTCAAGATCGAGTCAAATTACTGAACAAAAGATACTGATTAGTGACTATCTACTGCAAGGTATGTTTTTTTGTCCTAGTGGCATGAGTTTTTGATGACCTTGATTAATGTTGTCAGACCTTTGGACCACCGAGGTCCTTAGTGAAAGCTTTTACAATGTCACTTGATCCTGGGGACACCTAAAGTAGACGAGACATGAGGTAGGTCCTGTGGTTTTGCAAAGGATTATCCATATGGCTTATCCAGAGCAGGATTGCAGGGGGGTTGAGGAGCCTTTCCCTGATGACACTGGGTGAGAGGCAGGGTAAATCCAAGACTGATCAATATAGGGCTGGGGGTTGTTCTACCCGTCGTCTTATCTATCTACCTACCAATCAAATCTGTAACTGAGAAGTCATTTTTTGTCATACCATACACAGTGAGGATTTTATGAGATAAATTGAGCACGTATATCCACAACCTTGCTCAACACACTCGTAATACAAACAGGATAAAGTCTATCTAAAAAGCACAATGACACAATTCAAAACAACACTTTTTATTTAGGTTTGCTGCTTGTATTGGGCTACTGTGTTGAGCAAGATTCTGCGTAGTTGTGCATTTTATTTCATGAACCCATAACTGTGGATGATAAGAGAAACAATGACTTCTCAGCCATGTTGTTTCCCTGCTGTCATCATCTCCAAATAATGAAGAAATGAGAATATTTAAGAATGTTTTGTCTGTGGGATTCCATTCCAGGGCAGTCACATTGATGACGTTTCCATGATTGGAAATGGCAGTGGTAATTTCAGTGATAACAGCAACACGTTTCCCCCCCCTCGACTATCATAATCCAGGAGATTTCTGAGCAAGCAAGAGCAAGGATAGAGAGAGATCGAAATTGAGAGAGGGGTAAGCCTTAGAGGAAAGTGAATCTTGGAAGAAGGATGTTTCAGCCAGCAAATCCTGATGTCCCCTCTTTAAGTAGGGAAATAAAATGGGAGAAGTGAGGAGGGGAGGATTGCCCCTCAGGCGTGGCTCTACCATGTTCTTATCACCAGCAGCAGCCTGTGGCTGAAGGGCAGCAAACAAATCGGAAATGGGTGGTTTTGAGACAACAACAAGCAGCACAGATGACAAGCTGCGGTTACCCCTTAGATGCTTTAATCACTCTCGAGCAGCTCTACGAATTGTCTATGATACACCGACCACAATCCATGTTGTATTCTTTTAAGCTATCATTATTGGGCGAATACATGAAATGTAGAATTTCAGTTAACTGTACTTTGCTGTCAGTGTTACATGGGAAAACACTTGCAATTGTGAACTGTTGAATTTTTGAAGAACAAGAAGTTAGAACCCGAACACAGGCAAGACACGGATGTTGTAAAACAGAGATTCTTTATAGACAAAAGTATAAAGTAACAACAGAGAGCAGGGCTGGATGCAGATGGCCTCAAAGTAAACACTTGATGGAGAAACCTTGACAAATGAGAGAAAACCTCTGCTAAGAAGCCTCGGCTAAAGAAGCTCGACGTACTAGTTCTCATTCAGTAACTGTCGCAATGCACAATTCTATATGACAGAATAAAGGCTTATATGGTAATATAAGAATGACTAGACACACTAAGAGTGACTAATACAGAACCATAGCAACTGCATAGCAACTGACAACAGTATAATCATAAGGGACATAGTAACTGCATAGCAACTACAAAATAAGAGTGATTAGACTAACTAAGAGTGGCTAATACGTTATATATATTGGTATTGATTCTGTGTGTTTGCAAAATTATACAATTGTTTTATATAACCTCTTTCAATAGTCCACTTGGGAACCTATTGAATTTTAAATTGTAGTTTATTTTCCCCTTGTAACTACCGTTGATTATTTTATTTGTTACTTTGTATGTTTAAAAAAAAAAGTATTTAACTGTGTCACGTGTAAGGAAAGACCTCAGGAAGACTATGATGGCTAAAGGGGATCCTAATAAATAAACAAATGAACAAAATCCTCTATAAATGACATAGCAACAACTACAAATAACATCACAAGGGACATAGAAACTGACATCAACATCATAATACAATGGCCCAACCCCAAAACAGTCAGTTTATTGGTTCATATGTGTAATGTAATAGATGAAATTTTCTCTTGATACCAGACCTATTTTTTTCCCTTTGATTTGAACACAGCTGCAGCTGAGTTTATTTAAATTGATTTTTCGGACTTCTGTCATGGAGATTTTGCTGCACCCTCTCAATAAAAGCCTTTTTCTGAGGCATAAAAAATTCTAATCAATTCCAACTGGGACGTGATCTTTACTTATTTTTCTGGTGTTTGAATCTTAAACAAATCGATCATGTTCACATAGTCAATTATTTTTGGACTATCCCAAAACATGGCCGTGCGACTTCCCATCGGCTTTGTGCTGGAGGCTCCCATATGGAGTTGAGCAGCAGTATGGCTTGCTTCGAATCAGGATGCAACAGTCGTTTTTCTCAGCTTTGTCCATTTTGTCGGAGCAGATTATAGGTTTGCGAGAAGGATTGGCTGAGAGGGAAAAGGATAGCTTTCACTTTCTTGCTGTTGCTCTCTCAGCCACTTCATTTCCCCTGCGATAGAAGTCCAAAGTGATCCTGCTGATCTCAGTCTGAGCCACTTGCTATCCCTTGTACAGAGCCTGGACCTTTATACTGTGTAACACTTGTTTTCAGCCAGAATACTCACCAGATGGACAGCAGGTTAGCCCACAAGCATCAAGAAAGCCCTGAGTCAGTGTAATAGACTAATAGAGGAGCATCAGTAACAAAAAAGGTCCTGAAAGCAGGGTATCGTCTTTTATATTGAGCATGTGTTCAGAATATATTTAAATCACAAATCAACTTCTCATTGTCAGCGGGTGGAATTAAATTAGATGCTGGCCTAATGAGAGTGGTTCAGTAAATTCAGCGGAGATCAGTAATGTTAGGAAAGTATTGTTGAGATATTTCATTTTCACCGTACTACAGAAGCCTGTTAAGCATCTCACTTACACTGTAACAGAATCAAAACTGTATGATCACAGTTAATTGAGGGCAGACAAGCAATGCTATGCAGTGGACATCAAGATTTCATTGAAGCATAGAGCAGCTCCAGAGAATAGATTCACCAACATCTATGGAGACCCAGACATGACAAGGGAATTTGTTTGTGGTGACAAAATATAGAAATGGCATGCACACAGAATAATAATAATAATAATAATAATAATAATAACAATAATAATAATAATAATAATAATAATAACAATAACAACAATAATAATAATAATAACAATAATAATAATAATAATAATAATAATAATAATAATAATAATAATAATAATAATAATAATAATAATAATAATAATAATAATAATGTTGCCAGCCGCCGTGTGCACTCCCTTCCCCCGGCGCCGAATGGGGTTTGACACATGTCTGTCGTCCATCCCCGAGTTGACGAATAGTCCGTCCCTGATTTCAGCTATACACAAAGCACATAGTGCAAAGTATATAGTAAAGTGTGTTTCTTTAAGGTGTTTTAAAATCTTGTTCCAGTCTGCACGCCACTGATAGCGAGTATAGAAATATTTAAGAAGTCATTTACAAATTAAAAATAGATTTTGGGCCATTGGAACCAGTCTGTTTTCCATTTTTTGGGGTGGGTGTCGGTTTCTATTTCTTTATACAACACCAGCATGAGAGAATTTTCATCCAATGTTCTTGCAATGAGCTGACCAATTTGAAACGCATCTGTCCAATTACACCTAACAACCCCAAGATAATGAACTCACTTCCCTCTAGTTTCCGTTGCATGAGTATCGATTTCAGCAGTTTAGCAGCCAGTCTAATGTTACTCCTGCTAGATTTTCTATGCAGAGGTACTTCATAAGTGCGAGCAAATGTGTGATGTCTGGATGGACTTTTCATTTACATTAAGAGACTTTGTTGAAAGTTTGACATGAACAGAAGTTCCTCTGCAATGCAAAGTCGGTCCAAACTTCGGCATTGTCAGACCACGTCATAATAGTAGCGCAGGGATTTTGGTAAATTTGAACAAGGGACAGGCAGATTCAGACATGGGCATGGATATCATCTATAAGTGAGTGTGACACATTTAGAAAAAATGAGAGCCGTCGCTTTAATTGACTGTGTTCATGCTCACAACTGCGCAAATGGACCTTTTTTAAATACGCCGTTTTACACGTATCTGCGAAATTACCAGCATCCATCTGCGGAGATTTATGCTTCACGTCTCACGTCTTGCATGTCATGAAAGTAGAGTCTCACGTCTTTAAAAAGGGAACTTTTTACCAGTAATTGTCACAACAATGGATGAACAAAAGTTCCTTCATTGCCTTCAATACTTGTACTCACTGACTGATAAAGAAAAACCGATAGAGGTTTTCATCACTGGAGTGCCCTTATGCACATAACAGCTCTCCACAGCCAATTCTACTGAAAATCAATTAGCATCCCTCAGAATGAGCTGTGGCCAATTCCCATGGATATGTTTATTCATTCTCGCCAAATGAGATTACAAAACAACAGAGTGACCCTGAAAATACCATGACAAATTAATTTCTTGATGCGTGTAAAGTATGTGTTGCCAATATGACCAGCATATAAGTGGTCTGTGTGCACAGAAATTCTCCCGTGATGGATGGGAGAAAACATTTTCATTGTAGTATCATTGCAACTGCACGTCATTCAATAATCTGTCTTCGAGAAATTCTCCCGCTGATTGCCGTTCCACTCTTGCTAACTCAAAGACATTAAGGAATGTTACTTCAGTCTAGTCAATAATAATTTACCTAGAATTCAGTAAGAAGGTCGGCATTGACCAGCATTCTATAAACAATTTAATTCTCTGCTTCATGTTATTAGTATAGGATTATTGCATTTTGACAATAGCCTTTTCTCTTTTTGCAATATTTCAGATGACAATTTGGCAAATTTTTGATTTAAAAAAACTATCCTTTTGGTCAGTCTACTCGTTTAGGTTTCATTTTTATGAAATATTGAGCAATCTAAAGTGTTGAAAATGGCTTGCGCTCTTTAATGAGCCAATGTTAATGGTTGAGCAAATGGGCCATTTTTGGGGTCTCCTGAAAAGTGACGATTTCGGAGGTACAAGTTTTGGCCCAACGGCAGTAATATATATATATATATATATATATATATATATATATATATATATAGTGGTGCAACGATTATTTGATTACTCAACAATTAGTCAAATGTCAAAACAATTTACAATTATTTTGTTGTTTGTTGTTTAGAATTGTTTTTTAGTTTAATTTAAAATGATCCAAATCTTGTAATTTGCACATTTGCAAACATCTGCTTTTATTTTGGAAAAGAGTGAGCAACATTTTTGCATATGTAATGTTCTGACATCTGACAGACCAAATTAGTAACTATCAGTCTTTTAAAATGTTGTTTTAACATGCATCTGCCTAATAAAATACTACAATCATAATTTGTAACTACTCTATCTTTTTCAAAGTGCCATTTTTCTAAATGTAAACTAATTAACTTAAAACAGTTATATCTCAGTTATTTATACTATTATTTTAAGTGTTTACTCTTGTGAGTTCCTGTACATTATCCATACAAGCGGTGAATAAGTTAATGTATACTTAATGCTTATCAAGGTTCTTCTTGAGAAAAAATAGCTGAACTTGATCATTACGATGATGTCACCTGTCATATTCCATTATTAGTAATGAGGGCTGGCACTTCATTGCTGTCTTCAACTCAACACATGCTTATGTTTTGAGTCTTTGACAATAAACCGGGTTATTAAGGTCGTTATTACCGTTCCTCTGGTCGAGTTGTGGGTGTTTCAGTTGGAAGAAGTCCTCTCCTCTCTCCGTGCGGTTGAACACCGGCTCCATGCCATCTAATCAAGCGTGTACGGTACATCTGCCGCACTCGCGGTTGACAGTCTTTGTACATGGCGACACTTTTTTCCAGTATTCCATTGTTCATATAAAATAAACATCTCCTCCATTCTTTGGACATTAAATTTGCCGGATTTGTGAATCTTGTCCGCGTCTTCATTCAGCTTCCCTCCTTCCTAAACTCAATGCTATCTGACGTCACATAACTGCAACAAGTCTCGCGTGACTTTTTTTCCACACCCAACGCTCAAACAAACACAGTCTACCGGGTGAAGTCTCGCGTGACTTAGAGTCAAGGAAATGCAATTTCAACAGCTCGCTTGTGAATAATATTCTCATTCATCCAGGATATTTCAGTGTTATGGCATTGAATCGATCGCAACTGTTTTGGTTGTTTTTTAAAGCAGTTTTGAGCAGCTGTATCAGCAACATAAAACCAATCTATAACGCCATCGGCCGGTTCAAGCTATTTTTAGACCGATTCATCAGTCTGCGTGCCGGCGCACTCGCAACGTTTAGCTCAAATAGTTTTTTGTTACACCCCTAATATATATATATATATATATATATATATATCTTTAGACCGCAACTAAATCCTTTTCTGCAATTTTGTGATTTATTGGTGTGTTTTCTTCTTCTTCTGTGTTTGTGTTCATATTCCACGGCTGACAACTTCCAGATTCTAAATAAAACTATTGAAAATGTTTACATGCAGTCAGTAACCCTTTTAAAACCCGTTTATTGTCAATATTCAGGTTTTGAAAGGCCATGCAAGCACCCGCAAAACCTGAATATGCTCTTATATATATGTGTTAACATTTCTTCCCACTTTTATGTTAACGAGAGTATGAAAATTTTGAAAAAAATATTGTACACTTTATTATAAATTATGATATATATTGAGATATAAAACGTGCGAATAACTACGATAAAATTTTTTAATTGACTGACACCTCTAATATATGTATATATATATATAACATTTCATTATCTTTTATGTCAAGAAATTCTTTTAGCTTTTTCGTCAAGTCACAAATTATCAAAACAACAAGTTCAAATCGCAATGACCCCATCTCTGGTAAATGTCGTACAGACATACCAGTTGATGCTGTATACATGTTTTTCTTCACCGGAAGACATCTTGAGTCTCATTTTTGTGCAAAACTGCAGAAGTACTGGCCATGTACCCAGTGCATGTTCCTACTCTGAGTCACCAAATTACTTTCTGTTCGTAAAACGACCCCAGCTGTATGCAAACGAACCAGATACCACAAATCCATCAGCTTCTCAAGATTATGGTGCAAAAGCGCCAGAGAGAACCAGAAGAGGGCCACAGATCAAGTCCTACTTCATTGGACACCAATTTCAAATCACTCACAGTGATATACTTAGCTGCAGGGCCAGTCCAGAGGCCAGTGTAATGAGATTCCTACTGCTTCAACCAGCGAGTGCTGACATCCTCACTACATCCCCAAACTGACTTACTCATCTCATTTATTTCCCAAATGCACAGAATGTCCAATCTCCATGATAGATAATATGAGGAGGATATAACGCATTCGTGAACAGTTGAGTGGGTGTCCAAGAAAATTTACAAAACATTCAGTGCGCCACATAACCTGAGAGTTAGCACTGATTTTTTTTATATACAGAATGATTTAAAACAAACAAACAAAAAATACTCTGCATCTACCTGGCAATAAATAGTAGATTAATTGACAAATTTTCCAAAAGGAAATATAGTACTTGTCAAAAAGTTTATGTGTATGCCAGGCTCAGCTATTGCTAAAATGATGACTTTTGTAGTAGAGTGCATCTGTCATAAAACACATTTATTATACATTTTAAAGGGTCTGCAATGTTTTTTCAGGGAGAGAGCTATTTCGACACAATTAAAAATATCAAGTTGTAATGAAATCTCACCAATTTTATTGTAATTGATGCATGCCATTCACATCTCAGGTTAGTCAACGGGAGGTTCTTGTTGGAAGGCCCCTGGAATATTTGTCATCTGTGGGATTATCTACATGGCAGTTACTTCATTATAGAAGCATTAAGACTGAGAACTGCTTTTCTTGGCAATGAGTTGGTTATGGAGGTAAATTTGGTGCAAAACTAACTTGTGCAAAAAATTTGTACCTGTAGAAAAAAGTCTAAATTTGTATCTGTAAAAGTCGTGATTTGTATCTGTAAAAAAAATGTGTGCCTGTAAAAAAACAATTTGTGTCTGTAAAAGAAATTTGTACCTGTAAAAAAAAAATGTGTATGTGTAAAACAAATTTGTATCTGTAAAAACAAATTTGTACCTGTAAAAGTCATGATTTGTATCTGTACAAAAAAAAATTTGTACCTGTACAAAAAGTATAAATTTGTATCTGTAAAAGTTGCGATTTGTACCTGTAGAAATGACAACTTGTAGTCAAAGAAGTCGCCACTAGGAGTCACAAGTGGTTTTTCTGCTGCTGTTCAGTGACGTGAGTTCTGCCCCATTTGTCGCGCTACGAATGGAGCAAAACTAATTTGTACTTGTAGAGCGCCTGATTTGTACTTGTAAAGAAGGGGGCGGGCTCTGGTGAATGAAGGGTTGTTTTGACCAATCAAGTGAGAAGGATTTGAGCGGATTGGAGCGCAACCTCATTGGTTTAGCGAACGACGGTGGCGGGACTCGCGGAAGGATACAAGCAGGACACATCGTCGCCAACCAACATACATATTAAGAATACTTCTTAATATGTATGTTGAGGAAGAATACGTCAGTATTCTTAATATGTATGTTGAGGAAGAATACTTCAGTCGACTGAAGTATTCTTAATATGTATGTTGGTTGGCGACGATGTGTCCTGCTTGTATCCTTCCGCGAGTCCCGCCACCGTCGTTCGCTAAACCAATGAGGTTGCGCTCCAATCCGCTCAAATCCTTCTCACTTGATTGGTCAAAACAACCCTTCATTCACCAGAGCCCGCCCCCTTCTTTACAAGTACAAATCAGGCGCTCTACAAGTACAAATTAGTTTTGCTCCATTCGTAGCGCGACAAATGGGGCAGAACTCACGTCACTGAACAGCAGCAGAAAAACCACTTGTGACTCCTAGTGGCGACTTCTTTGACTACAAGTTGTCATTTCTACAGGTACAAATCGCAACTTTTACAGATACAAATTTATACTTTTTGTACAGGTACAAATTTTTTTTTGTACAGATACAAATCATGACTTTTACAGGTACAAATTTGTTTTTACAGATACAAATTTGTTTTACACATACACATTTTTTTTTTACAGGTACAAATTTCTTTTACAGACACAAATTGTTTTTTTACAGGCACACATTTTTTTTACAGATACAAATCACGACTTTTACAGATACAAATTTAGACTTTTTTCTACAGGTACAAATTTTTTGCACAAGTTAGTTTTGCACCAAATTTACCTCCATAGTTGGTGGCCCACTATTTCCTCTTATGACCATGAAAATAAGGGCCTGCGGCTGGCCGGCTACCAATCTAGGTTGTTGCCCTTTGCCCAAGCAGCTGGGATAGGCTACGGCTAATCTGTGACTTTAATTTGTTAGAAAATAGAAATGGATAGATGGATGAATGGATGGCAATAAGGAAAGGTTTCATCCTACAGGAAAAAAGTCACAACTAATATTTGAACACTGACTTATGTAAACAATTCAATTAGTGCAACATAATTATTATTATTTTTCACTTCAAATACATTTTTTTTTTTTAAACTAGTAATTATATATGGGGGGCGGGGGGTGGGGGGGTTGGACTCCCCTGGGTTAGATGGAGTAAAAACTATAAATAATAGTTAATAGTTAATAATAAACTGAAAGTTATTTGATTGAACTAATTTTAATTATAGACAATGGGATAATTGGTTTGCAACAGTTTATAAAATTAGTAATATGAAGTTGCACCAAATGAATTACTTGCATGAGTCATCTTGTTTTTGTAGTGTAGTTGTGTAGATGTCTCTAGTGTTGAATACCAATTATTGATTAATTATCTGATTAATTAAAACAAATGCATAATTTGCGCAAGGGACCCATGAGTAAAAAAGAAATAAATGCAAAGGATCAATACTAGCTCTTTGGTATCGATACCGTACCGATACTCACTTTAGTATCGATTCTATCGATACATGGATCGATTTGCACAGCCCTAATCATCAGAGAGAGCAAGCCATTTTCAACACTTAAGATTGCTCAATATTTTGTAAAAATAACACCCAACACACATGTGGACTGACCAATACTGGAAAAAAATTGAAATGTACCAAATCGTAACTTATGAGGTTTCAGCCCGATGCCAGCGATATATTCATGTGTGTCTGTGTGTGTGTATATGTGCATGCATGTGTGCGTGATTACTGAGACCTGCTGTGAGCACCCAAATGCACCCAGAGGGGTGGCAGGGGACAGCTGGCAGCGATGGACGAGAGCGGAGGCTGCCAAGCAGCATTAGTCACACCCATTACTCGCGCACTCTGCGCTGGCACACACAAAAGTGACTGTGCCCCTCACATCCACATTGCACAAAATTCTCATTAACAATTTCACGGCAAGAAAGGATGGGGGAGCAATTAGAGATGGGCTCAAGATGCTTGGAAGAACGAGATGAAGGATCATCATCATCATCAGTACCATAATCATCAGTCCTTGGCACAGTTACGCGCTCAGACATTTGTGTGACTTCCCGCGGGTCTTCTTGCCTAAAATAACAAAACGCGAGTAAACTCCGTCTAATCTATCCAGACAGTCTGAGAAGTCGGGGAAAGTGTTTCCAAGGTTTTGGCCAGCCTCTTCCACCTTGCGGTGCCTCAAAGGACAAGAGCATCCGAAGTGATGATCCCCGTGCACGGAGATGTGATCTAGGCCAGCCGTTCATCTTCCACTTTTAGAAGGCTGCTAATGAAGCCACAAACAGGCTGACCCTGTGCGACACGCTCTGCTACAAAGATGGAAGGAAACTGAAGGACTAATTGGGAGCACCCATGTTTCCAGTGTAATTGCACGTATCTGGTGAGTCACCTTCGAGGGTCATTACGAGACACCAGATTAATTGAACCCCATGTTGCTGGACGAAAGGTAACGACGAGCCAAGCGTCACCTTTTTGGGAGTGTGACGCGGCCGCTCGCACAGGACGCAGTTTGCTTCATCTCGCCTCCGCTCTGACTAACAAATGCTCGCAGCCGTTTTCTTTTTATAGAATTCTCCGTGATCATCATTTCACACAGCCCCTACTCCCACCAGCCCACTCTAATGGGTCAGAGCCACCGCTTTAAGAGTGTGATGCAGTAATGGCAGTGCTTTTAGCTTGCTCATGTGTGAGGGAATATGGGAATAACAAGCTGCAGAACATAATATTTTGAGTAGGCTGTAAATTATGACCGTGAGGCAGCTCGTCGGACGGAGTAACGCTGTACAGTATGTGACTTCCCCAACCTGCGACAACAGGATTGAGAAATTCAATGTATGGGGGACTGTTTTCGCTGCTTTTAAAGCACAAATTTATTTTCAAGGTCAACTGTCATCTCACAAAATGGCTGCGTTTTTGCAACACTGCGACCTTGCTGTGCATGTCTGAGCTGATATCTGCAAGGCTCATAAGTTGGGTCCAAGGCTTCCAGCCCAGTCTTTAGTCAATGTCAAAAGTTTGGCAAGATCAGCTATTCAATGTTGATGGCTCAGCGGGTCTGCTTGCTCTCCTAAAATGCAGGTTACCACCACTGAGATTACAATGAAGACACTAGAACACACACAAATTAGGCCAAATGGAAGTTATTGTTAGCATTCTGACCAAATGTTTCACTTTTTTGGGGACGCAGTCATTCTTTTATGATAGAATGATTTCACAAGGCTCACATTTATTGATGCCAGATTCTTACTTTATACTAAAGCAGAGACTGATACTAAGGTCCATTGCTTTAGAATCAACCAACTATGTTATAATTGAAATAAGTCCAAGTTGTGATGAAACATTTCCCCGCGTCGTTTGTGTTTTTGTTCAACATCCTCATTTGCCTCGCAATTAATTTATTTTTCTTTGTAAAACAAAAACAGTACTGTTTGATAACATACTGTTAAGCATAAAAGGAATTGAATACGGCAGTATACAATTTTGCTGGCACTGGCAGTTTGGACCGACTACAATTTTACAGGAACTAATGCAGGACTGTTTTTCTTTAAAATCATAAGCAATCATCTATCCAAATCTTACCATTTTTAGGAATGATTATCCTACAGTATATCAGCATTTTATTGTTGAAAAGAAAGACTCTTCAAAGTTTGCAAGGCAGCCTAACGTTTCAGGTGTGTCCAAACTACGGCATAGGGGCCTTTTGCGGCCCACCGTCCATTTTCTAGCAGCTTTAAGTATATACAGTATGAAAAATAACTTTTGACATGGCCTGCAACCCAATTGGGTGTGATATTTGAAAATGTGGGGGGTTGCAGCGCCAACAACATCTCTACGCGTCTTGGGCCAAAATCAGACCATCTGTAAGTGCAACTTTGCAAAGATGAACCAGATTGTACAAATTGGTGCATCCAATTGGGTTAAGCAATGGGCTCTTTGCACAAATTCACTACTTCCTGAACTCAATACCACTCCTTCATTTCCTGTCTTTCATGATTGGACAAACTGGTTCATCCAGGTGTGTCTGGCCATTGTCGTCGTGGTTCCTGAGGTTGTTTTATCATTTTATATGAACCATTAAAGCTAAACAAAGAACTCACAAAATTGTTAGAGGGTACAATCTATATTTTAATGACTTATTTAACGAGGTTATCGTTTGTTATCGTGATAAATGATCAAAAATAGATGTGGGTGGTGCTCTGCAGACTCGGCTCAAAAATTAACACAAATATTAAATGTAAGTCTCCTTTTAGTACGAAGTATATTTTCCCAAATAGATTAGAAAATAAACATGCACAAAATCAAAACCTGATGTAACCTGTGTACTGTGTGTGCGTTTTATCAATTTATATGAACTATAAAAGCTAAACAAAGAACTCACAAAATTGTTAGAGGGTACAATCTATCTATCTATATTTTAATGACTTATTTAACGAGGTTATCGTTTGTTATCCTGATAAATGATCAAAAATAGATGTGGGTGGTGCTCTGCAGACTCGGCTCAAAATTAATACAAATATTAAATTTAAGTCTCCTTCCATTAATGAGTCAATTGATTATTGATTTAATAATTAACAATTATTAATTTAATAATTAATTGAACTAATTTACAAGTGGCCCTTGCATCTTTTGATTTTTCTGTATGTGGCCCTTGAAGGAAAAAGTTGGACCATCTCTGAACCATTTAAAATTACTTAGTAAAAAGAGCACGAGAAATAGAAAGGAGAACATTCGGTAAAAACAGGTAAGATAATTATTAATTCATCGATTCATCCATTTTTTATATTGTGTATCGTGTTCAGTGTTGCGGGTAGCGGGAATCTATCCCCGCTGACTTTATTTGAAAAGTGGACTACACCTTGGACGAGTGGCCAGTCAGCTTCTGGCCACTTATAGAGACAGACAACCATTCCCACTTACATTCACAGTGTCACTGAATGGAAATTGAACTCCTGCATACACAGAAGTCAGGCGGGTATATCACTACACCGGCATGATGATTTATTTAGTACAAATTCATAAATAAATTAATAGATACTGTAAAACTGATAATTTATGAGTACCATGTCATGTGAATGGAGATAAAGTCAGGTTTAAAATGCTTACTACTACAAAACAATTCAAAATAGTTGACTCTAAATTTTGCGCGTTACACATGTTGATCCTTTGAGAAGTCACTCATGATCGATTAGTAAAAAGTGCATGCTATGATGTGATTACTATTAAATGCATACAGACTTTATTTAAAATGCATTATCTTTTACAGATTTCATGCTCATGTCTATTACGTGTGATGTTAAAGGGAAAACGTGACAATCTTAGTGAAATTTACAGATACATTTTTTTGTACATTGTAATACAGTGGCTACATATGAGCTGCTGCTTGCTTCAGTTATGAGTGCCAAGTCAATTCAACACGTCACAAGAAGTTGCAAAAAGATCCTTCAAGCTGTTAAAAGAGGAGTCAACACAAAAATATTATTTACAATTTGTTCTTTGCGACCCCACTAGTCTAAACATAGTATTCTGATTTATATCGTGTTTGTAGAATATGAATTAAGCAGCAAAATCCACCCATTGACAAAATGGCGGAATATCGTGTTAAGACTCGTAAATTGTAAAGACATTTTGGGGTTGACTTCCCCTTCAATGCCACTGCTAGTTTGAGGTTTTTTGTTAATTTTTTTTTTTTTATTAATTTCACACTTTCCAATACAAAACCTGCCAGTTTGAGTTTGTTGTCAAAATTAACATAAAACAAAGAACAAAAAAAATAAATAATACACACCGTGTAACTTGTGAGAGTCTGATTAGCTAAATGCTAACATAGACATACAATTGACATGCAGTGAAATTTCAGAACTTTTCAAGTGATGGATAATTGAACACAAATGGTGGAGCAAGACATGTAGACTGATTAATCAATACTCCCAGTCATATATTTTTTATCCTCTAAAAGTAGGAGAAAATCCACATAAGCACAGTGTGAACTGCGAAGTGATATGCAACCTAGGATTTCTTGACATGATAACCACTACTTTACTAAATGAGACCAAAGCAATAGCGCACATTACCAATCATGTTTGCAGTGCAGTTGTGTAAGTTTACAAGAGTGTCTTGAGAATTAAATGTTAGAGTTGAGCAGTGTTTTGAGGAGGATGATAACAACAGATGGCTGGGAGAAAAAAACAGGAACATCCAAACCAGAATGTAAACGTATTAATGCTTAAAAAAAAACGCACAAAAAAAAAAACTCCTTTGTTCATTTATATGTATTTGACTGCTCATTGTACAAACGCAACTTAACCTTTTCTAATGCGTTGAGATTGATGCATCTAGTGCAGTTGTTCTTTTCCTGAGTCTCTGTTTGAACAAAGCAGAATTAGTCGAGTGACTCTGCAGTTGGAAGAAGAGATGGAGTTTGATGGGCCTGACCTTTCATTTGCGTGTACCTTCATGCATGGCACACTAGCCTGAGAACACTTGTCAACAGTGTGTGCGCAAACAATATGTTCGTGTAGGCGCTGTTATCGTTCAAATTGAGTAAGAAGGTGAAGTGGGGAAAAAAAATATTGAGGAAGGAGAAAGGTAGAAAGGTTATTTTTGCTGCTCCGCTGTGTGTGGCAGGTAAAACCCTGTTGGGCAGAGTTTTTATTACACACGAACTGTATGGGAGCAGCAGAAAGACAGTGAGAGAGGAACACGGGCTGAAGCAAAATGTCAACATGATGAAGCCAACCTTTACAAGCAATCTTTGCTCGAAGTGAGCTTGTGTCCCGGAATTTATAATCAGCTCTATCAAATTGTTTTGGAATCATTAATTTGCAAAGGTTTGTCATATATTCTCACTCCGGGGTCTATAAATCCTGAGCTCGTGGCTAATATATTCGCTGAGCAGTGCTGGTGTGAAATGCCTGCTGTGGGGGGCTTTTTATTGGCAGTGAGGATGCTACTTGTTAAACAAGCCTCATCAAAGCTCCACGGGTGCCAGGCACATGTGAAAGAGAGATCAATCTGTCCGACCCGTGTCAAGTCTTTGATAGATGAAGCGGGAGTGAGGGAGGAGCCATCGTCATATACCTCCGAGACTAAGCCCTCTGGCTGCCACTCAGGCAGAATGGATGCAGCACGCAAGGCTCAGCAGAGCTGTCAGACGCATGACTGCCTTGAATACCTCAAGGGTTTAGAAATAAGTTGATTACATTGTTTAAACTCTGCATCCTTGATTATTGTTTCTGTGATAGTCAAAGGTCATAAGGTGGATGCAACTGAATCCCAGAATATTTGTGTTTATCTCCCAGAGGCTAGGATAGATAGATTGCAAGGGTTTACTATAATATGACAATATAACAAATTAACAATTGTTTTTCTTTTTTTTATATAATCAAGAGTTCAATTATTCATTCATTTTCCAAACCACTTATTAATTTAGCTTTAATGCTGCATTCGAGGATGTTTTTTCCCAGTCCCAACCTGAAAGCGTTCGAGGCAAAAGTAAACAACCAAAATGGCGGATAGTGATAAATTGTTTTTTATTTTAGTCCTCGAAACTCATTTTGACCTCCAGAAAACTTACCTTATCGCAATGTTGCTTCATTTACTGTTTTTATCTTATTTCATAAGCATTCCATACAGTTCAGTATTTCACCCTATAATTTCACGCCGAGAGATAGCGGCATACTGTCACGTACGTTGTGTTATGTGACGTTTTGTCGAATATTTATAGTAGAACACTCGTCACAGGATTAGAAAGCAGGATAGAGACGTATTTCTTGTGGAACAACAATGTTTACTCGTCACACATGCAGCTACAGCGACAACACTTCCTGACCACTGATCAGCTGACCGAAACTAACCAATCAAGAGCTAGCAAAATTTAGATAAATGCAAGTGAATGAGAACATCAGATTCAACATGTCAATGTAGCTAATTGTATTAAAAGAAATACCAAAATGTATGAATGTGTAAATAATAATTCTGGAAACATAAATGTATAAGTAAATACATATTTTAACAAATTAACCTAAATCTTACTCATTTCTAAACCTTACAGTATCTACCTGGTTGTGGCGTAAGTGGCACCGAGCTTAATTGCCTCAACGATTCACTGCCGACATCCCGTGCATAACACAAGTTGCAAAAACCTTAACATGAGTGCATCCAGCCCAGCAAAGCTTTTTGTGCGGAGTTTGGAAAAAAAAATTAAAATCTGTGACTGTCACTCTATTCAAAGTGGTCCATAAAATGCAAATTTTAACTCAGAAACTGCAATGTGAAACAGCTCATTTGGAGCCTTAAGTTGAATTCATGATATTAATAGTATAGTATGTCCCAAACAAAAATCCTTCAATGTGTATGGAAATGCAAAGTGAGTAAAGATTTTATTTTCCATGCACACAAATGGCACAAAAAATACAATATGTTGCTACTAGCAACACTCACATTGCACGCCTCACCTGCTCAATATCTCATTCCAGCATTTTGCTTTACTGAATGATAATTTACTTTTCAAATTAATCTACCAATAGCCCTTCATTCACACAATATTCAATGATTTTTGATGATGCAATGTACCGTTTAATAGAAGTCAAAGATTTAAAAGTAGCTTTGTCTTAATTGCTTCCTGAGCGGTGAAGGTCCCCCGTTGGTTTATACTCCAAAATCTATGCACGGCTTAATGAGTGTTCGTAACGCTGCACAGCAGAGGGCAAAGATTGATGGTTTTCATTGAGATAAAGGTAACCTTATCACATTACTGTTAATAAAACATTATTCATTAGGTCAGTGATAAAGCTCCTGCCAGTTCTTCTCCGTGCTCTCCATGGACAGGCTTGTTAGACTCATGCATGATTTGCTCTTTTTAACAACCATTTCATTGCAGCATTGAAGAGATGATTCACAGAAAGGAAAAATATTGCCTAAGACATTTGAAATGCACTGTGTATAAAAATTTAAATGATTATTATTATTAATAATAATAATAATAAAGAAATAAAAAATCTGCAAAATTAACATTTCAGCTTTACAATAAGTATATATAATGTGCACTGTATTCACGTCTTTAGAATGCATCAGGGGTGTCAAACAAATTGCACATTGTAGTGATAGTTTCCCTCGGAGATGCTTAATGACTTTGAAGCCATATAAATGCATGCTCTCTCATTTTATCACAGACAAAATTCTTTAAAAAATATAGATAAATATTTTGAAAGGGGCATTGTAACAAAAAAAAAGAAGAAGCTTGCAATTAGGGATGCACGCAAATTAATTTTTGGGGCCGAAACCGAAAACCGAAAATCAGAAATGCTTGGCCGAAAACCGAAATGCCGCAAAAAAAAAAAAAAAAATTTTTTTATTTATTATTGTATTTATTATAATTAATTAAAATTATAATATTATTATAAAATATTTAGGCTATTTAGCACGGGCATTTTAACAAAGCACAATATAAATAGAAATGCGTCCACACCACAGACATGTTGGCGAATGGTATATTAAACACCAAATACGGGGTGAGCAACTGAGCATTTTCTGGCGGTGCAATTGCACTTTATAGTCAATGTACAGTACTTCGCACCAGTGGGCACGGATGCGTGTGGTGCGGTGCGGTGCGGATGTCGCATTTATAGGCTATTTGGAGTGGGACACGGTGCGGTGCACTTAAAATCAGCACATTCACATATTCACTAACGTTTAAAAATAAAAAAATGTCTCGCACCAGCCAATCGGCTTTGGGAACGGACTGCAAAGTCACACCCAGCGTCTTGTACAGATCTGTAGCCACCCGGACATAGTGGTAAGTGTTTACTTGTTTAAAACTGTTGATAGCAATAGTGCTAACATTAGCTAAAGTATTTAGCACGGCCACCAGAATGCAAGTGAAAAAGTGGAAGCGCTTGAGGGGCTCTCATCAAAGAAAAAAGGAAGGCGCTGCAGGAGAGCTCACCTGTTCTGCAGTACTCGACAGCGCTCTCTTTTTTGACCGTTAAAATCATGGTATATAACTTAAAAACAATTGGCGTCAGTTATAAATAGATTTTCGCTATTTGCAGGTCAGACCTAAATAGCGGGGTTCAACTGTAAATATATGGTTACAAAAAATAACACAAATGTAAATGGTACGCGGCAACACTTCACCCGTATGAGTTGCGGGCGTGTTATATCTACCCGTTTTGCATATATATTGTTCCCAGAATGCATTGTGTTATCGGTTTAAGTTAAGTTATAGGACAATTATTGTATAACAAAACAATGGAATATATATATATATATATATATATATATATATATATATATTTATTAAACATTGATACAGTGGTTTTTGAGATCTACAACGCTGTGCGGATGATGTTGTTTATTTATTTATTTATTTTGCTTTAACTTGTGAGCAAAATTCTACTCTGTGTGCAGTGATCTTAATTCTCAAGAAGCAGCAGTTTGGAATACAGTACGGTATATATTTCTCCCCAAACGGAGTTCAAAATAAATTCTTTACATTCTATTTAATTATGTTATTACAATGGGTTTTATAAGCTAATAATTATAGTGTACCATTTTCCTTTTTAAAAACACATAACAACATTTTTTTAGGTCTTTTGGATTGAATTATTGGCCTTACCATTCATTTCAAAGGGTAAAGATTATTTGGGATTTAAAATTACGGAGGTCATGGAATGAATTAAACTTGTATCTCAAGTAGGAATGTTTGATAAAAAAAAAAATCCAGACCGATACCACAATGAGTACTCAACTCTTGAGTAGTCATCAATACTGACACCAAGTACCGATACCACAAGTACTTTTGATACATAATATTTCCCCTCAAAAAACAATGACAGACTTAAAATTGTATGAAATTAATGGCAATTTTCTATTCTTTTAATTTCTAGTTCCCGACAGTAAAAACGACCACAAGAGGGCGGCCGGTATAGACTGACTATACTATACCGTCGTGAGTATGATACCTTGAGATAAGTATTACATCACTCATATGAGTCATACTTGTCTGGACAGTCAGGGTATGAGGTCACCCTTCAAAGTGTTTCTTATGCAGGAGTTTTGCGTTATCTCAAAAGGTTCACTGCTCAAATATTGGGTTTGTTAGAATGTGAACACAGCAGTGAAATGAAAAATTCACAAGTGTTCTTAAAAATGACTGTATTGCTGGCTCTAATGCGCAAATATGTTTTGAAGCATGTCTTGGCTGTTCTTGCTGTTGTCGATGCATTCTGCTTTGTTCACGTTAGTGTGCTTATTGAGCCCCATTTTTGTGTAAGATCAAAGTTGGAGCCAGCTCTCTGCGGGCTATGTTTGCAAAATAATGCAGTGTTTTCTTTCAGGTTCACAAAGCGTCTTTTCCTAACAAGTACTGTATGCTATGGCAGGATTCTTGAAAGTGTCTCTTTTCATGTACCTTGACTTGTTGATCTGTGAAAGCAGCAGGCTAGATCATTGCCATGTTTAAAGAAGTGACAAAACGGTTTTGAAAAATAAGAAGCTCCATTTTTGTCAAGTGCACCATTCACGGAGGCTGAGCCAACTAATGAGCAGGCTAAAAAATGACAGGATTTGTCAATCTGTTTACATACTGATATACATTGGCAGATCCATGTTCTGACTGCACACAACTCTGAACAGCCACCTAACTATACCATAACGTGAGGTTGTGCCTGCTGGTACACCGCTAAAAAGCTACAAAATAAAATACAAACTCAGGTCTCAGGAACAGCAAGTCAGTCAATCTTTAGCATCAATGTCTTTGTCATCCAAGAACTGCTGACACACTCAAGCCGCATGAGGGCCCACTGATGAGCGTGTGATCTGACAATAGGTGTGAAGATCCCATCCCAGAGCTCAATAGCAGTCAGGGTACCTCTGGCTAGCACACCGAGGTCTGTCTGTGCAAGTATGCCTTTCCAGAGTATTACTAATTTACTGCCAAAATGGTCATGCTCAGGGGCAGGTAACAGAAAGTTCACCACAGTTTCTCAAACTTATTTGTTACGTGGGCTCAGTGTGAACCTGCGATTAGTTGTGGAAGTTAGCAAACCTGGTAAGTGTATATTTACTTGTTTACTGCAGGAGAAAAAGAGTGTCTCAGCTGCAGTCTGCTGTGCATCAGCAAAGTGGGCGTCGATCAGTGTTTCTGTTATTAGACAGCAAAACGGGTGGCCGTCATTGACAAACTTAGAAGGTCCGTTGGTACTGACCCAGATATTGCTGATTACATTGACTGACTTCACCCACATGCTTAGTACATTTTGTCAACAAAAGATAGCACATTTTATATCATCATAGGCCGATTTGAGGCCTCAGCAATCATGGTTGCCTGTGCAGTGATTCTAAAACTCAACTTGCACATGAATAATTAAAACTACATATGCAGATGTGAACAAAAACAGAAATCGTCAGCAGCATTGTATTTGGCATAAAAACCATACATGTATCAATAAATCATGCCAGAAGACTTCAGGGAAAGCGTAGAAACATATATTTAAAAAAATGCTTAGTTGGCTGAAAGGCATAACAGTGGACAGTCTATGGCTAGCAAAAAGCTCCAACTCAAAAATAGTCGAATAAGGGCTAATATTAAAAGAGTTACGTTGTTGGCATGAAAACCAGCACTGAACACTGTGCAGTGAATTATTATGGACAGTCACATTTTGTATGACTTGTAATTACATAAAGGCCTTGCCTTGAGATAAATTGTTCAAATGAGTTCTATCTCTTGTCTTTCATGTGCCTTAAATGTTAAACAAGGTTATATTGTTATATTATATCAATTATGTTAACCGAGTAAATGATGGGGATTATTGTGAATCAAGTCTAAAAGATGAAAAACATCAAATGTGAATAGGGGAAAAGTTTCACCTTTTATCACACAATTACTTTAGAAAGATATTTTCTTGAAAATAAATTGAATAAAGCCCTATCACCAAAATGCACTATAGAAAGGTTGACTTTCCAAGTGACTGATATGAATTCGGATCACAAGTAATTTTATGGTTGACATGACAATTTCTCCGAAGAGACAGACAGAGGCTCTAGGGTTTTGTTGTTGGGTTTCTCTTTTTCTGTCTCTATCTGTCTTTCTCTTTACATATAAACAGTTTGGTTATTATTTGCATTTGATTTCTTTCAAATTTATATGCAGGGTTGGGAGGGTTACTTTAAAAATGTGTTCCGATACAGTTAGTAATTACAGTATCTGCTAAAAAATGCGGTAAGTAATCCATAATATGAAAGCAATTTAACGTGATTCATTTTAATTACTTTTGGATTACTCCAATGCTAAACATGCGAATTGCAGACAAAAATAAATAAATATATATATATATATATATATATATATATATATATATATATATATATATATATATATATATATATATATATATATTTGTACACAATGGACCCTATTTGCGGGAGATAGGGACTGGGTCAACCGGCAAATAAAGAAAATACATGTAAAATTGAGTATGTTTAAATGCAGGCAATAACCCTTTTAAACCCGAATGTTGGCAATAGTCAGGTTTTGAAAGGACATGTAAACAAGGGCAAAAACGTGAATATGCTCTTATTTGGGCTTTTAAAAACTCAAATAAAACCCATTTCTTAACCTGAATTCTTGTTCATATAAACGGCATTCGGAATACCTCGTTTGAATGGGGCATTTATTTTCTTTTTCATCTACTTTTCTTCTTCTGTTATTTCTATTTGCAAGTAATCTTGGCATTTGTAGCATAGGAATTAAACTTTCTTTTCTGTCTCTATGGCAACAATGCCACAATTTATATCTATATACCCATATATACATGTGCAACCCGCTGGAAATACTCAAGCAGACATAAACAAACATGACGATGAACGTCTATTGTAATGACGTCCGTCCGATACGAATGGGGAATTAAAATTGAGCACAATGACCATGTATACGAGTAACCACGCATGTAAATGGGTTATCTTGAATGTCTCAGGAACCGGAATTCTGACCTTGTAAACGTAGTCAGTGACAGCCATTGAAATGCATTTATTTATATACTGTGTAAATATATAAATAATAACATAAAAAAAGCTTACTTTACATATATATATATATATATATATATATTTTTTTTTAATTTTTTTTTTTTATTGCAACTGTAAATGCATCACCACTGTCTAGGAGTTAAAAGCATTCTAAGGACATAACTACAGTCAAAAGGTGAAGTCAACACATTCGGTCAGTTGTGTGTTGAATCCCTGTTGTAACTTGTATTCAGACAGATGTAATAGGTTAAAAGCAGACTGTAAAAACTCATTGCCAACTCAGGTGTTGGAATGATGCAGCGTTGTAAATAAAGGCAGTGGAGCATCGATATGAAAAATAATGGTGGTGCGCCAACAACTAAGATAGTGGCTAGACATCAGGAAAATGAACGGACTCTCTCTTGCAGTCTAATATGCATTTTGTTTTTAGTGAAAGTTCCCTTTTACCAGCAATTTCATATATATATATATATATATATATTTATTTTTAATTCAAAAAAAAAAATATTTTTTTTTTTTGCAGGAACAGTGTTTATTATTACTGCCCGAAGCCAGCTGGGATAGGCTCTAGCGCCCCCCACGACCCTTGTGAGGACAAGCGGTTAAGAAAATGGATGGACGGACAGTGTTTTTTATTATTTGCTGGTAACATTCCTGAAATTAAATATGTATTGTAAGGTAAGGTAAGGTAAGGTTTAGGCTGTACAAACAGGTGAAGAGAGCCGTCTCTATCCTGGGCTGCTCCCTGGACTCAACTGACACGGCAGAGAACAGTCACAGGAGGATGATGGCTCGGCTGTCATCCATGCCAGACAATCCAACTCACGACACTCTGACAGCACTGCAACAGACTTGTGCACATGCTCGGTGTCGGAGAGATTTCCCCTCCTGCCTTTCTGCAGCTGTCAGAGTGAACAACTGGAACATTGGATAGTGTATGTACGGACACGAGTTAATTTTTTTTAATAGGGATGTTCGATACCTTTTTTTTTCAGACCGATACCAGTGCGAGTACAGATAGTCCTTACCTTAAGAACACAATGTTTTACAATAGGCTGTTCGTAAGTTGTATTATTTACAGTAAGTCGAGTTACATTGAAAAATATATGAACCTACGAACGCAGTGCACCATTTTATGGCATGTATGGTCATCAGTCAACATTTGTTTGTAGCGAATGTTTGTAACTCGAGGACTAGAGTAGTCACTGATACCAAGTTCCAATACCACTAGTACTTTTGAAACATTCATCCATCCATTATCTGAAGCGCTTATTCTCATGAGGGTTGCGGGCCTTTTGAAAAATAAAGTAAAAAAACAACAACCCAATGACAGATCATTTAAAAAATAAATAAATAAATAAAAACCTGTACTGTATCCCAATATAGCATTTTTCCTTAAAATTTAATTAACGGTAATTGTCTATTCCTTACCATTTCTCTTACCCAATCGTAAAATGGCCACAAGAGGGCCGCCGTTGTGAGTACCGATACCTTGAAATCTGAACCTGGAATCGGTACTCGTTAGATCCCTAGTTTTTTATTTTGAGCAAAGTGCTTCATGCACAAATGTCTTCTCTGATGAAATTTCAATTCCAATATTTATACATAAACAATCAGTGTTTTTTTTGTTTTTTTTTATTATTCCTGGATCCAATATTGCTGAAACAATGCAAATTTCTCCAATGTGGGACTATTAAAGATGATCTTATCTTATAAACGACCACCATCCAAAAGCCTGCATAAGTAAATGATGTGTTCATACGTTATGTGCAGACCCATCACCAGAGCCCAGGCTTATGGGGGGCACATGAAATGCATTGGGGGGCCCAATTATGATGAATATGCTACAGACAGCATTAAAAGGAACCCCGACCGTCATGACAAGTTTGCTCTATATTATTTAATTGGTTGTTACTAACATAAATATGAGATTACTTTTCCAAAATCATTTCCAGTTTAATACATTTTGTAGAAACTTTATTTGGACGTATGCTGCTATTGTTATTTACGTCGCAACGCATTCAGTGCGTTGTGACGCAGAATGACGGCTGGCTCTCTGCCGAGCAATATGAAACACCTATAAAGATAGCAAGGGAAACCTCCGTAGACTTCCTCAAGGGACGATCAAAACTCTTGAATGTGTCTGGTGACGAGAGCACTGCGTGGGGGAGGGTAACTCTACTGATCGCATGTTGTTTCTTTAGGAACGCTACGAGGCTTACCGTGCTTCTTGATAGGCGTTTCACATTGCTCGGCAATACGCTTGGCCTGTAACAACGAATGTGTGCAACGTAAATAACAATGGCGGTGTTCGTCCAAATAAAGTTTTTACAAAATCGATTAAACTGGAAATGATTTTTGAAAAATGAATCTCATAGTTATGATGTTATTTATTTATCAATCAAATAAATAATATAGAGCAAACTTGTCATGACAGACGGGGCTCCTTTTAACTTGCCCCATATATTCAGAATAATTCACGTAGCACTGCCTTGCATCCATCCATTGAATGGTGCCCGCTGACCAGTAATGTCAAAGACAGCATTTACAGGACATACACATACAGTAGACGGCAACATGTACGTTGACACCACAGCAATATTGGATGAGGCAAAGTGAAGCTATTTGTAAAGATGCCTCGTTCAGTTTCTCCTTGGAGATTTATCATCAAGCCACAACTCATTGGATTAATAAGGAACCATTATCTTTGATTATACTGTATTATCCCTTTCTAACTCAATCTTACTAATTATTTGCCGATTTAATGGCAAATACAATTGCCACATCCAATATAGCAGATGCGCTGACATATCACTTTGAACAGGCCACCTGTTTGAACGGTGTCAGCAGCAGAAATAAAAAGAAAAAAGAAAGCAAGACCCAACCTCATTTTAGATGCCCAAACGATTTGTAGCTCCCGTGGTTTCATTTTTCAAGTGGCTCTTTAGTTGCGGTAACGAATGTAGTTCGTAGTATGTCCCTCTTCACTTGCCGTACGCTAGTTTTCTCCGCCAGTGTCATCGGAACTCCTTATAACGACAGACATGTCTTGCCACAGTACACAAACCCAAAAACTTGCAGCTTCACTTTGAAAAATGTACATGACTCTCGCATGCCAACATTGACGTATTCGTCGCGTATACGCCAGCGTACCTAACATTATTTTCAGTATCGTGTGATGGCTGTTGCAGATAAGACAATCACACCACTATTTCTTCATATTGTGGCGTCTTGTAAGGATGTCGCCAGCAAACTTTGTTTGGGAATGTCATCTTTTTTATTTGTCTTGAACAAACGGCTACTGTTGGCCGTAGCCGATGCCGAAAACAAGAACAATTCACGAGCGGCAAGCAGTAGCAGCAACGAACACAAGCAGCCAACATGAACGTAACGTACCTCCTCCACTGCGAGACCTGTGTTGCGAAATTACTGACATTCAGACATAAGAGTGTGAAACAGAATGGGTATTGGGCAACACCTGAACACACAACACACTTAGTTTGTTACAATATTTTTTTTATGTTTTAGTGATATACAACTCAACATTAGTATTTTAATGCACAAAATTAGCTACTATAAAAAATATAATAATACAAAAGTTTATTTTTAGAGATCAATGCCTTAAATGGCGGGTGCACAATCATCTTGGTGAGCGGGCACGGACCATGGCGACGGATATGCTTATATGGTATGCTGTACCTTTTCCTTGAGACATTCCAGTATTATTTTTGATTTATAATTTTGAGCTCTGTGGTTTATTCAACTATTTATTTTAATTTGTGTCAAAATGGAAATGATAGTTTGGCCTGACTGACTTCTATAAACTTTTGACTCATTGCAAAAAAAAAAAAAAAAAAAAAAAAAATGCCCTGGCCTAGTCCAAAAACCGCTAGAGAAGTGTGATTGCAGCTAATGATGAATTTTACACTATTGAGATTTCAGTCAGGGTAATTTATATTACTCTTAATCTTTCCCATAACAAGCCTCCGCATTAGGCTCGTACTAGATGCTATGGTTCATTGTCTCCTTTGAATAAATAACAAGATAAATCCAAAGCAAGGAAAGTTACAGGAAGTGATGTCCCAAACGATAAGACACAGAGCTCCATCATTTGTGGCCATCTTTACAAATGACTTACTTCTTTTTTTGCCTCCTGCTCTCTTCCCACAGCACCTCTTATCTCCCTGCAGCAATAATTAAAGTCACAAAGGAGTATTTTATGCTGGACATATAAACCTATTCAAAATGGAATTAAAGATGTTATCACGTAAACTGAAATAATAAAAATGCTGTGGGGAATTACAATCACCAAGCTCCGCTCTCAGCTTCTCTGAATTAAAATGAGACAAAACGTGAATAATACAAAACAAAACAAAACATCAAGCCAAACATTTTCTGTTTGGGCTGATGCACTGCTACATTTGCAATTTTCCTGTATAAAGAATTATAGTGCCTTTTCTTGTACTTAGAAGAATCTATGTGTGGAGCTTTTCCACAGCATAGGGAGTGATTTAGTTCACTGAGATGTAGCGGATGCAAAACGGAAAGAGAACAACCTTTGAGGGAGCGTCAGGCTTGCAATCCTCCCATTTTATTTAACATGCAGCATTCCACATAATCAGAATCTTCTCCTATTACTCCAGCTGGGTCATGGCAACCCCCAAACCTGGTAGACTCTGTTCCATTACCTTATTGCAAGCCTAACGACAATGAAGAGTCCTGTCTGAAACACAAAAAAGGAACGTGTGGGAGGCAGTGCGTTTACTTACGACCCGCATTTCATCAAATAAGCTTCAGCACTATTCCACTAAGGCTAAAATTGGAGTTTTATTTGTTGTAAGAAAGACATATAAAATTGGATTAGCGTTATTCAGTACAGAAGCGAGAATGAGCTTATTTCTAAAATATTAAAACCTAAAATATAAAGTAGTCTTTACGGTTAAGTATCTTATTATTGTAATACCTGCTCTATTATCATCAGTTGGGTTGTCACACTTAAATTTATAGTCTACTTGGACATGCAGCCTAATATAAAATAGAATGTCCACTTGGTTTCCCGGTTGCAGTCTTATCCCTCTTGGCGGCAATCTGCACAGTCTTTGTCTTTGGGCTGCGCATTTCCTCAACACTAACAGCGTGATTAAAAACTCATTTCAGCAGTAATTCCACCGTTAAGCACCTTTCCTTGTCCCGAGTTAGATTCTCATAATCCTCCAAGTGACGTACGCCTCTGCCTTGCCGAGGCCATTTCAACCTGCCAGCGCAACAAATGTTTTAATTAAAGGAGGGAAAAGTGAGCTTGGGTAGTTAGACATGCTTAATTGAGGTTGAGAGATGGGCCTTTCAATGTCGGTGGAAAACAAACAGAGACAAAGCTTTGTTCAATACAACGAGGAAGAGAGAGATAGCTGAGATTTAGTTCGACGAAGCGCTCACGCTCACACTCACACTTGCAGAAGGGGGAACTCACACCATTAAGGACATCAAATAACGTGCAGCACTCTGGCATTGAAGGACGGATGCGTTACATATTCAAGCATACCAGTCTGAGCTTGCACTCAAAAATTCTTTGAATTTAAATTTGACATCTTCTTTGGTTTAATGATATTAGGTTTGTTTACACCATTTCACTTAAGAGCATGGTGATGATGGGAATCTGATGCATGTCACACTTTTACCAGCAGCTTGTGCAGGGATTCATGAAAAAACACTGCTATCCATACCTTCAATTTTTTTTAGCAGCTCATATATTATTAATTGTGAGGCCCTATTTTTGGACCTAGTGAAAATCTAGTGCAAAGTGCAGTCAAACTGTGCCTTGGTGGAGTTTTGTTTCTCTTGGTATTTTCAATGGAGTTACAAATGTGCACTGTTATGGGAATGAACACGCGCACAACTTAATTCCCAGTCAATCGAAGCGTCTCCTCACATTCAGCACAGCTGAAGCGTGCCTTCTACATGGTGAAAGCATAACTGTAAGGTTTCAGTGGATACCAAAACACGGACAAACAAGTTAATTTACAAACAGATTTCTTTACAACAAAAACCAAGCACACAGGCAAAAGTCAAACAGAAAGAGCTTGCAACGGCAAAAGGAAATTTAATAACAAAATCCGCATGCAACAAATCCGCGCAACCGTAAACACACTTGAGCCAGTCCAAAAAAGCAATAAGGCAAAATACAACAAAAAAATCTTCAAGAATTTACAAGGAACAATAATTATAATAATAATTAAAGTAACCTTGGCAGTGTTGCAGTGTTATTATGATTGAAGTCTTTAGATTAAGCGTCACTGATAAACATGACACACATTAGCACACATTAACTGGCTTTGCTATGCAGGACCAGGAGTGCCACAATTGAGTAAGATAAACAAATAAATAGATTGATAAATAAATAAATACATAGATAAATAAATATGTTATGAATAATTTATTTAATTATATTTCAGTATATATGAATTATTTCAATATATATGTAATTATGGAAATATTTATTGATTTGTTTCAACTTAATTATATTTGATATGTTCTTATTTCATCATGTATTTGTTTCATTTTAACGTGCATCATGAAATAATCATATCTCTCATTCTGGCCAACCAATTTCAGTTGGTGTGCAGTAGGCAAGACTAGCCCTGATCCAGAACCAATCAAATTGCTTGTTGCCTGTGCATCAGTGCTTCTGTGAGTATCAGAGATATGTTAGGAAAAGCCATGCAAGTGAATACTTACTAAGCCAGTATGTAGTTTGTATCAGTATCAGTATTGCGCAGTCACAACAGTCAAACAATTACAGACTTCAAGTGTTGGGTGGGTTTGAACATAATACGGGTTGCCTTCCATTGAGAATTCAGAAGTGCGTTGAACCTGCTGACGGATCACTATTTATATTGAACATAGTTGATTGGGGGTTATCCTGAATTCACTCACTGGGTACTTACATTACACAAAAATAGCTGAGTAAAAAAAAAAAGGGGTTCTAGCATAACTTCCTGCAGGGGGAAACTGTGGTTGAAATATCAAGGCAAAAATGAAAATGAAGCTTATTTATTGCAATTTCTCTCTATTGTTTTGTGGTACAGTATATTGCAATACATTTCTCCTGCATAACACCTGGACAGTTGACACAGGAATGAAAGGAAACCTCCAACCACTCTGAATAGTCTTATAGGCCTTTCATAGGTAAACATCAAAGGCTACTATAAGCTCCCCCCCAGGAATTGCACTGAGAAACAAAATGAAAGGTACTGTATCCCTTGCTCAATTTCTTCTGTTATGATAAAGTGACGAGAGAAAAAAAAAAGGCAAAGATGTCATCACTCATCGTGATATGATCAGATTGAACATGAATATGTTTTGGTTCAATGACATATTGATTAAATCTCAGCTAGCCAGAGGCTGTGACGTGTTTGTCATCAGTTCATTTTGTTTTGTTTATTCATAAAACACACGCCTGTGGTCACTGATTAATTATTGAATCGATGTTAGATATACATGACAATCGTGACACAGATGGCTCTGAAACCAACAGAAATGATTTATGCTAGCCATAAACAAGAGGAAGGAAGTAGTAGACATGTAAATTGATTGACTGAACATCGGATTGATTTCCTTTCCTTTCTAGCACATCACGTGTGACTATTTCCAACAATTACTACCTGTCCACATTAGGCCACAACAGTTTTTTTCAAAATCGAAAGTGTTCATAATTTGTGGCTGTTCTTCAAGCGTCAGCTAGTTCTGTCGACATCATGGTCACGGTGTGTTGAGATTGTACGGCTTTTTAAACGGAGTTGGCCGTTACTCATGACTCCTGTTGACACAGCCCTTGACCAGCTCTGCAGTCTGGGGCATCTCTAATTTAGAGCTACCCAAATTCATATTTTGGATCCTTGAAGACTTCAATGACCTTTGCTTCCCTTGCAGAATATATCCTGCAATGTGCATAAAAATTGTATTATGCGTAGGTAAATCGATACACACCATCCATAAGCATGTAGCTAGCTATCTGACCGTCCACTCATCCAACTAATCTAATCTATTCTAGATAATCCGTTTTATATGCATATCTGTATGGGTCCAGAGCCAATTCCTGTCTTCACCAATAAAATAGAAACCATCCCAGAAACCCTTGCACTAGAAATCCCCTTAAACTGGATTAACAAAAAGGATTAAATTATTATTTTTTAAATATATTTTTTATAAATGTTCCAGACAATTGCAGGGTGAAACGGGATCACTGTAATCAATTAGGAACTATTAACGTGTTATCTTGCAACATGTATGTTTGACATACACTTGGGCATCTTTGTGTACTTTGTATGAAAAAGCCTTTGTTTGGAAATAATTCATAACTTGTATGATTTCAAAGTCTGTGAACTAGCACAAAGGATACTGTAGTTTAATTTAATAACGTCTTATTCATTTGTGTGGCGTACTTATTCGCACAGTAATGAGGACAGATGGATGGACAAAGTTTTTCATGTTTACTAGCACTTTAAGTTTGTGTCTTCATCTGTAGTTCGAGATTGCACTCGCATACGTATTGAGTGACATTCATCAAATCAGTGATATAATGCAATCGCTGTATGGTGACTGATCTTGAATACCAGCTTTATTTAAAAAAATATACTATTTGAAATGATCTAAATAAAGAAGGTGGATGTGTGGTAGGAATGATTATTCTAAAATATTGGAAAGTTTAGCAAGAGAATAAATTATGTTCATACTGTCACCCGCTGACTCCCACGATACAGTTGTGAAGCCGGCCCTGGGAATTGGAAAGGAAACAGCTGAGGTCAGCCTCTTGGAATGCAATATTGAATATGTATATAACCTTAGTCAGGAGAGTAGGAGGGTTCAGGTTCAATGTGGTAATGACGCTTGTAGTCATACAGCCATTATACGCTGAGTAATTGGCATACAGAGGTTCAGTTTGTGGACTGCTGACATGGAGGAGTCAGTCCTCGGTCAATATTATTATCTTGAGAGCTGCATGACTTGATGGGAGTGGACATTATACTTCATTAACTAATTACATCATGTTTTGGCTTATCTGTCATGAAGTTGTTGTTGTTTTAAAATGTTCCCCCCCCCATTGTTTTAATTGATCATATTTGGAATATCCAGGTGCATTAAAAAAGGGGGCATTTTTAGCATTTCATCAGAATTTCTCACTCACAATAATCTATGCAACATTTTCACAGTCTTGAAAAATCATGCAACAAAACAAACTTCTTCTTTCTTTTTTTTTGCCAGTGACTATGAGTAGCATTATACAAATAACTTAACAGGCTTGTAAATAACACACACATTGTTTATGGAATACTTATTAGTAAGTAAGGTTTGCTTATACAGTGTTCCCTCGTTTTCCGCTGGGGTTAGGCTCCAAAAAATACCCGCAATAAATGAAATCCGCAGTAGTTAGCTTTATGTTTTACATTTATTATCAATGTTTTAAGGCTCTAAAATCCCTCACCACCAGGGGTGGCAAATCAAGGTCCAGAAAGTAAAAACCCTGCCACAGTTTGGCTTTAGCCCCATATGCTAGCTAACTAGCTCCCTAAGCAGGTACACGAGCACCATGGGATCTAGCTAGGGAGCTGGATTTGCCACCTCTGTTCACCACATTATACTCTTTTCTCATTGAGGCATTTAATTTTTTTCACATTTCTCTCTTGTTTAACATTTTCAATGTTCAAACCTTAATACATTTGATAAAATAGGTAAATTACTGGGAAAAAAAAATGCATGCAAAATCGCACACAAAAAAAAATTATGCGAAACAGCGAGACCGCGAAAAGTGAACCGCGTTGTAGCGAGGGTACACTGTATTTGATCAGATTATAATTGAGTAACATTACTGAAATGGAGCAATGTAGAGCAACTGGCATGTCACTATAGCCCGCTAGCTTTTCGTGGCTATGAATATAATTTAGCAAGATTTTTTTTCATGAGAGGAGATTGGAATCACTCGCATTAAATTTCCCCTCTAGAAAGTACACTGTAATAAATCAGTGTGTCTTATAAAACTGGAGTTGACTTAACTTGTACAATCTGTGAGGTCCAGCCTAAACAATAGACTTCTACATTTAGCAATTAATCAAAGTAGAAAGCGCTTATTCTTTGTGCTGTTTAGGCTGAAACACCTCAGAATATAATGCTCGTTAATAGCCTTGCTATCTGTTACACTCTAAATATGCATACATGCACACACAAGATGAGTTCCGTTAACAATGGTGGGGCTGACGACTGGTCAAAAATGCTGCTCCTGCAACGTGACTCCATCCATCAACACAAATGCTGAGTTGGGTGTTTGCATACTGAAAACAAGGCGCCTGCCAACCCGCAGAGAAGAAGAAAAAAACTATCCATCAATGATAATGATCCATAACTATTTAGAGAGGCAGGAAGCAGACAGGTAGCTTCAACAGTAAGTGAATGAATTTTCTTTAAACTCCAGAGAGTCGTTCACTGACAGGACAAGTTGCCCTCCTCCAAGACAACTGTGCATAATACATTAGAGGGCAGGTTTTTCTAAGGCTACGTTCACAGTGCAGGGCGTGATGCCCAATTCGGATTTTTTGTTAAATCCAATCTTTTTATGTACCGTTCACATTATAAAAACAAATGTGACATCTAATGTGGACGCAACGCGCCCAAAACAACCCAAAACAACGTCATGTTGCAGTGTTTACGGAAGTAACCTGACTCGCAATGTTTTACCGCCAGCCAAGCAACCGAGACAAGCGACTTTTATCAGTGTCATATGTAAATTCAGCTGTGCCAACGCACGCTACAGATTGGTGGACTGGTGGACTCGTTTCGCGGACGTGTTAAGAGTTCGATTCATGTATCTTGTCTGCATACATTGTGCAAATTCAGCTGTGTGAACGCCCGCGCTCCTGGTTGGTGGACTTTTTTCACGCTCCTGTTTGGCTGCTTCCTCGTGCGTCAGTTTTGAACGTGCTGTTTACAAACAGCAACAGAAATCCGTGTGACTTTTTTTTTTTCATCTCATGTCGCCAGAGTAGCGAGGTTGGAAGAGGTAATAGAAATATTTGGGGGAAATTAGGGGACATTCCTCGACCTCCTCATTTCATTGAGAAGTCTACCGAAGTCGACCGTCATCGCTTTTCGTGATGAACCTTCTGCAGGGCTGAATTTCTACTATCGCCACACATGTCAACTTCATGCTTCATGTTTCAAGTGTGATTAAAGTAAAGACAAATAAAAATGTAACACTATAATGCCAAACAGCTTTGTATATCTCTCTCCCGCCCGCGCAGAGAGCATATCAAGCTTTTGATGACGTAAGAATCGGATGCATGCGGATGAGCGTTCACAGTGCAGACGCATCGCATACATATCCGATTTATATCCACATACGAAATTCACACTGCATGAAAAAATCAGATACTTGTGAAAAATCGGAATTGAACTGCAGTGTGAACGCAGCCTAAGGAAGGGCTGCACTTTGGCCGCTGCACTGATCTGTATATATTACTGGATAGCTGATAGGCCAAGACTTTCACGCTGCCGTTACTGATTTATGATGTTTTAAATTTGTTAAACATAAACAAGAGGACTTGAGACATTATACAACTTGCCTTAAATACATGTATATGATATTTGATATGATATCCTTAATGTTGTTTACAGGAGGAAACTTATATTATATATATGTTTTTAATTTAAGAATTATAACTATAATTCAACAAAAGATGCCTCTGCCAAATCTGGCTGATCTTGTACTTGCTGCCGTTTCTTTTAGATAACATTGCAGGCAAGCCTAACGCCAGGATACACCGCATGCATGTGCGTTGCGGCTCCGCTCCGCGCACAGCTGCAGTCCAGTCGCTCAGTCGCCGACAACTTCCCGCCATATCTCGCGTGATCGCGCGCGATAATGTGGCTTTAAAAACAGCGACAAGCACACAGAAAGTGTGCTCAACAGAGAAGCAGAAAGAGAGGTGGACTTTGAATTTACCATCCACGCCCACAGCTTCTGCTGTGACGTTCCATGCGCATCCATTTTTAGGTTGTCCAAATAAAAAAGATGTGTCGTGTCATATATAATCCACCTTCATTATAAATCTCTCCTCGTCCATGTTCGCTAGTGTTTAAACAGTGAATTAAACGTTAAACATTATGACGTTTTGCTGAAAGGATCACGAGAGTATTTTATTCTGAAAATTAACTGATTTTTTTTATTTTGAAACTGCGTCGATCTTCCTGTCCCGCTCGATGTGTTCTGTGCTAGTTTGCCATTTAACGGATGCCCACGGATGCGTCGTCTGGCAAAAATAGAAAATAGGTCTAGCTGTGTAGCGGGCTCCGGCACAACGCAGCTGGTCCGCAGTCGATCCGCAGCGCATACGTTGTAATTTGAACAAGCTGATAGAATGGAAACGAATCGGCTGCACCGCCGGAGCGGAGCAGAGACGCATGCGGTGTAATCCCGGGGTAATCCTTCAGTCAAAAGCTGCGCCAGACCCTCCTGCACTTTTGCATAAAAAAGGCTTATGATGTATTGATACATACATGTATGTATGTATTGAGAGAGTTAAAGGACTGACATGAAAAAATATTCTTCTTCAATTGGTGAAAGGATGTGCTGCCTGAGCATTAACTATGGTAGGTTTCACCGGATCATTAGTTACATCACCACAAATGGGTGGTGATTCGAATTGAAGGGCGAATTAGCCATTGAAAACAAATGCCAAATCATAGCATGTTGTCATCACAGAGGAATGAGCACATTGATGATGATGATGGTGACTCCGAGGTTGACGCCGAAGTTGGAAGCGTTGACGCGGCGGCTTCGATCACGTCGTAAAGCCTCAACGCCGGAAAACGTGGTGCACAACCGAGCACTTCTGCACAGGCGGACGTTCAATCGGACGATGAAGAGTACCCCGAGTCCAATGCATATTCATCAGAGGAGTGGGTACAGTCTGATCACGGAGAAGACACTGGTTCTGGACTACGATGCCACCATGAATGGAGTGGATAAGATGGATCAGAACATCTCTTACCACCCGGTATAGGAACTGAAGGACATGAGGAAGCCAGACGTAACACCAGGTCACCGTATCATGATCCTGAGAGTAGACTTGATGACAACATGGCCAAACACACATTGCAGTATATACCTGCTACTCCCCGGAAAAAAAGGCCGGCAAGAAAGTGCACGCGAAGGGGCAATCGCAGTGAAACTAATCTGTGGTGCAAATCCTGCTGCGTCCCCTTGCACGCAGGGGAGTTTTACACAATATACCTCACAAAAAGAAAAACTGTGTAGTTGAAACAGCCACACAATTGTAAATAGTACCACAGTTGTACACATTTGTAAATAGTTTGCCAAATTGTTTTGTCAAATTGTTACACTGTTGAATGTAAATAAACTTATTTTGCTATCAAAAAATGATTTTTCATTGTTGGTGGTAGTGTTTTACAGAAGTAAAGCACTGTTTAGGTGTTTGTGGTATCATTCATGGAAAAAAAAGGTGTCAAATTCACTAGAGTGCATGAAATAATATCGTTTCACTAAAGCTTGATTTCTCCGTATTTTGGTCCAAAACAGAGCATTTGGATGAAACTAACCTATTTTATATTGTTGATTACTGAAGAACGGAATAAGGTAGAAACAAACTTTTTTTTTCTGATGAAAGATGAGAGTTCAATCTTTCATTTGGTATTATCTGTGTTTCCAAAGTCCAAACACAAAATTTTCTGTGGACCGTGAAAGAT
The DNA here is from genome assembly GCF_054856555.1 of Leptonotus elevatus. Lineage (NCBI taxonomy): Eukaryota > Metazoa > Chordata > Actinopteri > Syngnathiformes > Syngnathidae > Leptonotus > Leptonotus elevatus. The sequence goes on from NC_141248.1 coordinate 6,933,339, forward strand.
CAGTCAAAATGCTTAAATCAGCTGGCACCCACATTTTTTTTATGAAAATGCTTGGCATTCAAAGAGTTAAAAAGTCAAACTTGTTTTTGACAATTTATTTTGTTTACAGTACCATGTTTTTAACCCATTAAGGCCGGGAGTGCGTGACCGCGCTTCTACCGTTAAAGCCGGTTGCACTGCAGCGCTCTTCTCCCTTTAATGGGTTAAACTACTAAGCAGTGACATGCTTCTATTTTGAAAAGCAAATAACAAGGAAAACATATCTTCAATGATGACGCACCTGCTGCTCGGCTCTTGCTTTTAAGCGTCGCAGTCCCCGCGTGATGTTCTGACTGCTTTGCCCCGAGTCCACATCACACAGGCAAAGTGTGCAGAAACCGTGAAACCAGAATCGACTGCTTTTAGCCAGAAAATTGACTGATGTTGGGTCACATAAACTCGATGCGGCTGAAAAGGCGGACAAACCACCGTCCGGGATAGGGTTGCGCATGATGCCAAACAAATAACTGAAAATTAGGACTGTCCGCCCTAAATCCGGACGTCTGGCCACCCTAATTTAAAGTGGCACCGAAGAGAAAAAAACATCCTTTGTTCTGCTATTAGTCATGTTACGGCGCGGGATCCTAGAGGTTAAACCAAGTTATTTAAAATTAAAAAGTTAAACCACTCCTTAAGTTGATGCACTGTTTGAATGAGATAAGTAAATATGGCTTTGTAAACGTATGATCAAAATAAAGAGATAAAAAAGTGTACTCCATTTACCATTTTGATCAAATAATTTTTGGGGTTGGTAAACTATTACATGTTTTTCAGCAAATGTATATCGAGTAACCCATTCGAGATGATTTGGTTATTCGGTGGCTAATCTGATGAGCTATAATCACCAATATGTTGATCGGTTCATTTGTTGGTTTGAAATGGATCAATGACAGGTTGCTCATTTAAAACCAAACCAACAGAACTATGTCAAGTTTGTTGGAGAGGGAAATTTGGTCCACATTCCAGTTGACTTACTGCGTTTACAGATGATCAAACAAATCTTTCTGAGAAGAGAAACAAATAGAAGTTTTATAAACAGACCAAAGGATACAAGGATACTTCCAGTTCTGAATCTCTGAGAGAGGGCTTAAGCCAAGCTTGAACCCACTAGTCCACTGTCTTGCTGTATTATGTCACAAATAAAATTCCTTTTTGAGTATTTGATAGACAGTGCAAGAAAGATTATAATGAATATCATGATAGCGTCCGTATGTATTATGAGACAAGGTAGCAAAAGCATTGTTAGCTTCCCCTTATCCAGCCAACGATCCGTTGCGCAGCACTCCATATCCCAATGTAGAGTCGCTGTTAACAATTCATTTATCAAAATAAGGCACTAAGGAATCCTATAATCCTCATTCAACAAAATTGCAAGACCTAGAATCACCTAGTCAGGCCACATATAGGCTACAAGTTGCCTATATGTCACAGCTAGCTGGGAGCTCCCAGGTAAGAGCACTGGCGAGTGGCTGTCAGTGAGACAAGTAATAGCCGACCATTGGACCATTAGTCTTACCCATTAGGCCTGTTATGATTGTTGTCTATCTGGGACACACATCTACAGTCACTGTCTCTGTTTGACCCAGGGCACTACCTCCCAAACAGTGGCAGGGCTGACACTTAATGACTTTTCACATGCCCACCTGGGACTCACACATTCCCTCGTGTGCTGTTTGATCTGTAATGGTCACCATCCATAACGAGAATTGAAGTGCTCACCTAAGGCTAGAAAGAAAAAAAAAGGAAGGATTGTAAAAAGTCATTTCAGCAAAGGAAATATTAAGTGAATACACAAGTGCCCCAGAGACAAAATGTAATATAAGCAATGCAAGTGACGATATATCAAATCATCATCTGTCATCACAAACAGTTGGCAAATAGTACCGCTTGACAAAATCTTTGAAATGAAAACAGCCATTCTTTGAATTTATTGCCAGAGGAAGAAATCATCAACAAAACATGAGAACATTTCAGTGCAAAAGTCCCCGTTATCATGGGTGATAATCAGTGACGTGTGGTTGAGGTTCATAACTGGAGGCGCGCTACTTCTCTGGAGTCAGATATAAAAATAAATATGAACCCAAATTTGAAGATTAGCCTATACATCTGCAGAAAAAAATTAAGAGACTTTCTTCGATTTCTTGTTCATTTTAATTTTGGTGCCACTAAAAGTTAATCAAGTGACACAAAAGAAAATGCTGTAGCCTAAAAGTAAAATTTTGGGCAGTACAAAATGCCATGGCTATTTATGTAAGAAACGATGAGGTGTGGTTTTAATAATTGTCAAGAACACCTTTGGAAAATGTCTTGATCAGATCTTAAATTCAACTCACGTTTTCATTGATATACTGGTCCAAACAAATGTACATTTAGTTTTACTAAGCATTTAAAATTAACATTAATCTGAAGAAACAATGGTGGTCCCTTAATTTATTTCCACGGCTGCTGTATTTCAATTTTGAATTTCATTTAAACATATTTTTCAATATTTGTTTCAGAGCTTTATGTTTTAATCAGTTCCACACTGTTCAATAATATGATAGCAAGAAAACAAACAAGAACATTTAATATACAGTAGAGAAAAATTCATTGTTGTTGAGTTGTTGTTGGTTTTTGCAGATCTCTTTAAATATAAAAAACATTTGGCATACAAATTGGCATAAATAATCAAATCACCCAGGTGTCCGGTATCATATCTGCATGCCTAATATTTCTAACAAACCAATCCGTGTGAAAATCGGTAAAGAATTTGGTGCGTTATGATGATGAATTTATCGGAGCCAAACACACTTAACTCAGCACAAGTGAACGGAACAGCGTGCTACGGACTCCCTGTTCAAGATGGCGTCTAAGTCTCTACCCTATCTGTTCCAGCTGCACGACTGGTTCCTCACATACGCGGCCGTCACTAGAGAATGCTACAGTGCTTTAACAGTCACTGAAGAAAGTTCAAAGTGCTTGTACTTGTACTTGTAAAACAAGAAACGGGAACATGTGTCGTAATGAATTAACTTGCGTAGCACCAGTCAGGTAAAGATCGATTTTGCACATGTGCTTCTTTGTTGCGCAAGGGCTTCTTTTACGCATTGCTGCCATGGAGTGCAACACTGCCCCATGCTGGCACTCCACTGTATGACCACTGTACACTTCAAGTTGCTTTTCTGGCTGATAAGAAAGACTAAATGTCACATTAAATATATTGAACCAGGCTTCCCCAATCCTGGTCCTCGAGGGCCAGAGTCCTGCAGGATTTAGATGTTTCCGTATTCCAATACATATGATTCCTATAATCAGCTCATCAGCAAGCTCTGCAGAAGCTTGATAACGATCCTGATCTTTAGAATCAGGTGTATCACATGCGATGGAAAGGAAAGAACTGCAGGGGGCAACAGTGAGGCAGTGCCTCCCTTGCCTACCCTGACCGCACATCCTTGGTGATAATCCCTACTCTGCAATTTGTCTTGTCCAAACCCTTTTTTCAGTTTCCCTCCTTGGCTCCGACAAAACTAAATGATTTTAAGCATGACACTTAGAAATGCAACCTAATCGCAGTAAATCCTCTTCACAGCACCAATAGTACATCGATCCGCTCCTCATCTGGTTTGAGGATGACACATACTCAATACAATCCTGCCAGGAGAAACAAATGGTGAATTTGGACCAGGGCCAGAAGACCTATAGGCAGTCCCGCCTCCAGCAATTTGCAGACCTGACCATGCAGGATGAGAGCTGGCCATGCCCGGGGGAACAGTTGTTTGGATGGTGGCCATCCATGTTTACCCTACTGCCCGAAAGGAAACAGATCCGTTGAGATCAGGCGCCTGTTGTGCCACAAGATCCGCTGAGACACATCCCCTGCAAAAGCACTCCCATGGACAAAAACAGCTTGGGTATCATTGCTTGCATTAGTTGCATGCTTATATATTAGGGTTATGTTGTTTTATTAACTCTCACTGTCCAGTTGACTCCAGTGTATAGGCTACACCAACATAGGCCTACTGGCTAGTGTTAGGTCTGTCTGTTTACTTATTTACATCGTGAAAATATACAGTATCTCACAAAAGTCAGTACACCCTCACATTTATGCAGATAATTTTTTGTATCTTTTCATGGGACAACGCTGAAAAAAAGTAGTCAGTGTACAGCTTATATTGTATGTTAGTGTTCATTTTGTAAACAAAAACAGCAATGCACATTTTTCAGACACCCCATTAGTAAACAATAATCGGGACTAAATCAGTATACATTTTCATAAACAACTGGGCTAAAATCAAAGTCGGCCTACATTTTAGCACACAAACATGATGAGAAGAAAATTATAAAATTTAATCTGCCACTAACACACAGTGACACACCCTCTTTCAAATCTGCAGCAAGCGAGCATAGCATAGTGCAACATTAAACCAACGGCTAGTTATAATGTTCCAATAATAACATTAAAAGCAGATAATGCTGACTAACTAACTAGCTTGTAACATGTAGCGATAATAGCTACTTTCCAATGCTGACATAAATGTGTGTGATCTTGAATTTGTGCAATTGCAATATGTTATACTGTTTAGGCAGCGATGTTTTCATTTTTCATTGTTTTTCTTTTTTTATAAAGAGCTCAGTATTGTTCATTCGGAAATGTCATCATCATTGCTCTTTATTATTATTATTATTATTTTTTTTTTTTTTTTTAAATATATATATATATTATATATATATATATATAGATGTTTTCAGTTGTATTGCAATTTAGAAGTTCACCTGGGCAGCTACACATGTATGCAAACTAAAAACAAAATGAACTTAAACTATTTATGTAGATAACATAAAATAACCAGGTATAATACAAATAATGTAAAGGGGGAAAATAATTGTCTTGACTAAAAATAGTCAAAAATTTGACCGTTTTTGTTGACGAATGTGTTCTTGAACTAAAATAAAGGCTAAAAAACTTTAAAAAAACAAAAAAGAACAGCGTGCAATGGAAACTGGACTAATACAGTAACAGTACTATGACATTTTAAAATGGCTCCAACACCATGCAAAATTTGATAAAAATAGTTTTTGCGCTACGTTTCTGCCATAAAAAGCTTCATTTCTGCTGCTACTTTTTTTGCATTTATTAGCAATTCTTTTTTAAGTCATCCTGAGTTCAACCAGAATCCCAACTACTGCAAAACAGACCCAAAATTGTATTATTTGTTTGTGCTACGTTTGTGCTGTAAAAATCTCAGTTTTTGCTGCAACGGTTTTTTAAATTAGATATTAAACATTTTAGTTTTGTTTGTTGACATTATCCAGCACCCCATTTTGTTTCGAAATGGACCCGAAACTGTACCATTGGTTTGTGCTGCATTAGTGCTACCAAAATTTCTGTTTGTGCTGCTATGATTTTATAGATACGCCTATTACACATTTAATGTCTGATGACATCACCCAGCCCTCATTTTGTTCAAAATAGACCCAAAATGGTACAATTTGTTTGTGCTGCGTTAAATGTATTGTTCCCGCAAAATATCTTAAAAACAAAAAAACAAAACAAATACAGCCATTAACAGGTAACCCTGGCAACAAAAGTGACTACACTGAAAATGCCCAAATGTCATAATTTTCACTCCCAGTCTCATGTGACACGTTAGTTCTCACATATGAATAGGGGACAGGTGCATTGAATTTGTCACACTTTCTTTTAATGGTCAGTGAAAGTTCAATATGACAACTCATGGCAAAGAACTTTCTGAAGATCTGGATTTACTCTAGCTCCAAAATGCCCTGTTACGTATTGCAGTGCCTCACAGTAACTTTAGCTATACAGGTAGCATGCCAGCCCAATAGACAGTGTGTGTTGTGGGTTGCCACTCTCACTGTGACACATGCTGGCATCAGATGGCATCTTTAAACTATACAGTAATTACAACCTACTGGAACCACCTGCAATTTTCTTAAGGGAAAAATCGAGGCATCAATTAATGGTGAGGTGTTTATTTTATTTTTTAATTGAATGAGACATTTGCCTCTTACTGGTGCAAAAGTGTTTATTGGACTGGAGGCAAATGTTGTAAACTATCGCTTGAACTTGCCAATTGTAAATGTCAAATTACAAGGGGTAGCCTACGGGTATGACATATACAGTACGAACTGTATTAATTGTATCCAATGAATACTGCATAGCTCATGTTACCATCGTTTCAAAACCTTTTTTGACTCATGCCTAGATTTCATTGCAATTATGGCTCAAAGGTCTCTAAACATTCTGAAAAGAGCACAGTGCTTGAGCTTTCCCAAGCCCCTCAGAAGTTTCTGGATGCTTGTGGATCATTACTTTAGTTTTTGAGTTAGCAAAACTCTGTTCCGCCCACTCTCTGCTTTCCCAGCCGCAAACCATGAAAAACTAATTCATGCATTTAGCAGCAAGAGTCACCATGGTGTTAATCATATGCGACTGCTTTCCGTCGCCTGATGCTAACTAATCTTTTTGAACACAGCATCAATATTTTATTTTATTTATTTTTTATTTTTTACACCAGTTCTACCATAGCTTGTTACTCAAAAATGTTTCTTTCTCTCAGACATCATCCAAATAGCCAAGGTTCATCCTGTTTAAAAAACAAACAACAACAAAAAGCTCAGTTTTTTTTGTGTTGCTTCTCTGGAGCTTCAATTATTCATCAATCCATTTTCTAATTGTTGCCTCAACATTCTAGCAATGTTAACAGTACAGTGTATCTGTGTTATACATTACGTATGCACCATTATGACATCTTCCTTCTACTGATAGATCTTCAAATGTGTTTGAAATACGCTGTTGATTACAATCAATTAAGCCAGGGAGAGAAGTTCTATCAACGATGAGGTAAACAAAGCTTTCCATTTTCAAAGAGCACATTACATATATTAGCACTTTCAAATCATTTGACAAAGCCCAACCTTTAACACTTTACTTCCCCTTTCATGTGATGAGCTGGCCCTTGGAAAGAAACTGCTCAACATGTAAACACATCTGGGTGTCACAAGTTCTTTCTTGTATTCACAATTGACATGAATATTGAAAACCCTTTTTCAGAAGCTCCAAATACTGTTTTTGGAGGGCCAAATGAATAATACCCTGTGCTTGCATTTGAATCTCTCTGTCATCTAAAGGAGTATGAAGAGGCTTCATTTTCTACCACATCAATGACAGTGTTCCATCTTAACTTGAATTTAGAATAGTAGTCCAATTTATACTTCTTGCATGATCTCTTAAGCATGTTTATAACACAGTGTGCTAAAAATGTCTGTTCCTAACTTCCTACAGTACATTTATAAACAGAAAAACAGTCACAACTATGTTTTATCTGATGTGGCAGCTGTCAGTCAAATTAAGATGACATAATACAAATGACGAATGATGTTGAATGTTGTTGCGGGAAAAACCTGAAGAGTGAAGAGTGACGTTGCTCACGGAGGCGACGTCACGCAAATAGATGAATTTGATTGGCCCGGCCTGTTTTCAGCCTGTGCTGGATCGCTGTCTATGGACGCCTGTCCAGACCCACTTTCTTTTTCTAGAAAGTGGGTGTGGCTTGCCAGACTCATTTTCACTCCCTGGCTTCCACCTTTAAAAATCAGCAGTGGTTGTTGCAACGTGCTATATAAATATAGAGTTGAGTTGAGTGATGGGAGTAATGCCAAGTTGAGCAATTGTAATCCAGCACAATTAGCTATCTAGCAAAACAAAAGGAACACTTCCTTAAACTGTATGGAGATACGGACTACAAGAACACAACTGTTTCTAAATTTAAAGGATTACTTTTTTTTACTCGCGACTGCCACCTCTGGCCCAAAGCGTAACTGCAGCATCTGTGTCAGGCTCGTTCATGGTGCGCGTGCGAGTACATGCACGATCTTAAAACAACAGCCACAGTTGACAAATGAAGACATGACTTCAAATGAAGTAAAAAAAAAACTCCGGCCCTCCCATCCCCAAATAAACTGTGGAATGTGCAGGGTCCGCACACTCTACTATAAAGGGAAGAGGGACAGATTCGATGAAAAGGCTACTCACCCTGTTTATTTTATTCTCCAGTAAACGCTATACTGTCTTGAATTAAAAAACAAATCATTGTATTTTTCAATAAAGGAGGGTTCGGTGAATGCACAGAGGAAACTGGTGGGGTTCAACTTCAAAACCTTCAACAAGGTAAAGAGCCACTGTCCTAGAGGAACATCAGAACTTTCATGAACAAACCACAAGGTTGAATGTGTGGCTTTTGCAATGTGTAAACAATGCACTTGGCTGAAGTTTGCTAATTCGCCGTTGAACTCCACTCACATGGCCCCTCATTCATTGTGCTGGCTCGTTTGACCTGCCCTCTGAGATATTTTAATTTCCAGATCGCACTTCTTCAACTGAGACAAAATGGCTTCTGCAATTGATTTTGTGTCTTTTTCGTCAAGAGGACAGAAACCCAAGAAATGCTCACATATTTCAGCACGCTTGTCATGGTTTATGTACCGAAAGCAAACATACGCTGATTACATTCATGGTCTCATTTAAAAAACAGAGAAATACCGCTACTTGGCTATTTTAATTTCCTTCACTAGTTCCTCCAATCTCAGCCCAACAAGATGCCATCAGCTCATTTTGGATTGTGGGTGTGATGTGCCGTGCATTTTTGGGTGCTGCTTTAAAGAGAGTTTTGAAGTGTGGCAGTGAATGAGGATTTCCAGGAAATTAAATGATAGAAGTTGTCTTCTTTACTTTTGCCACACACAACACAATGTTCCTCTAGAAAGGTTGTTAATGATGTCTAAGATGCAAATGAGAATTGTTCTTATATTTGATCTTTTCTTCATAACGTTTGTCCAATATTGACTTTACTCTTTCCTTTTTGCCTGTTGCATTTTTCCAAAAATGTTCAGTCAGCTTGGTGGCGTCCGAGTGGCCATTATCAGTAATCATTCTCTGCTTCTCAGCAAGAGCATTTTTCCAATCATATAATCCTTGCTTTCCGAACGCTTCATTTGATGCTGTTGTTCTTTGCCAAATGATATGGAGATGGCACAGTATGCACCATCTTCTGACACCGAATCACAAGCACGGATATGTAACCTCTCATTTATTGCAGTAGCGCCACAGCCTCTGACCAAATTTGCTTTGTGGTTGATTTTGATTTGGGGTAACTAACTTGTTGTTCAGAAGGCTCTGTGCCTGTGCCTTTGTCCTTTCAATATTTTCTCGAGGCTGTACTCTTCTTTTGAACTCTTCTCCATTTGTCTCTCCTGCCAAGAATTAACTAAGCAAAATTATATAAGCATCCTTAACAGCCACTTTGAGACACATTTAAATAATTAAGATACCCCATAATGCAAACTCAAGCACAAACAGCAATTTAACACAAGCAATATGTGAGTCAAACTAATTTTAATTTTGATTACATTTATTATTATTATAATCCCTCAAGGGGAAATCTAATTTACACTCTGCTGTATATACATTTTGTGCTGCACAACATACCCAGAACCAAACACACATGCAGGCATGCAAGAAGAAATATCAGTGAAATGGGTGAAGCTGCACCTCTTGAGCAGTAAGGATGGTGACTTGCCAGTAGCAAGGAAGCAAATTATGAATCAAGCTTTGAGATTGAATATTGATTTGACGTAAATCAATCATAAAGGGCAAAGGGCACCAATTCAGCATAATGGCCCATATGTAAAGTATGTCGTTGAGTGTTGTGTTTAAGTTCTGATTCAAACTGCTTGAGGGTGTGTCATATTTCCAGGAATACATTTGTTTTAATGCAGTTTGCAGGTCACACCGAGTACTTCTTTGTGCACAGTTAAACATGAAGTGACACATCATACCAAAGTGAGTCAGAGCGAGAGAGTCGCACCACTTTACTCACACACTGTACACACGGCTGCATATTTGGGATATTTATTAACAAGGTCAATATAAAAACATGAATGGAAGAAACAAACTGGCATGTTTTTCATTTCCATATGTTAGCTCCCACTTCAACTGCAGCTCAGAAGTTAACTTTCGGAAAGGGGCCACTGTGTGGGAGGCAAAAGGCAAACCACGGCAGCAGGTTTGTTTACCTGAGAGAGGCAAGATGGTTATTTGATTTCAGCACATCTTTTTAATGCAGACCATATGCTCCCATTTGCCACTATGATTCAATGATTAATATCAATACATAAACTATAGATTTTTCTCCTTTGCCTGCTCTGGATAAGGGTTAGAGTGGGTTCTAGTGCTGTGACAAAGGGGATTCAATTGCACTGGGTTTAATTAGGTGGTCTCACGTCAGCATAGATATCCTGAAATTCAGACCAGCTCAATATCCTTGTGTGACCCCTTTCTCGGATTTCTTCTCTACAGAGACATATACATTACTCCGGAGAAAAGTGAGAATCTCTAATCTCTCTGACGGACTCTTACAAGGGCTTTGCTACCCGTACCCACACACCCGCATGGGACTGATGGGGGCAGCCTATGGACAATTTGGAGTGTTCAATTAACCTGCCATACATGTCTTTGGAATGTGGGAGGAAACCAGAGTACCCGGATGAAACCCACGCAAGCACGGGGAGAACACGCAAACTCCACCTAGGAAGGCCGAAGCCCGGACTGGATCTCACATCCTCTGCACTGGGAGGCGGACGTGCTAACCAGTCAGCCACCGTGCCACCCTCATTGTAAAATTCTTAATTGAAATAATGCCTAAACAATAAATCACACATAATGAAACTGTTGTTTGTCTGCAATGCCAATCACCATAAAAACGTTTTGACATTTGTGTATGAGGAATCATTTATGAACAACAAATTTACATGAATAAAACCGATTATGTAAAATGTACATGCAATTTACATTTTAAATAACACAATTAGGATTTTCCTGTGATTGTTGTTGTTTTTTCTTCTTTTTTTGGTTCTTCATTGTCCCCCTAATTTCTGAACACACTTCCACCTGTTTCTTATTAGGATCTTACTCTGACCGCAACCCCCCCCCCCCTCCAGAACGAGCTCTTAGTTCAAATAAAAACAAAGATCATGTAGTATATTTCCATTCAGCTATCATTGAGTACATGCTACAAGTTGGAGTCTTCAGGAACATTTCATTAAAATTCTGAGCGAGAGTTACAAATTCCGACATATTCTGTGTACCTTAAACGCATCATTAGTTGGAGAAGAAGCTCCATGCCCCGTCCCAATGGAAGAAGAACGTTAGTTAGTTTACCGGATTTTTGCCGCGGCGAAAGTGGACGGGAAGGATCGTCTTGGTCTTGGTCTTTATGAAACTGAGGGGGACATCTTCCCCACGTCCTCAGAGCCAACTGCGCCCAAACGTCAGACGTCATCGTAGTTGCGAGGCTGATTACAACTTGTGTTACTACATTTCAATGCAAGCTAGGCTAGCACACAGCATGCTCCGTGATCATGGCGACAAGATCGATCAAATAAAGGCATTGGCTTTGCTTGAGTTTTCTGCATTCTATGACCTTGGCTTTTGTTTACTGTGAGTGAGACTACATAAATACAAACGGAGCGACCAACTTACCAGCGACCTGGCAGAATGGGGCGTGTCTCGTAGTATGACGTCATCCAAAGATAACGAATAATAATTTGTTTTATGAAAATTATGTTGCTGAATTTTAGTTTTGAAAGGCAACAAAACTACTTTCACAAACTAGTTTAAAAAATAAAAAATAAAATTGATAAATGGACAAAGGGGCACTTTGGGCATCAGTGCCAAAAGGGCACGTGCCCCAGCACCCCCCCCCCTCCGTTCTGCACATGCCCGCTATGCGTGTGACATCACCCCCCCCCCCCCACGCTCCTGCCCCCCCTCCCCAACTACCACCACCTTTTAAGGGGCCATTTTAAAGTTTTGTTCAATGAATTGATTTCTACAATGAGGATTGTCCCACTCTTGCCATATTTATGAATGAAATATAATTACATCCACCACACATGGTCAAAATCTGTCTGCTTACACCTCGACCAAATCCACCAAAATCATGTTACACCACCTGCGTCACCACTAAGACTTTGTTTTAGCGTGTCTGAAATCTAGTCTCCATTTTGACACTAAATTGCCACAATTTGGTAAATTCACAAATTGCACGGGCAAAAATATTGCCCAAAAGTTTGTGACTGATGCTGTGCAGGAAGTGGGTACTGCTTTTATCATAGATGAAACTGAATACTAACATTTTCAACTTAATGAATGTTTATTTAATTGAGCACAATTTCAATTAGGGGTTGGACAAGTACCAACACCAGGTATCAGTATCGTGTTGATAGCCGCTAACCATATAGGCCACCCTTTAATGGACGTTTTATGATCACGAGGAACTAGAAATGAGAAGACTAGAAAATATCCATTACAGTAATTTCATGCAATTTTTATGGAAAATGCTATATTGGGATATATAGGTCTTTCTTTAAAGCCATCTGTCATTGTTTTTGGGTGGAATTTTATATACTACTGGTATTGGCTACTCATGAATTGAGTACTCGTACTGGTATCAATCTGAAAAAGGATAGCATCGAACATCCCCTCCTTAGTCAATTGACAGTTGATTGAATTCATGACCTTATTATAAGGAAGCAAGGTTATTATTGCCATCAGTCACTGCTGATTAGCAATCTTTGCAACGTGGAAGAGAAAAGTCCTAATCACATGACCACAACATATTTATCTTCTGTTGTTGATTAGATCAGTTCTATAAAGACAGCCATGGATAAGGGGAGAGTGGGTATATATTACACATTATGAAAAATATTTCCATATACACATTTGGCGTAGGGAAGGGCTGCTGCACAACAATCTGATTGGACACCATTAATCATGTCTAAATGTCGTGGTTTGCAGAATACATCTTTAATACACACAAGCCCGAAAGTATTTATTACAGGAGGCAGTTTTGTATCAAAATAACATTTGTGCATTTCTCCCTGAACATGATAATACTCAGAAAAGATGATTTCAAATGGCAAAACATTCCATTGTTGGTGCTAATGAATGGACTTATATTTACAGGGAGATCAGAGGTAGAAAGTGTGGCTACAAAAGTATCACCTGGATGTGTTCTCTGCTTGGCGAATTGCCTGAAATGAGACATTCACCTCTTGTGTTCTGACTGCATGATGAGGACTGACATCTGAACTTCCATGCTGTCAAGTGTGTGTTGGATGCATCCGTCTGACAGGTCCCGAGCTTTACTTTGCACCCGAACTACCCTTTCCTTTCACACCAAAGAGGTCAGGGATTCACGTGTGTGCGTGTGGGTGTGTGTGTGTGCGTGTGTACAAGGGAAGGAGCTGAAGCGAGTATCGAGAGAAGCTGTCTTCCCTTTCAGCCAAGCTGTTGTCAGGTCTTCTGGGGAAAATAAGTCCGACAGTATGTCCCCTACCTCACCTTGCACTGATCTGGGCCTGATATCAGCTTTCATTCATACTACAAATGTGTAGAGTGAGTGTGAGTGTCCACTCAAGTGTAGCAACTTTGTCCTTTTTCTCCAAGTGTTTCTGTGAGGAGAGTATGAGTGTGTGTGTGCTTTCCCCCCATGCTCTATATTGCTCAACTGTTTAATATTATCTGCAGCACATGTGGAGAAGACTGACTTGAGAATTAATGCTGTCCTCAGTCAGAATACAGCATGTCAGATTTTCACAGTTTTGTCCCTCCAGTGACCAGATTTGCCGTTTTTTCTTCTTTTTTTTCTAAGAGTAGAGAATCTCAAAACTCACCCACCAAAAGGACAACTGGATCCGCTCTTCTTGCAAGACAAGAAAATATGTAGACTGATGAGACAAATGTTGCTTTTATTTATTTATTTATGATAAAGCATTGGATGAAAAGAGCACCATGTCAACAGTCAAACATAGTGGTGGCAGTGTGATAATCTGGGGCTGCTTTGCTATGTCATAACCTGGACTACTTGCTGTGATCAATGGAACTACATTCTGCTTTCTACCAGAAAATTATGTAGGCGAACATACGGCCATCAGTCTTTACCCTTTAAACTCAGGCACTCTTGGGTTATGCAGCTGAACAATGGCCCCAAAATAAGGGTGTCTAATTATCGCATTACTATTGCGTAACTTAAAGTGCCTTTAACGGCACAATTTTTTTAAACGATCGATTAACGACCGCCCCTTATTTGGAAAGGGAATTCCAGTCACGACGCAGTAGAACTGAACTATTACACTGGAGCTAAAACACACAATGTTTAAAGGGCAGAATGTTAGCGTGGAGGAGCCATTTGGACTGTGTAGCACTACCGCTGGTTCTCTGCTTTGGTAGAACACACTCGGTTAGCCGTTAGCAACGAGCTACGTTGCTCCAGCAAGAGGTGTCCGTGGCACTCTCAAACCCTGTGAGAGCCAAGTTTTCTTAAGCACAATATGTATTTACAGGTACACAAAGTGCTCTGGTCTCTGGACTTTCTGCTCACGTAAAGGATCAATGCCATTCTCTTTGTGGCCGAAAAGTGCTCATCCAGCATTTTTAGCTCTTGAATAAAGTTATTCATTGACAGCATCCAACACACAAAGTTGCGTTTATCCATCCTCAAGCAGTGTGCGTCCCCACTTTCCTGGATTGACACAAGGCCAGGTAGTCCACTTATACTGCTGATCCTCTGCAGGGTTGCAGAGTTGGAGACAATCCCATTTCCAAGTCCAGCCATTGTGTTTTGTGTGTGTGCACTTGTACTTCCCATTGCGTTGCTCCCATCCTATTTGTTTTCTGCTTATAGCTTGAATGAAAACATTGAAGCATCAACACACCTGATCTCTATACTCAGTACTGCACTTTCAGTGTCTTAGGCTAATGCAGTGACATTGCTGGGTTATGATTAACATAAAAGTGCGTTCTCATCAATGTAACACAATGTAGTTGCAGATGTGGTCATCATTGTCCTGCATTAAATGTTGTTATTTTAGGTCATCAAATATAACATTTCTTATTTGAATAGAACACACAACTTTGGTTTTGCAGGAAAAAAAATAACCAGTGCAGATAATAGCAGACTAACATAACCCAAAGTTACACACACAAGCGCACGCACACACACACACTTTTATTATATTGCTGTAATAAGCTAAAGTACAACTAATATACAGTCAGAGAGAAAGTTTGATGCACCGGTGAGGCAAAGATGAACCTTTACCAGAGTGATGAAAAATGCAAAACTTCAAGAAAAAAAACACTCTGCTCCTAATCCCAAACAAAGGAGCACATCTGTAAAGGATGAGCTTGTGTGGCTTCTTCTGCAAAAGGCTGGCTAATTTCCCTTGATGATGTAACACGTGGTAGCAGCAGCAAAACAAACTCTGAAGTCTACAGTCTACACATATGTGAAAATGTGTTTAGGTCCAATGAAACCACGGTTGAACTCTTCGGTGCAAACACATCACTGTTCATTATGAAAAGAACACCATACCTACAGTCAAGCATTGGAATGGTTTATCTTGTTCTTATTTTGTTATATCACAAAATCCTGGAATTTGAACTGGGGTGTGTAGAGTTTTCCTAGGCAAATTGTATTCAGACCTGTACAGTTTGGTCCGCTTTAAACGGACCAGAATTAGTTTCCCACGCTGATCCGGACCTTTTGTGCTGGTCTGAATACACACAAGTGAATCCGGGTGTGGACCGAGACCTACTTTTTGAGGTGGTCTCGGTCCGCTTCCCAGGACATATGTGCCCTTTTGGGCTTAACAAGCCACCGTAGCCAAGCATCGCTGGGGGGAACTATTGCCTGGTAGTGAATATTGTGATAAATTCATTCATAATTATCTGTATTCTGTTTAGCCACGCTGCTGTCAGCATGTTGTGGTAATGGGCGGCAGCACGTCGGAATTTCATGTTTCGCTCTATTTCTATTTCAGAAACATAATTGTTAGCTTTCTGATTATTGCAGTGTCATGGCAGTTTCTGCTCAGCACTTTATCAGCTGCAGTTTTCCTCAAGGATTGTTATTATTCCGTCAAGCAAGAACATTTTCATTGACATTGACACAAAAGAGTGCTGAGAACACTAAAGTCAAGTAACTTCCAGAAAGGAAAACAAACAGTAGTCACTTGGCAAATAACTTGAAACTGATGAGAATGGAACTTTTCCTAATTGCATATTGACAAGCCACAAAATTTCGCGGAGAATGTCCTTTGCACTGATGTGACGGGAGTTTCTATGAGGTGCCGTCTGGGCCATAATGAACTGAACCACACGGCTTCCTATTGGCCGAATGAATCGTCATATCCTATAGACTGAAGGAAAACTTTCTGAAGGAAAATCAAAAGCTTTCATATTAACAAAATGTTATTGTAAGGCAATAATCAACAAGTATATGACAAATAGACGGATCGTTATGTGCATTTACTATACACCATGTCACCAAGTTATGCTGCGGCTTGAGTTAGGTTACTTAATGCTTTTTGGAGCTTTTTGGAGTGAAATGT
Source organism: Leptonotus elevatus (assembly GCF_054856555.1). Classification (NCBI taxonomy): domain Eukaryota; kingdom Metazoa; phylum Chordata; class Actinopteri; order Syngnathiformes; family Syngnathidae; genus Leptonotus; species Leptonotus elevatus. The sequence continues at coordinate 6,949,827 of NC_141248.1, forward strand.
GCATCCTGCAAACAGGATAATGACCCACACAAAGAAGTAAAAACACCCAAAAGGTCCTAAAGCCCCCCAAAGTTGACTAAAGGAGCTGGAGCATTGCAGTCTGGAGAAAGCAACCTTGAAATCGGTAGCAATTGCTCACAAGGAGTTGTTCTTTCATACACAAAAGTCATCAGATCACATTTTTGCACAAATCGAAAGTTCACACACTTTTTCTTGCGACTAGGCCAGGCAAAAATCTGCACGATTCTCTTTGTGAAGGCAAAGGCACGTGGATTGAATGTGTAGATTTTGCAAGTGATGATAATGTTGTGGCTGCTCAATGTGTTTCACAGGTATTTGCCTTTATGTCAATCAAAGACAACATGACTATGTCGATGATTTACAGAATCCTCTTCAGAGTAAGCGTCATCGTTTTTAAGATCAAGGTTAGTAGCATTCCTTAAAAGACACAAACATAAAGATTGTTTCTTATGTTCATCAACACTGACAACACTTTGAGCTACAATTTCTGGAGTTAATCCAGCAACATGTTGCCCACTACATTATGCATGTTCTAATTCTCTCTCCTGCAATTCTTCCAAATATCATCTGCTCTGCGTGTTTTATGCAAACACGTCTGTCTGTCAATAAGACAATAACCTCCTCTTGACCTTTTGGAATAGATTTGCACATACGAGGTCTCCTGTCATGTATTATGTTTGAAGCTCTGCCTACCTGTCCTGTCGCAGGCTGCTGCGTGACAGGCAGCAAACCAGTCCTGACAGGGTTCCTGGCAGTGTCACAGGCTCACCGCAGAGAGCAGTGCCTGTCTTCATTCATTTCCTCTTTTCTGCTCTCGTGACCTCAACCAAACAGCTCGGAACGCCATGTCTCCACTTTCCTCTCTGTTGAAGAATCAGACACTGCTCGGGCATGCCATTCGTTCTTTCTTCAGTGGACAAAGTGGCTTGGTGTATGGGGTGTATTGTATATAAGAACTTGTTCTTTCATTTTTGAGAAAGACTTGGAAGTGATTTTATGTTAATAAGGTTTTAGATATGTTTATTTATCCAGGATATACTGTACTGTTAGTACAGTGGAGTTTTGCCTGTCTGCCTGTACTTCACTTACACAACTTGCCACAAGTTAGACCTGCTTTTTTCTAGTCTAAAATCGAGTCTACTTTTTGTCACCAAATTGCCAGATGCGCCCAGGGTTCAGCAACTCCATTTGCCGTAATGCACAACAAGATGTAATGTGGGCCACCAAATTCACAAACACAGTAAATTAGACTTGCCTCGGCACAATAATGAAGAATCCGTTTTTTACACAGAGTGCTCGGGCACCTGTCCATGAAAATAGGGCCCCTTGTCTGGCTCCGTTCTACTTTTCATAGAGTTGGTGCGGGTTTGGTAACCGGCCTCAATACTCATCCCTCTGGTGTCCCAAGCCCAGATGGGGGAAAAAAAGTGTGGCTTGTGTCACAGAAGAGATTCCAGTGAAAACACACTTCCAAGTAAATTATACATTCGACACTGATTGGACAAGCCGAAACAAACAAACATTCACAAGGAAATTCATGTAAAGTCAGTTTCGGTGTTTTCCTTCATATACAGTTTACCCACAAGGTCATCTTTCCTGCTTCTTTTGGTTTGTTTGTACAACCACGCAAACAAACAAACATTGCTTGTGAAGCAAAGCCACATAATCCAATAGACGGAATTAAATAAAGTCCCCACAAGGAAATAAATGACAGCTATGTACACAATGTACACTGTATACACATTTACATTTAAGCAATCATGAAAAAGAGAAATGATCATGTATTTTCATACAAGATAAGAAATCCCAGTTGCCTCATTTGTTTTGGTGAAAGACAGCTAAATGGCTCTAAATCAGTCTTAATTTGATGTTTGATCTTCCTTACCCATAAAGCATGATGGTCGTCCTGAATATGTGATCTTGAGGCAGCATGATGAAAGTTTCTTAACATCTCTCGTCTGTTGAATAGAGCATTCATGGCCGTGCCCGTGGGCATGATTGATTTGCAGCTGTTTCTCAAGAGAGGCGCGGTATTCAGTTTATCCCCAAAAGCACCGCCAAAAGGAATCCCTTGTGAGTACATTTTTTGGATATGGGTCCATATTTCAGAAATATTTTCAAAGCATTTCTCCCTTGTGTAAAGCTAACACTTCAAAACTTTGTAGATCCCTCTCGAGACCATTTTTGCACTGCATCCTCTAAAACTAAAGTTATCGCTTTGCAGAATTTGCCCACAGAAACGGTTTTAACAGCGGATTAAGAGTGAGGCTCTGAGCAGATGAGTATGACCCTGCTAATGGAAGAACTCATCTGTTTCTTCCTGGGTAATTAGTTGAATTAGCCAATCCCCTCCTCTTCAAAGTGACCCCGGTGTCTGGGTGAGCATTTGATGACTCAATTATTAACGACCGGGGACGTACCTGTTGACTCTAATGTAATGTTTTGTTTTTCCAGTTTGATGGGATGGAATGGGGCCATTTAAGTCAAACTGAGAGCAGTAAGCTTAAACTCGGAATTGTACAGTAGACAGCACAGCAGTGTTGGGAATAACGGCGTTTAAACTAATTGTGTTAGTAACGCCGCTCTTTTTTTCATAAACAGAGTAATCTAACTAATTATGTTCCCCATATTTGAAACGCCGTTATTGTTATTGTACATTAAATGTGTTCTGTTACAATTGATTTATTAGTTTCAAGGCTTAAAAAAAGCTTACAGTAAGTTACGTAGTCGTGTGCTTTTTTCCGTAAAGCTTGCTCTGAGTCCATTTTCCGAACCACTTGTCTTCACGAGGGTCGCGGGCATGCAGGAGCCTATCCCAGCCGTCAATGGGCGGTAGGCGAGGTACACCCTGAACTGGTCACCAGCCAATCGTAGGGCACACATAGACGAACAACTATTCACACCTACGGACAATTTGGAGTGGTCAATCGGCCTACCATGCTTGTTTTTTGGAACTGTGGGAGGAAACTGAAGTAAGCCTACCCGGAATAAACCCACACAGGCATGGGGGAGAACATGTAAACTCCACACAGGGAGGCTGAAGCCAGAATCAATTCTGATTGCTGAAGTAATTGGCAGTAGTAGAACATATATGATATTTGTCATTATGGAGTGGGACAGTTGTGTGATATAGACGTTCATAAAAATATGTATGTTGGAACGTACTTTCGTACGTACATACTTACACTTGTTCCCATAAGGCCACTGGGTATTAACTTTTGCATGCACAATTAAAATTAAATCCATCCATCCATCATCTGAACCTTTTTTTTTTTTTTTGCATTCTGCCTACATTATACCAATAAGTTTGAAAGTTATATAAGTAAATGTTGTTTATTTGGTCATTTTTTAAATGTATTATTATGTCTGCAGTGCATAATTGCCATTTGGCTTTTTTTTTTTTAAATACGTTTGAACATATTTGCAAGTTTGTTTGAAGTACTTGTAGACTAAATGCTAAAAACTTTTTTTTTTTAATCCTAAAATACCACAGGGCATTGATTTGAGCATACACCCCCCCCCCCCCCCAAAAAAAAAGTGTTTGTGCCTACATTATACCAAAACGGTCGAAAATTGAGTAGACATTGTTCATTCATATTTTTTATGATTTATAATGTCTGCAGTGCATTATTCCGGTTTGGATTTTTCTCCCATAATGCCATGGGGCATCAACTTGCTCATGCGCATAGCCCCATGGCATTATGGGAGAGAAAACAATTCAAAATGCTGTAAAGAGAGACAACAGTTTGTGATCATTGCTAGTATCATTTGAAAAGGTTGTAAATCTTGCCTATTCTTTATATTTTCTCCGATGATCAATAAAGTGATTTTTTATGTCCTGTTCCTCGTTGCATTATTCTCTATATCTCTATAATTTACTGCCTGTAAACACAATGCTTTACAGCCTAATGCTAAAAAGTCATGTATCACATTATAATCTTCAACTTCTTTCTATATAATGTGTGATAATGCATGCTCTTTTTACTTAACCTACTTTGTCCCCTTAATGTCTGAATCCAGATTTCCCCCTTGGCTGACTAACAGCAGGTTTGACCACCATGGATGGATGCTTCCGCTTTTTGTGTGTGCTTGACTAGACATTCAAATCACCCTTACAGTATATACTGTAGCTGATTCCCCTCTGGTTGCTTGTTTTCTCTTTTCTGTCAATCTTGAGCCTGCATGTTCTCTTAGGCAATTTTTAAGGTGTGTGTTACGGCCGCCTCTTAAATCCTGTTGCTGTTGTTCTCCTATACTTGAATGTTTTTTTTTATATCATGTCATCACATTTCATGTTTAGTAATAGTAATGTCTTGAAATACCACTGTCACCCATTGTATATTTATTTGTGTAAATGCACCACAGTTACACTTTTTAACACTATGTGTAAAGTAGTACAATGTACTAGTATGAAAATAATGTTTTTCAAAGTCAGTAAGTAAGCTATTATTTTTATTCAAAAGCGTTCTATCATTGTTGCTTATACACATCACTGCTTCTCTCTATCTTTCCAAGAGGATATTTAACCTTGGCGAGGCTCAGGGAGCAGATGGTTGGCCCTTATGAGTGTCTGGCGTGATCCACAGCTAATGAAGTGATGTTTCTATAAACACCTGACAGTGGGTCTAACCGGCCTCAATTTGGACAGCACCAGTTTTAGCTGCAGTGACACAGCCGCTACATCATGGCACCCCCGCAACACAACACATCGTTACAGTATTATAAAGGCCTCAATAGAATCTCAAGAAGACAGCTCAGCTTTTGCTAATTGTGTATTTTAGTTAAATTTCATCGCACGCATATTTACGACATGGCCACCTGGATGGATGAAAGTGAAGAGTATTTCATCAATATGATTCACGAGAAGCCACACTTATACGGCATTACAGAGAATGACGTCCCATATTTTAGCCTTGAGTCCTTGTGGATTTCATTAGTCTCAATGTTTTGACCAACATCAACACTTTTTTTTTTGGGTCATGTTTTGTGTCATAGAACTATGTCCTGCTTCCGTGTCGAAGAACATGGGAAATGTACTTAGACCGAACATGAGCAAACTGGAGGTGTGTTCACTGACCACTCACATAGTTGGACACAGTGGTGACCTTTTACTCCTACTAGGACATCATACTCATTCAATGCAACAACAGTGATGACAAGTATGTGAACACATTGCAGGGGGCTACGTGGGAACCTTTTCTAATTAATTTGACGCTCCAAAATCAGCACAGTTGCATGTCAACTCAAGTTGCAGGGGTAACCCAGATAGCATTTACCATTAGCATAACCACAGGTCAATAGATTGACTAGTGATTTAATTTGTTATAAATAGTTCCGGGTGAGAAATTGTTGTACATTTGATTTTTCAGCTATGTTAAAGTGTCCTGGTTTTTAATTATGAAAACCTGGTCACCCTGCGCTACGTGGACAGAGTTCCCAAAGGAAAACAGAAGATCGACACCCAACTCCTTATATTAGGTGAGCTTGAATCCCAACCCACCTTTAAGCGCTTAACAGAATGAAGCAAGAGTGTATTATTGTTTACTGGTTGGCCCTTTCTATCCAAAACCATCTAACATTAGCCGGCTCACTCACATTTTGAATCTATCCCTTTCCAACAAGAGTGGACTAAACAAATCAAGTAACTTTTTAGAAAGAGGTTGCAGAATACCATTGGGAAAATGACCCCATCATTATTCCACTTCCCTTGTTTGCACACAAGTTAGGGCTAGAGCTGTCATATGATTCTCCCGGCACAAAATAAATGCTTAGGACTAGGGAAAGGTTAAAATGGACTCTGCTCTTTTGTCAAGGTCTTGCATGCCCCATTCGCATGGTGACCAAAGTAGCTTTGATATTTCAAGCAACGACTGCCACTGTGTAGATGTCCTCATTTTAGCACGGTTATTCCTTTACATGCAATCAATGGCAGATCAAGACTTTGATAAATGGGGGGGCCTTGGGCAAGGATATTTCAGGGTATCCAAAGATTATGCCAAATAATTCATTTAATAATAAATTAATTTCAATCGGCGTCTTTAAATGTTGATGTAATATATTTAAGTTTATATTAAGCACGCAGGAGATTTTTGCACATAATGTGCTGTTTATTAACAATGTGCAAAATGTACAAAAACATTCAACGTTTACAAACAATTAACATCAGTGTTTAACATGAATGAAATTTGCACGCATACACTTGCTTAGTTTATTTCTTTTAAGGAACACGTCATATTTAAGATAAGATGCACCTTTATTTATCCCACAGTGGAGACATTCACAGCGTTACCAGCAGCAATACACATCATCACACGTCATGTATAAGTAATATGTATCACAAAAAATACTTATGTAGCCTATTTTGTCCCCTTATTTCATTTTCCACACACTGTATGAAAAAATATATACATTTGTTACTCCTACTTTATCGGATTTATACAGCGCTTTTCTAGACACTCAAAGACACGTTACAATTGAATGGATACATTGTTCATGCACTCACACATTCACACTGTGGTGGTGGTAAGCTACTTAAGTAGCCACAGCCTCCGTGGGGCAGGCTGACGGAAGCATGGCTGCCAGTGTGCGCCTATGGCCCCTCCGACCACCACCAAACATTTGCACCTTCCATACGCCAGTGTGAGTAGCACTGGAGGCAATGTGTGTGAAGTGCTTTGCCCAAGGACACAACAACAAATGACTTGGGGAGAACAGGGATTGAACAGCCAACCTTCTGATTACGGAACGACCGTCTCTACGCCCTGAGCCACGGCCGCCATGATTATTAATGTTATTAAATCCTCCCACTGAAAACGTTAGGGCATATATGTTTTAAGTATTCTTCAAACTGATTTGTGTGTGATGTTGATATATATTATTTTGAAATCTGCACTTTTAATTTGGAAGGCCGCTCCGTACTTGTTTCCTGTTTCACGTCGCCGTTCGTCATTCAGCTCATGCATTTATTTTTAGCTTGTGCAAAACAACGTTAACTTATTGATGACCGTCCAAAACAATCTATGAACATAAAAGTTTTTTTAAACAGTCAGTCCCGTCTCACAGGGAAACCAACATGACATTGCCAAAAACATGTCTTCTCGGGAGATTCTTCTTCTCCAGACTCCTAGTGAGCTGGATTACAACATTTTGTGGTAAATAGCGGCAGCTTCTGTGCAGGAGGGGCATAACAATAAGTAGGCGTCTGATTGAAAAAAAAATGCTGGCAGACTGCATTGCAAGACGTGCGGCGCAATTGCGCTGGTGCTGTGATATGTCGATCAGTTCTCACTTGGGGGGGTCCAGTCACATTGAGGGGGGCCAGTCCCATCCTGACCTCCATTTTGGCTCCACCAGTGCATGTAATTTCTCAAATCTTAAAATGCAGATAGATTTTTATTGAAAACCTGTTGAAAATCTGTTGAGAAAAAAAATGTGAAAAAGCAGGAAAAAATTGTTTTTCTTAATGTGCAGTTTTTTAAGATGCACAGTGTACTCCAGCCTAGGCTTTTTTTTCTTTGTTTTAAATTTTCAACATGACTGAAGAGCCATTTTTGCAGCATCAGTCTGATGGAGTCTGCGTAATTTTGGAGTGGTTATTACTATCCTTAGATTATAAAGCATTGTATTACATTCTGCAATTGAATATGTTTGTATCATGTTTGGTTTCTGTTTTTGGTTGTGTGTCCCCCTTGGTCTTGTTGAGTGTAATTCTGCCCTTCCTCGTGTCAACCAATCTGTGCCCTCAGCCACTTGTGTCTTGCCCCAGGTGTGTCTTGTTGTGTCGTTAGTGTGTGTGTATATAGTCTCCTGTCTCCCCTCTGTCTTGGTTGGATCATTGTCGCTGTCACCACTGGTGTGTTGGTGTTACTTTGATATTTGGTCTTTTCAGATCTTTGTTGGTTTTGTTCACCCAGTACCCCTGGTAGTGTTTTTGTTAAATAATGCGTTTTCAGTATTACATGTATCCCTGCCGTGGTTCTCCTGCCTCCCTGCATTTGGGTCCGCCACTCCGCATTGTGACAATTTGACAGGCAGACCTAATTCTAAGCCTCACTTTTTAATGAATCCTATTATGTTTCCAATTTGAATACCAGCTATATCAAGTTGTCTGCTTGCTTTTCATAGTTATACTTTTTTTTGTTGTTGTATATAATGGATGAGAGTTTGTGGCCTTTTTCTCGTTGTGTATGGTGCTACAGTTTTTTTTTTTAACCTTCTTGTACTTTTAAACAGAATACATTTACAAAATTGGTCTCTGCTGTTCAAGACAGCCTGTGCCACCGTGAGAACATTTATGGCGTTCCATTAGTCTGGTTCCACACTGAGATGGCCTTGCTTGGCCCTGAGTGGTTGCTTATCCATTACACTTTTTCTGGTCTTGTTGCAGTGGAGCTTCTTTTCAGAACCATCCCTGAGGTGGTTCTGAAACGTCGGCGGTCATCATTGTCATCTAATTGGCCGAGAGTGAATGCAAGGAACTCCGCTGCACACACCCATTTCCTGGTTTTACAAATGAGACAGAGGGTAGGTAAAGTGGTGGGTGCGTCAATTAATTTTGACGGTCTGTCAATTCATCAACAGCTGGCCCACATGTCCGTCATCATCAGTCCGTCATTATTTCAAGCCGAACTTAACTGTAATTGTCACTTCGTCATTCCGTCTTCGTTATTTTCATTGCGCTTCCATCATCAATCAATAACAGCTATTTTAGGATCTTCAGTAAATTTCACCACATCAGTCAGTAACTCCGTCATCTAGGGGTGTGTTCAAAATATTGATATCTAGATACGTACCGGTATAAATAAAAACAATACTGTATCGATATTCTAGTTCGATACTTCTCCTTGATAGTAGGGGGCGCTGTGCTGGAAGCACTTGAATGAAGAAAGTTAACAAGAAAAATGGCCGGCAAGATTTTTGTCTCTCAATTTATTGTTCAGATGTTTCAATCTCTAAGTTTTTTTCTTCAAGAAATTGAAGACATATGCCTATTTCTACTTTACTGAGTACAGTGGTACCTTGGACTTTGAACATAATTCTTTCCTGCGAAGTGTTCAAAGTCCGAATTGTTCAATCTCTGAAACATTTTTTCCCAAGCTCCAAAACTAGAAAATTTTAATTTATATTTATGTTTTTTTTGTTTGTTTTTTACAGTAGAGTATTTAAACAATAAGAAATCAGCTCAGCTTCACTCGGCTGCCCGTTTTCAAGGTATGTTCGGCTTAGCTTGCTTTACTTGGGTGTTCAAACTCCGAAAATGAGTTCAAACTCCGAGGCATTTCTTACTCAGGTTTTTTGGTTGAAGTCCAATTTGTACGAGTTCCGAGACGTTCAAACTCAGAGGTTCTGTATATGGATGTGTTCACCATAAACTACTACTTCTACTACTAGACATGGAACATAGGCGGGATAGGGTTCCTCCAGGACTGGGGTTGAGAAGCACTGTCTTAGTTTATTGGTGGAAGTTGACAGTTAACAGAGGCAACGCAACGCAAGATGGTTGCCCTCAGATGCGAGAGTGGCTGGCAGTCCAGGTTATTATTATAGTATTGAAGTAGTAATTAGGCCAAACATCGAGCTAAAAATCAAAGTTTTGTATCCCAAAGATGTTGATATCCTTCCTTTAGAGTCTGCGGGAACCGACACGACAGGACAGGATTCATTTTTGTCTTTATTCAAGCTTTTTTCCAGCCTACAAGAACTGGTGGCGAGCTTTTGCGTGCCACTCGCAATGTCACTATCGCACTGGCCTAAACCAGTAAAATGGATTTTCGTTGTCTAACGCTTGTGCATTTGAGTCCTTGATCCCGCCCCAGCCCCTCCCACTTTATGCTGGACGCTGAGGCCGTTAAGTGTGGTGCTGACCAGGCCAAGCAGATTAATAAGGTGTGGTGCCGTTTGTTGGAAAAGCAGCATTAGTGAGACACCAAGCACACTCTTTTCCAAGATGACTGTTTCACTCTCACATTTACTCCCTCTTGACTCAAGGAGATGTACAATTGGCAAGTGTGCTGCAGAAAGACAATTTGTCACTCGGCAGTTGACCACAGACAACAGCACATAATTACCACTTTCTGCTTTCTTCTCAGTTTTACTTGCAATTATTTATTTATTTTATGAAGAACATGCCCATCCATATTTTCTTCTTCTCTCCTATTTCATAGACAGGCTTAATAGCACCCCACAAGACTTGTGCTTGGGCATTATTTGTGTATACCCCTTCCCTGTCTTTTGCTCCATTGTATATATTTTCTCATACATGCTTGTCTGTTAAATCCTCGCCCATTGTATATCTGCCTCCTGCTTCCCCACTCCTTCCCCTCTTCACTTTGCTGTGCCAGCACTTTGATAGCAGAGTGTAGCAGCGTGGCTTAATGGGGGTTGCAGGTTGCAGCCCAATATGAGAACAGTCAATATTTCATATCTCTACCTGGAAGGAGACATAGAGGGCAGAGCAAATTTAAATAGGGCAAGCTGTATGACAACCATACAGCATTCTAACCATTTTGTCAATGGGGGTGTGCTACATAAGGCCACATAGCAGGCGGCTTCTGAATTCCATTACATTTAACATTTGCTAACAGACTCTGGTTTAGAAAAAGACTGCTGCCTGCACTATAGAAACTACAAGATTGAACTGATAGATGACAATAGACGGGAAGCTACATTAGCATAGACTGTATTGTCCAACTTAGATTAAATTTTTTACATAATTTAGAGATGGCGGTAAATTTTGAATACAGGTTCATTTCTCGCTATGGTTTCAGGTGTGATTATGCACTGCTGTTTTCAACCTTGTGTTCAAATGATGGATGAATATGGATGAAAGAGGTGTTGCCTTTCTTGCTGCCAAGACCCATTCTTCCGTCGGAACTCAATCAACCATTCAGCCTGAGTCGACTGAGCTTTGGCTCCTCATATTGGCTTCCATTGCCCAAAGAATAACTAAGCTTCAATTCATATTTCGCCCAATCTCCCCACAGGTTGGCTACATCTGCTCTCATTCAGACATCTGCCACTCCCAAATGAACTACTTGCTTATCAGGGTTAAAACAGTTGCTATGAATGGTGATGTGATCAACGAATCATGATATATTAATATTACAGATGTATCCCCTCTCATGAATTCTTATTTTAATGCTAATGCAGTTATTCGTGAGCCATTTCTAATATTTTCTTAAAGCAAATCAATATAGACAAATGTGCTTCCTGGCAAAGAATCTTGAGATGTGGAACCATGTATTCATCCATATTCAATGGTGACAGACATTGAATATGAAATTATAGATTTATTTTCAGGCAGGTAGAGCTCCATTATCAGCTAGTCCAAGCAGCACACGGATTTGGTTTTGTATCAAAGTGAAACAAATCTCACCCGATGTGTGCCGATGTGAATAGAGATCAGTGCGAGGCGGCGCTATGAGACAAACAGTTCAGTGTTCTTCCTGTGAAAATTGTGTCCTGAAAGAAAAGCATTCTCTGCGTAACAATGAAAAGAGGAGTCAGGTCTATAGTACTGTCCGGCCCTGGTTAAATGTGGTCGCTTCTGTTTGATCTTTACAGAGGAATGATTTGGCTCGACTTGCAGGTTCAGAACTATTCTTTCCAGTTGCTCGTCTGTTAGTTTGTTTAATGACAGGCACCGCTTCCACACAGACAAAATTAAATCAAGCCTAATCCACTATTTATGCTTTCGCCTACTGAATTATTCACACAACAGTTTTATGTGTTATTGCTTTTCTTTTACACTGATGCGCTTGTGCCATTATATGATGTAGCTTCTTCCTTCTACATACACTTGTTGTTGTTAATTAACACCCGTATTGAATAATAACCAAAGCAAGCTGCATCTAAAAGCAATACTTGCAATAGTGTATTTGCATAATGCTCCTTTAGTACCCTAGGGATATATTTAAACACGAGATATTAGAGCACCAAAAATATATTTGCTTCACTTTTAACATTGCAAAGTGACACAATGTATTTTTTTTCCTTGTGTCTTTCACTAGATTTTTGTACCAAATGGTGTAAATGTATATGAGACTTATGACATATGGCATCGTATCATATCATATCATCTCATATCTCATCTCATCTCATCTCATCTCATCTCATCTCATCTCATCTCATCTCATCTCATCTCATCTCACCTTACCCCACCTCACCTGATATCATATCATATCATATCATATCATATATTGCATCATAGAAAGGATTTGAGTCAGGAAGGGCATCCATCCATATAATATCTGCCAAAAATGTCATACAAAAACGGCAACCACAAATCAGGGAAAAGCTGTGAACAAGAATTTCATTATTAGACATGCAGGTGTAGCTAGTGTCGTGGCTGCCAAGTATGCATGTTGCATGCAAGTTGCCTCCGAGGCTAGAGAAGTCCATTGGGTTGAAACATACAGAAACATTCATGTCAGTATTGATTCGGATGTTCCGGTGGTTCAAATAAAAATGGAATAGCGTCGTCCATTATCTATCAGCATTGAGCCACTGTGTGCACCTATGAGGCTGTCATGTTATACTGGAATGGCAGTCAAAATATCATTGATTCAGGAATCAATTAGGAAAGCACCCCCTGTGTTAATTATGGACACCCTTAGCTTTGCGGCAATGCTTTCGGGGCTCAGTTGTATCTTCTCAAAGAACAAGCGATCCATTATGTATTTATAAGGACACAATAGTCTCATCTTTATGGAGAAAGAAACAAACCACACAGAAGTACTCAAAGAACACTTGAATAGCCATGTAATTTCATTCAACTACTCATTTTCTAGTTCTTATCCTGTGTAAGGATGAGTAGGGTCACCGAAAGGATAATCAAGGGAAAATTCTATGGACCCATGACTCACAAGTCCCTTAAAAAAACAGACTTTTTTTCTCAGATCTTCAGAGAATTATTTTCCATGAGATGTCATGTTGAACTTTCAGTCATCACTATGAGTGTTTGATTTGTACAAAGTAATACCTAGATTAACAGCTCCGTATTCACACTTGAGACATTGTAACATTAACGAGTCACATGACACTGGGAAGGAAATAGGACTAACTGTTTCATTTGGACATTTTCACTTAGGGGTGCACTCACTTTTGTTGCTAGGGGTTTGGCTATTAAAGACTATATATTGAGTTATTTTGAGGGAACAATACATTTACACTGTTATGTAAGCTGTCCACTGACTACTTTTCATTCTGTCAAAGTGTTGTTTTCTCAGTGTTGTCCCATGAAAAATAATTAACTATCTGCAGAAAAGTGAAGGGTGCACAAATGTTTGCGTGATATTAATATTTGGGCTTATGTATTGTATTGAATAGTATTGGTGTGATATAGGGGTGTGGACTTTTCTCATGATCAAACGCACTGAAAATCGTATTTATTACACAATGATTAGTTAGTACTGAGAACTGAGACTGAGACTTCAGGGTATCTTGGAGACGAAGAGGAAAGAAGCTTCTTCAAGGTGCTTGTTGAATAAGTATTAACCTTGTTAGAACCAAAAATCTGTTTAAGCAAGAAGGGAAACTGAGCTGCTATATATTGTTGATGTAATTAAAACAGAAGGTGGTCACTGAACTTTGCGCATTGTGCGTTATAAACACTCTTTAAGATTAAACAAAAGTGTAACGTTCTCATTCACGGGCCGTGGGAAATACTGTGGCTATTAACATCATTTTATACTTTTAGTGGGACTCTTGTTTTCCTTTGAAATAATACTGTCACGTTTCGGTTTTGTATGGGTTGGGGTTTTGTTTATTTTGGTGTGTTTGACCAATCGGTGCCCTCTTTCTATTGTGTTCCCCAGGTGTGTCTCATTAGTGTTGGTGTATTTAGTCTGTTGTGTTTGTCCAGTCGGTGTGGGATCATTGTCTACGTCAGGTGTCGAAGTCATGTGTCGTTGTTGAAGTCGTTGTTCTCAATTCCTGTCTCCCTGATGTGTCTCCTCGCGACTTATTCTTTAACGGATGGATACTTGCTAATGTGTAACATTTGCGCTTGAGGAAAAAAGTATGTTCTTTAGAAGGTTCTTGGCACAATTTTGCGAATTTCCCCCCTCCCACCCCGATGATCATCACAAAATGTAAAAACTGAAGCTTTTTTAACCTACGTCAAAGCAACCCCAAATTACTATTTACGGAAACAGTCGGATAAAGTGCTCTCACGTTTCAGTGACCGAATGGTCAATGTCAAACATTGCATCACTGTCGATTGGTTGTGAAGTCACCATTGTGTGCATGTCACTTCATGCAGCAGCAAGGATCACATTCGGTACCATGTGTTTATAGACGTATATAAAGCCCAGTAGTTTATGATATTAAGCCTTTAAAGAGCAAATAAAATGTACCGAATAATGATTATGCATCCCGCAGGCTTTTTCTAGAAGTAGAAGTTATTGTCAACCTTGCAGGAAGACTTAAAGTGTTTTATTTAGCAAATGGATTTTGAATTTTAATCCTGCTGATTAAAAACAACAGTCGTTCTTTGATTAATTTATGGAATAGTTGCCTCATAACATTATCATTTGTAGTCTGTTTGGACATCAATGTCTTGGTTGAAAGCCATGAACGTATTAAAGCTCATCCTGCCGCAAGCCATCTACTGCTAAGATTTGTTTTGCAAATACCTGAAGCCCGTGTTTGTGCACTGATGCCAGTTTGTATATATCATTCTAAAAAGCCTTATAAACATTTGAAAAGGTGGCAAGTTATCCAGGTGTTTGTATATGTTCTCCCCGGGTATTACAGTTTTCTCTCATACACTCCAAAAGAGGAGTATGAAAGTTGGATGGATTAACTGGATGAAGTTTTCATTGTGCAGTGGTGATCATAGTCAAATGGTCCTGAGCTCACCTCTTCCAAGCATACCAGAAGAATAAAAGTGTACTAAACTTGAAAATGTGCAGCACACTTCCACAAGCTAAAACAGGTTTTCAGGGGGCTGATGTTTGGTGTAAAGCGCTCTGACTCATTCTGCTGGCACAATTAAAAAAACAAATGAAGAAAAACACCTCCAGCAGGATTTCATAACGACTTGTGCAGACATAACATACTGTATGACAAACCAGGGTCAAAGAAAGGCACGCACAGTGTGGGCTGATTGTTGTGTTGCCTCGGGTCAGTGATAAGGGGCATTTCGACACAGCTAATAATAGCATTTGTTCTTTGAATCTGCATGTGTCAAAAATAAAATTAGTTTCCATTTCAAGGGGTGGAAAAATGCTGTGATATTTAATAAAAAAAAAATAAAAATTAGAACAGCAAGCATTTACACAGTGCTACTCAATACAACTATTATTAAAATGGATTGTCTTGTTTGTTAATACAGGAAGTGAGATGTTGTGTAAATGTTGCAAAACTAACAGCATTCTTCATATACATCCTTAAGAGTACTTAGTTAGTTTTTGTTCCTGTTAGGGTTTATGCTCACACAAGCACGCAATACACATTCCCTTCTTTACTGTGGTTCTTGTTTGCGCCATCCATTCCGGTATTTTGCCCATTGCACCCGGGCCCACAGCTGCAGCCTTCTGTCTTGTTTACTATTTACATATATCACAGCATCATCTGCATACATTTGTGTGGCTGGAATGTCACTACTGAACAATAGGGGACACAAAATGGAGCCTTGCGGTACTCCCACTGTGCTGTATAAAACTACAGGACATGTGCTCTTAAATAGGAAGTCAACACACCCCAAAAAATCTTAACAATAATATGCAGCAGTAAAATCCAGCTCTTTTTTATCAATATCAGAAGGCGGTCATTTTGCTACTTGCTGTCGAGTGAAAATGACGTCAATGTTGCTCAGGTCTCAGGTAACAACCAATCACAGCTCAGCTTCAAATAACAGGTGAGCTGTGTTTGGTCATCTTCAGTCATCTTCAGTCGACAGCAAGTGGCAAAATGGTCGCCCCATGAGATGAATAAAACGGCTGTATTTTTTATAACTTATATACTACAAATGTCATGTTTAGACTAGTGAGGTCACATATAACATATTATTGTCAAGAAATGTTTAAGGTTGACTTCCACTTTATTTATTGTGCAGTGTTTCTGACAAAGCATTGTAATGTGACATTTGAAATATTATAAAATGATAACTCATAACAACAAGATGTGTGTGACGTTTTTTTCCCCCAGGTCTAAAAATATGGCTCCCACTACCCATCCCTTAAACTACATGGCTTTAAATTGTTCAACAAAGTAATAGAGTGTGGTCTCAATCGAATGGTGTTTTCTGAAACTGAATTGAAGTGAATACAAGGGACTGTCTCCATAATTTAAATCATAGGTGTCAAACTCCGGTCCTGGAGGGCCGCGGTCCTGCAGGTTTTGGATGTTTCCGTTCTCCAACACAGCTGATATATGATCAGCTCATCAGTAAGCTCTGCATAAGCCTAATAACGTTCCTGCTGATTGGAATCAGCTTGTGTTGGAAGAGATAAACCTCCAAAACCTGCAGGACTGCGGCCCTCGAGGACCGGAGTTTGACACCTATGATTTAAATGATCCTTCAGTTGCAGGGCCACTACCTTCAACTACATTTGATGTAGCAGGCCAATCAGCTTAGTCTCCTCCTTTGAGCAAAGGTGTAATCACTGTCTTCTTATCCCTACTGATGTATTTGTTTTAAATTCATGCTTGGCTAGGAGTCATGTTTTATTTTGTTCAACTTTTTTTTTTTAAGTCAAAAGGAAAATTGCATGTCATTTTTGTTGTTGAAAATTTAAATGTTGTTGTTAGTATTGCAGTGTGCCGGCTGCTGGTCATTCAAATGAGGGGAAGCTTATTCTTTACGCCTCAGACAGATCATCCAATCATCCTGCATTAGCCGAATGTCTGTTCCATAAACCCCCAGAGACGCTGCTTGTCAGGACGGGCGGGAAAAAAGCCCAGCATTTATCGAATGACCGTCCGCGTTTCGCACAGTGGAATAACCCACTCTACGAAGCAGCGTCCGACTGTGTAAATAAATAAATAAAAGTGCCGTGGATGAATGAGAAGGAAGTCGTATCATTTATTTGTGATGAGAAGCTGATTCTGAACAAAAGATGAAAGTTTTCTAGCTCATAATGAATTGTACACACAGCAGTGCATATTTCATCACTTTATTTTTTCAGGGGGAGGGGCATTTTGGGGAAGCTGAGCTTCCCTTGGAGTCTCAGAGCATTTACCACTGTACAGAATTACCTGCAGATGTGGCCACACCTACCCGGAAAAATGGACCTTTGATTCATTGAAAAGAACTAAAACATTTCCTCCTTGAGTTGTCACCTTGTTGTGTTGAGTATGGTTGTAGGGCCATCTGGGGAAAACAGGTCCTAGGTTAGGGACCAGACAAAGCATAGATCAAGACCCCCTATGATGATGATGACAGTAAATGGATCACATTTTCCAAATAAGCACCTTCAAGTCAGAGACTCATTCAGAAACGAACGCAGTACCCTCTCCGGGTCGTGGATAAGCTGCTGACTCAAGGGGACAGGTTCGAGTATCTTGGAGTCTTGTTAACAAGTAAGGGAAGAATGGAAAAGGAGATCGACAGGCGGCTCTCTTGTGGTGAAGGAGTTGAATCAAAAGGCAAAGCTCTCACTATAAGTCAGTCAATCTACGTTCCTACCCTCACCTTGTATACTCACAAGCTGTAGTTAGTGACAGAAAGGAAAAGATCAGGAACACAAGCGGCTAAAATGAGGCTTTCCAGGGAGGGGCTGAGACTAGAGCCCAATGAGGTGGCTCGGACAGCTGCTTAGAATGCCTCCCTGGTGAGGCGTTCTGGGCACGTCCCACTGGGAGGAGACCCCAGGGAAGGCCCACGCTGAAGAGACTGTGTTTCCCGGCTGTTCTTGGAACGCCTCGGGATACCCCCTGGAAATATTCACAATGTTATGGCAATATTTGTGATGGAATGTGAACTGTTACCCAGGCGGAAACAATTCTTTTTTTATAGCTCAGTTCAACGCATTTCAATCAATACAGTGACAATACAAAACAGACCCTTAGGATAGGTGACAACCAGAACAACACCCAAGGCTCACCTGTTTGGTCATGTGACGTTCGCAAGCTAAGGCCTGAGGCACTGTGATGATGTCATCTTTAGTTGACAGCAAGTGTCAAAATGGCCGCCCCCTGAGATGTCAAGTCAAATCGTGGATAAAAACGGATGGATTTTGCTGCTTAATCCATATTCCACAAACACAATATTAATCAGAATGTCGTGTTTGGACTAGTGGGGCTGCATAGAACTGTATTGATTTAATTTTTTATTTTTTACTTGACTTGCCCTTTAAGTCTGTGGTTGTGTGGTCTCATTCACCCCATTACATGATTTCAGTGTGTTATGTTTTGCTCATTTCATTTTTAAAATTGAGTTGTAGCTACATGTTACAGGTTACCTTAAAGGTGGGGAAAAGTTTTGGAAATCTTCTCCGTTTCAGTTTTTATACTATAAAAACATGTTATTTCATCAGTGACGACTTGTTCTATACGCTGTATCTCCTTCAGTGCAGTCGCTCCTCAAGTGAGTTATTCATGATGGGGTGTGTAGACTTTTTATATCCGCTGGAAATGCTGTGCTAGAGTGATTGACACTGCAATACTGTCCTATTCCTTTTGATGGGATTAAATTGTCATGACCTCTCAGATATGGAAATCGAGGCACGGATCAGAGGCTTCGGAAATGTCAACATTATTAAATTGTGAGACCAGTTAAAGGCATAGTTCACACAGTTGCCAGGCAATTATTTCAGGGGAGGCCTCGTCGAACAACTGTTACCTGACCCACTATATAAAGACTCGTTATTCTTGATGCCTATACAAAATAGATACCAAGATGTCACTTAATATATTTTTTTATTTCATTCCATGTCAAACTACACAGATTTGTTTATATAAACATTTAAGAAGTTAATGCGTTAATGGAAACAACAAAGAGTTCTCAGTACCAAAATATCATTGATCTGAACTTCTGAAAGATATATTCGCCATGACATTGCCGTATAGCTTGTGTGTGTAATGTAGCCTACTGCACTAATGTAAGCTCTGTTTAAAATGTTGAATTAATTATATTCAGTATGGCAAATATCACTTATGTAAAATGTATCATAGCAATACTCAGGCAACTTGCAACTGTGACTAGAATAGTAAATACATTAGAGTAGTCAGTTTAGACACAAGATGTAAAACCCAAGGCCTGGGGCCCAGATCATTTTATGTGGCCCTCTAAAGCTAATCAAGCATGTCAACTTTTCATGATGTTGGCTAAATCTATACCCAAATGTAAAATTCTCATATGTAATAAATAATAACATTGAGATATTGCAAGAATGTTCTTGTTACCAAACCCCTTAGTACAGTAACTTGAACAATAGTTGAACAAATGATTATTCTTGACTTCTGATTTCAAAAGTAGTTATCCGTCAATTTGTCATGTAGTATGCATGTAATAATATGAGGAGGTGATTAAACATTTATATGGTTTCACAGTCATAATGGCCCTCCGAGGGGACTGTAACTGCAATGTGGACTGTGACAAAAGTGACTTTGACGCCCCTGAGACAGTACACACTGTGATATTCCAGAAATGTCACTTCTATATCGTTCACTCAATATTCTTATTTTTAATTTCCCTTTTTTTTAATTAGTAAAATCATTTCAGAAGTCCTCGCCTGTTTGCAGTGACAAATTGAATAACCAATCAACCAAGCAAGAAGGGGAAATAGCATTTTGTTCTTTGAGTTAGTTTGAATTAAAAAAAAATGCTTCACCATTCAAACAGGAATTGTATTTGACCAATGATAATAGCAGCACTGTGAATAACATTAACACATTGTTACACACAATGCATTTTTATATGTGTAAATAGGTTCTGAAGCATTTAGATATCTTGAAGGACAATAGCGTTAAATGATATGCCACAATGTAACTTCAGTGTGAATGCTGGTATCTCAGCCTTTACTCAAATGCAATGTATTAGCATTGCCTGAATGCTTGTCAGACGGCATGCACACAAATGTCTTTGACACACAATAGCTTTGGAAAGAATGCTTGTCTCTCAGCATACACACAATGATGAGATGAGAACTGAGCAGCAATGAGATCCAAATCAAAGGATGTATCCAGAAATGTATGGGTGCATCTCAATACATTCGATTATCTCAAAAAGGTTTGTTTAGTTTAGCTCAGGGGTAGGCAAGTTTGGTCCTAGTGAGCCGCAGTCCTGCGTGTTTTTGATGTCTCCCTCCTCGAACACAGCTGAAAGGCTCCTGCAGATCGTAATTGTGAGCTGATGATTTGAAACACCTGGGTTGGAGGCAGGAGACACCGAGAACTCTCTAGGACCGAACTTGCCTATCCCTGGTTTAGCTATTCAATTCAAAGAGTGAAACAGATTTGTTAAAAGAGAAGTCAACCCAATACATTTCTTTGCAATGATGGTTTTATGCAGTCCCACTTGTCTAAACACTGTATTCTGATTAAAATTGTATTTGTGGAATATGAATTAAACAAAAATAAATAAATATCCATCTCAGGGGGCGGCCATTTTGCCACTTGATGTCGACTGAAAATTACATCACAATTGCTCAGGGCTCAGGTAACGACCAATCACGGCTCAACTTCTGAACGTCACATGACCAAATAGGGTGAGCTGGAATTGATCCCAGTTGACCTATGGACTGTTTGCCAGCCAAATGCAGGGCACATTTTGACAAACACTCCCATCTAAGGACAATTTATTCTAAATTTTGCAGCCTTCAATGAGCCTCATGCATGTTTTTGGGACTTGTGAGGAAGCCAAAAAGTATCTGGAGAACATGTAAACTCCACAAAGTGAGGCTCTCCGAGGTTAAATGTCTGTGTTATATACCATGATACTCCAAAATTCATAAAGCTTATTTGTTATTTACATTTCTTGAGCTGTTATTTTTTTAATGTATTTTTTAGCTATAATCAAAAGGAAATATTTCGCGCAGTGTATTGGCCATACTAAATTCTTTAAGTAAACTACTGAAGTCAGTTTTTCACTTTTCACAAATTGGAGTTTATGGATGTAAAAAATAAAACATCAATTGTTTGACAAAAAAATAAAAAACAGGCTTTTCATTTAACAATGCGATAGTTATTAACTTATTGTGTGATTAACCTTTCTATGACATTCAAATTTAAAGACCAGGAGTCAGGAGATATGGTTCAGCTTTGATTGACAAACAATATTTATTTAGCCTATGTTAATCATTTTGGCTGCATTATTGGGTTACATGCAAAGATCATGATATGATCATTCCGCTAATAGTAGTCATATTTTGGCCATGTATTAGTTATTTATTTATTTTGCACATGAGCATGACAGTAACTCTTTCACCCTTTACTCTCGCTGTACACACAAAAATGATACGGTCAAAAATGATTTTCCTCGCTTATAGTTACGGGACATGTGGTTGAACTGGAAGAAGTGCACAGTGAGCACTTTGCTGTGGCTGCTCCCCTGTTGTAGGTAGGAGGGGTTACAGTGACGCTGTGGCAGCTCCAACGGCTCTTTCTGTGACCAGAGCTGAGAGCTCAGCATCTCTCTTGTCAGCGGCACTTGAGCGCCAGACAAGTAGGCACGTTTTTCTCGCCGCACTCTCAAGAGTAAAAGACAAGCTCCGGGAATTACCGAGGTCTACTGACCAAAGAATCCGACTCGCTTTTCTTCTCAAAAGTCAACACTCTGCAAAGATGAAGACAGGCTGCGTCATCCTGGCGTGCACCTTGCTCGCCGCAGCATCCTCGGTAAGATGAGTTAATTGCTTCATGTGTTGTGGGAGTGCTGCACTGGTGCGGTGCATGGTGCATGAGAGTGGCCATGGAACGAGCACTTTTCTCCCGCAGTGCCGCCGCCGATGCGCCAAAAAAAAAGCAGCCCGAGTGTCGCGCGGCTTTTATGTCAAGAATAATTGGTTTTTCTTTGTCCAACCTGGATGAAAAAGTCACAAACAACTCTTCTCGTTGTCTTTCCCGCCTTGACGAAAACAGCCCCGTGTAGCTGCAGAATGGATTTTTAAATGGGCTCCTTGTTCTGTCGTGGCTGTGAACAACTTGGGTCATGCACATTTACGCACCGAGGTGTCCTTTTTATTTTGCATTGAACTTTTATGTAGCAAGTTGGTCTTGGCTTTTGGTTATTGGCACGATCGTTTCTAGGGCAAGTCATCAGTTGTGAAAACGCTTAGCTGGGTTTTATTGCCAATCAGAGCAAATGCTTAGTGATGTGTCACCGATCATTTTGTTAGGTACACCTGCACATTCTGATTATTGCAATGTCTGATGTTCACTTTTCATTGGCACTGCCTGATAATTACTTGAAATTGTGGTTGTAGTTGCTGTTGTACTGTACTGCAACTGTACACCATATACCTAAAAATACAAATAAAATGTGTTTATAATTTGTAGACCACTGTTTCCCAAACTTTACTGAGCCAAGGCACAAATTTAAAAAATCCAACTGCTGCGCAAAACCAAAGAAAAATGTCACATCAACTATACGTTACATAATGAAACAGCTACATTATTTGTCATTAATAAATAATAATTGACTGAAATTGGATAATTTTCCATGGCACATCTGATTATCTCTAAATGTTTGGCAAATCAAAATCTTAAAAACAACTCTCAGAATACTGCAAACACGATCATAATAGTATTGATAAATGAGATACAAGGAAGTTTTACTTACTATTCATCATCAGTCTATATTTATGGCCAAAACATTTTTTCATGCACATTACTAAATTATATATATTTTTTTACTCCTGCATAGTATAGGGTACTAGTTTAGTTAGTAGATAGATTACGTGCATTACGATTTATGTACAAATTTGGTTCACGTCACCGTCCTTAGAATGGAGGTCCATTGTGGAACTACGATACTGTGTGTTTTATTGGATTTCACAAATGTTTGTGTGGCTTTACTTTGATGTTGTGGTACCAGCTGAGAAATACACCAGTTGGGTTAAGTGACTACATAGAATATGTATTACACACGTTAGACCTTATTTGCTTATTACCATTTCCTGTGAGGCAGTGATTACCATGATTGTTATTTTCATCATGGATAGCAATGATAATGAAAGTTTATTGGCGATAACAAATCTTCAACATTTTTCAAGATATTTTCATGTATTTGGAGCAAAGGTTACCCTAAATGGGTTGAAGTTTGCTCACATTCGTCAGCAATGGGTTCGATACCATGCCCTGAAATCCTCCTATGACTCAACTTGCCGATGCTTAACATGCTGTTTCATTCCACAGGGGAGCAAGATGGGCCTGTCCGTAAGACCTCCATGCAGGTCAGGCTTCTCCCAGAACTTCTACACAGTGATAGTTCCCAGGGTTGTGCTGCACGGCCAGAACATTCTCAAAGGTATGTCTGCTGCTGCTGGATTTCAATTATAGACTTTTTTTTTTCTTCTTCATCCTCATGGAGTGATTAATTGAACGTGGGTCCTTCACATGTTCCTTGTATGTGCTGTGTCTCTTCATCACGCTTGTAGAAGGTCAACGTGCGTTGTGGTCGTGGTTATGTTGTGTAAGCTACACAGATTGCATGAATGTGTGAATAGAGGAGTAGAAAGTTGTGGCAAAGGGTTAAAAATGTATTTTTACGCTGTGCGGCAGTTGTCATTTCATATTGATTTGTGTTCAGACCTGAGAAGTATTTTTCTACTTATCATGAGACATTTTCCAAGTGTCTCATTCTTTTGGGTTTTTAGAGGAATGCAATTTTGTTTTCATTTGCTTTATTTGTTTTCAGAGCAGCCAGGGTTCTGCATCTATTGTGAGGTTCATTCCTGCCATGAGAAATTATGCTGCATTTTCTCCTCCTGCGTGTCTCCTCTATGTGCCGGTGGATCTGCTGTAATAGAAAAATCCATCTCTGCCGCAGCCTAGAGTTCTATTCTGTGCAACTGAAAGATAGACTTTGTGATAAATACTGTATACTTACTCGTATCAATCTTCAAAGAGCAACTCAATGCCCAAAAACTTTTCTTTTTTTTTACTGATAAACTTCATAAACGGGTGTCTACTAATGCTGTCTACATGTCCTTGCTATTATTTTTACTTTTTAGTGTATGTTTGTGGGAAGCTTGCATTTGGGGCAAACACCGTCTCTGTGGCGCCATCTTCAGGTTTTTTCTCTCTTTGGACAAGCACAGACTATCAACGTCGCATCCATGAAACTGACGTAGTCGCTCTGTCCTGTCTCGTACACGCCTCCTTAGTGAGTTGGTGTAGTAGCGTTTGCGAACATCTTTATATCGATTTTCAGGTTAGTGATTTATTAGCATAGCATTTGGTTAGTTTATTTAGCGTAGCTTGTCATAGTATAGAAATTATTTAGATCGTAGTTTCTTTGCTGCTGTCAATCACAGCCAGACTACGCCCAACCCTCTCCCCACTTGCAAGCCCAACGGTCCTCCAGGCCAACGCTCCCTTTGGGTGCTGTTTTAATATTAGTGAGGGCCCCGGGTGGAGCAAGAGACTGGTTGGGGGGTGAGTTGCACTTTTAAACTCACCAAATTGGAAAATTCTGAACTGACTTAAAAAGGAACAGTGA
Organism: Leptonotus elevatus; assembly: GCF_054856555.1. Lineage (NCBI taxonomy): Eukaryota > Metazoa > Chordata > Actinopteri > Syngnathiformes > Syngnathidae > Leptonotus > Leptonotus elevatus. The sequence continues at coordinate 6,974,452 of NC_141248.1, forward strand.
TGAAATCCAACATTTATTATTTATGGTCCATGTAAAAGTTTGGATTCTTGTTTGGAGCCATGTCACAGTAAATTCTGTGGAATAAATTTTACTCTAAACTGAGTCTATTTGGTTCCACTTTAAATAGAGTAAAATTTACACTTGGAAGAGAGTAAAAAAAGTCACTCAAGGGTTGAAGAACAAATCCACAACTTCAGGTTGGGAGACAGCCGATCTACAGCTTCTGCTGTGTGTTCGTAAATTGCTCGTATCAGCTTATAACTCCAAGAGACCAAAAAAACGATGTTTTTGGTCTCCTTTTGTATATACGAAAACAGTAGTAGTGGCATAGTTCAGGTGGTAGCGTGGCATTCTGACAAGCTGAAGGTCGTGAATTTGTTCCTCAACCCTTGAGTGACTTTTATTTTATGTTATTATTCTTTGCTTTATTCCTTGCAAGTGTAAATATTACTCTAAAACTAAGTCTATTTGGTCCCACTCTAAATAGAGTCAAATTTACTCTTCAGAATTTACTTTGTAGGTTGCAGGACATTTTGTAGTATTGTCCCCAATGGTCACAGAAAACTGCAGTGAACAATATGCGGCACTTGCCATGATCAGGGTTTCCCCCAGTGCTTTATAAGCTTGGCGAACCGCCAGATTTTTCTTGCACCGTCCCTGGCATGCTAAGTGTCACAACTCCCCCACCGTCAATAAATACAAACCGCCACATAATGCTGCCCAGCGTGCTCACTCTCTTACCCCAACAACGAATACGATTCAGCGCATGTCATTCACAAATATTTTCTTGGGCTGAATTTTGTTCCCAGTCCGTCCCTGACGACCAGGCTTATCAAGTTTGTGAGGAAAACCTCCATGATACTTAATTTTTGCAGTCCACCTTCTTCTCAGGTAAAAAGGAAATTACATTTTTTTCACATAGTAATAGCTGCTGGCATGAGTATCTTTCAGTTTCTGGTGTAACAATTTAATTATTCTGTTTGTTATTTTGGAGGGAGAGAAGGACAGTGCCACTGGTTGGCCAATGGTGAGCGAGTTTGCCTGGAGGGCCACGGAGCTCAAGGTTCCTGCCTGTTTAGAAATGGGCCAAGGTGTCCTTATCGTCCCTATTTTGAAGTCAAATGAGTCCACCGTTCTCGTGATGTATGGTGGTCCCTATCTTGCAGTCATGCAGTCCTCCAAATCGTTGGGTTCCAGCAGTATCAGTCCTCATATAATGATTTATGCACACACGCTCGATTCGTCTTCAGTATGGTTGGATGCTAAGTGAGAGGAATCCTTTATTTAATAGTAACACTACATTGCAGTATGTATAACCTGAAACTGTCAGGTTTTAAGAAAATAAATGGATCAGGTGTGTTGTAATATTGGGTCTAGGCTGTTACAGAGCATTGGTGGGGTTGCAGGACCACTGGAGACCATGGTTGTTGTGTCCCTGGAGAAAATGACAGTGAGCGATTGTTGGAAGGACTAAAGAGCTGTGACCCAGTAGGCTCAGCGTGAACAGGGCTTGTGTTTCCAGTCACATCGGGCCGCATGCTGAGGTGAAATGGGAGTTGTTTTTGCCATGTGTGGGCGGAGTGTATGTGATTACATTATGTTTTATGAGGATCGCTAATTGACTCGTATTCTGCATTCATTTGTTGCATATCTCTCAGTGGGCACTATTTCTGTGCCCTGTGCAACTCTAGCGCAAAGTGCAATCTAACTTTGGAATTTTCGTAGACGGACTTAGGCATAAAAGGGCGCTTGCTCCATTGTGTGAAATCAACCAGTTTGTTTCTCAGCCAATTTAAGCAGCTTCCCTCATTCCTTTTGTATTCAGTGTACCCTGTGACATTGCAGAAGTCCATGCAAAAGATCAAAATGGGAAAAGTATGTTTATAAGGAACTGCAAGCAGACCTCCACGTGTGGTTGATCACAGGTCATCACTGTGAAGTGGGCATTTGGAAACCGTCTCCCACCCTGATTGTTTGTGTTTGTCTGTCACCTCCCTGCATAAATGTGCCGCTAGAATATAATAAAATTCAATACAATACTGTACTATATAGTATACACATATAATGAAGATGGTGATAATAATGATGTGTTCAATTAACTTATTTCTACATGTATTCAGAGGGCTCGTTGCATGCTGTTCTCATATTTATGATCGCAATACGATGACATCCACCCCACGTATCAGCGGATTGCATGTGCATGCTCTTTGATCAATTCCAATAAAATCATATTACACCACCTGCACCACAACTTAGACCTGCTTTTAACTAATCTGAGGTCTATAGTCTACTGTCTGTCACCAAATTGTCAAGTGCGCCAAAGGCGTGTAATAGAAAACGCCCTATGTTAAACGGAATGACCAGCAAGGCACAGCGCAAGCGAGACTTGACCTGGCACGAAAATGAAGACGTGCCAGTTTTGAGTGCAAGTGCACCTGTCTGCGGAAATAGAGCCCAGTGTCATCTGGTCTGTGTGTATTTACTTTGGTTTCACCATAACAACCTTTTGAATACATTGTGCTGTGCATGATTTTTATTAGTTCTTAACTCATTCACTCCCAGCCATTTTCACGGAAGCAATCCCCTTCGCGCCCGGCTGTTTTACTAGATTTTGAGTGATTTTGCAAGGCCCATATTGTGTTCTATTGCAAAAAAAAAAAATAGAACCTACCAAAAGAAAGGTTAGAGTTTCTTCTTTCATCAGGAAAAAAATATATTTCTATCTGTTTCTGTTGCGCAGCAATTAGCATTAGAATATAGCTGAGTTTCATCATTATTCACAAATCTGTTTAGAAGTGTGGTGAAATCAGCTTGTTTGTAACATGGCCCTGATTGATCTCTTATACTCTGTTGCCACCTGCTGGCCGTTTTTGTAATAACTACCATTGCTCCAACCTTTCTCTGCAGTTTAGAGGCTGCATCAAAGCCTTCTGTATGCTCTAGCATTAAAAAAAAAACATAAGAAACAATTAAATAAGTCTTTGGGACACTTAAAATATAACATATTTATACGTTTTTGGGAGCAAAAGAGTTAAAATAACAAAGTTACAGTTATGTACCCGTACTTAAAGTAAATACACCATGGTGAGGTGACATCACCATGGTGTATTTACATTCTAATTCAAATATTTTGTTGAAGTCATTTTTCACCCTCGAGTGTATTAGTAATGAGAAAGTTCATAGCCCGCTTTTCTCGAAAGTCTTTTAATAAGATGTTGGTGTGCTTATAGGAATATTTGTCCATTCACCAGAAAGCTATTTAAGGTCAGAGGTCATTGATGTTTGTTAGGGAATAAGTCATTCCACAGCATCATCATCCAACCATGTCTTCACGGACCTTGATTTGTGCAGTGGGGCTTAACAAGAAGCATAACACTGTCTGAAAATTAAGACTAAAAAATTTTGTGCAACTAAGGGGTCTCGGCCAAAGAAAGAACTAAATGCGCATTAAACAAAATATTGTAATAAGCATCTTTTTTACTCTTTTAAATGTCTAAAGTGAATGTGTCCCATTCCGCTATTCTGCTATTAAGTGGAAAAGGCGAGTTATGTGTTTGTGGTCCATAAAACCTTTTTGTTAAACTCACTGGAAAAAAAAATCCCTGCACTTGCACTAAGTTGTTCTGATTCTGAATAAATCATCTTATGCTGTGATGGAGACGTTTGTCTGTGAGCTGGGCCAGGACTGGAGCAGGAGGCGCCGGTACACAGGCGGGCACAAAGAAGTTGAATTGGAGTTGTGGTTTGTGCAGATTCCCGCTGTGGTGAGATAAGCCATGAAAAGAAATATTCCAGTGATTGCGCCTCGCTGTGTAAACCATCACTTCCCTCCAAGAGCCGGGGACAGACACCTTATCTCTCTCTCTCTCTCTCTCTCTCTCTCTCTCTCTCTCTCTCTCTCTCTCTCTCTCTCTCTCAGAACTTTGCCAGTGTCAGCAATGACAGCAGTGATGTGTTTCACCGAACAGAGCGCTGTGGGATTCACAAGCCTTCTAACACACTTTCAACATGTTGCCTCACTAAAACCAGTACTTTTGTTGGTTCACGTTTCTAAAATATAATCCAACTTTTTACTATGGTGTTTTGGAAATTGAACAAGTAGGCATTCAGTTTGACAGGATATAAACCAAGAAAGCACATTATATCGTACAATAAAAGGATATTAGAATATAGATTGGAGGAGAGGCTTGCAGGATCACTATTTTCCCCACAAATCCCTTGCCACCATTCACTATTTCATCCCAAATTACATATGAAATCATAAATATAATCAAGCATTGTTGTAAAACTCAATATATTTATTTATACTGTATATATCGTATGTATATGGCTTGCCAGCAGCACAGGGTCTTGGGTCTTGCTAGCTTAAAACTTGAAAAAACAAATGTTGCTGTGCAAAAACAAATGTGCATTTTGATTAGCGGTATATCTGCAATGTTGCGACACTGTGGAATGCTTATTTCCATTTTGGCCGACCCTCAGCCACTGACGAAAACTACTTGCAGAAACCCACACACTATTCAAGAGTTCAGTCGAGTTTAGCCGTACAGTGGCAGACTTTATCAGTGCAGCAAAACATTTTTGACATTCAATTTAACAGTTCTCACAGTCTTACTGTATATCCTTTTGCTATCCCCTGCGAGGAGACTGAGAGTGTTAAATTTAACACTAGAAAAGTGTGTCCACACCAATGAGTGTACATTTGACACTTTTCAAAGTGCTACTTTCCAACACTGTATGGTGTTGAAATTATACACTGAGTTATGTTGATAGTAGTCTAAGGTATTTTCAGTGTTATGAATACAATTCAAATTACACTTAACTCTGGTCCTTCATTTATATAGCACATTTCCTCCTTACAAGGCCCTCAAAGCACTTCACATTTTGACTACGGATGACACCGTATCAGGAGCAACCGGGGGTTCTTGCTAAAGAATACTTTGACATAGTCACACTGAGGGTGCAGTCTAACAAGGTAGTGCTCTTCAGGTTACACCCAGTATCTACACCAACACTCACCAAGCCCCCGTAACGACTAAAATAATTGATTGTATCTTCACTAGTGGATATGTCACTTCATCGCCAAGCCATCAATGCGTGTGCGTGTCAACACCACCACCATGGGGCCATCAACAACTTGGCTGCACAATCAAGTATATGCCATTTAATGCTAATGCTATAACTCTATTAGCAAATACAAATTTCACACCTGATGGGTGGACAAGCACGTTTTTCATATCACTTTTAATCCAATGTCACCGTTTTTAATTGGTAGGCTTCTTAAGCTATTCACCTATTTCGTGTCAAAAAGAAAAGAACAACATACATTAAGATGATTTGTTTTCAAAGCGTGCAAAAATCTCCATGAATCCTGTTAGAAGAGATTTTGAAGACGGTACGATGAGGCGAGTAGTCTTGGGCCCTTTATTTGCTCTTATATCTGAAGATATGAGGTGTCTTTCCTTCCTGGCCTCATCCCAATGCGTTTGATTTATTGCCTTTTTACCGTACTATTATTAACTGCTTCAGCTTTTGCAGGGTGAAAAAACAAGCACTGTACAGGAGAAGATAAATTTAAGTAGGTTTGTGCCCCCAACAGCTAAACACTTCAGTATGGTTTCCTATTGTTTTGTCCTGCCTGTAGAGGTTGCTCTCACAAAATGACTCGCTATGTGACCCCAATTAGACGACACAAGAAAAATCTGGCAAGGAGCCATATCTACTTTTCAGCAGCTCAGCCTTCCATAAGTATGTCCAGTCCCAACAGCTGTGTTTATGTGTGTGTGTGTGTGTGTGTGTGAATAAAGTTGGGGGGGGGAATTATGTGTCTACGCCAGTGATAAGCAGGATGCCATTTTGCCTTTGACTCATGAAGGTCCCTCTTGTCCTTCAGAGAGTATTTCATCTCCGCAGCCAAGACCAGCAGTCTGTAGTGAGGCGATAGAATACAGGTAGAGATGACGAGCCACATCATTTCTCTTTATCTTACCCACCTTCATACCAAACCGGACTGCGTTCCTTTATTCCTCAAACGCTCGGCCTCATGACACGCTTGTGGAGCCAATTCTTTCTAGCAAGCCACCAAAGATACATTATGCTACATGATGCAGCACAATACTTTCCATCCTATATTGGAATAGAGCAAGTAGAAATTGGGTATTACTTAAATAATTTTTTTGTTTTTTGCGGATTTGTATATTGGAGGTGTTTGTTGGAATTCAGATTTTCTCATTTCTTTCTTTTCTTTTTTTAATATGTTTGTTTTGATTTCTTGCAACAAACCAGATGTGTAATCATATTGATATATTGTTTTTTGTCAAGTCTTTTCAAGTGTTCTATGCGACACCGCTAGTCTAAACGCAGTATTTTTATTAATATTTTTGATTGTGAAATATGAATTAAGAAGCAAAATTCATCCAGGGGGTGGCCATTTTGCCACTTGCTGTTGACCGAAAATGACATCACAGTTGGCCAGGGCTCAGGTAACGACCAATCACGGCTCAGCTAGCATACGTCATATGACCAAACCCAGAAAACAGTAAAACCGTGATTGGCTGTTACCTGAGCCGTGAGCAACTGTGATGTCACCCGACGGAAAGTGGCAAAATGGCCGCCCTCTGAGATGGCGGCAAGCAGGTGGATTTTGCTAAGCAATATTAATCAGAATGTGGTGCTTAGACTAGTGGGGCCACATAAAATTAATTATTGTAAAGAAAATGTTTGACTTGACTTCCCTTTTTAGTATGTTAGGTACAATGGTCAGTAAGCAGGTATACATCTTCTGCTTTCTCTTCTTCTGCTTCTTCCTCCTCTTCTTTTTCCTCCTCCTCTTCTTCTTCTTCTTCTTCTTCTTCCCTATATTTGCTGTAAAATCTGCATGTCTGTTTTCTTTTTTATTACTTTTATTTGCTAATATTATGCAATTGTCCCTGGGGTGGAACTAAATTCTACATTGGGTCTTAGCTGTAACAAATTGCAATGCCATAGCCCAGAAATAATGAAAAGAAAACAGAAATGCTTTATGTTCCATCTACCTATTTTCTATACCACTTTTCCTCATGAGGGCCATAAGCGATTTTCTGTTCCCCACAATCTTTGTATCGAATTTGTGCAAATGCTTATCTACCAAATGGAAACGGGTGGATTGAGAGCCAGCTCTTCTTGGGTTAGCACTATATTAGCATAGTCATACTGATACAGGCTGAATTAATTTACATGCATTAAACATGAAATTTTGTGTCACATTGTGCACCTGTCTGTCCATCCCCATACACACATAAACCTGTCCATCCCCATACACACATAACCAAGGTTTGTCTGTGTGTTTGAACCTTGTGAAGCTCATAGTTGCTCTGGTGAGCACATGCTGACTTCTTTGAATTAAAAAAAATTGCCTTCTGCCCCAGTATTTCGACCTGCATCTTTCCAACATACTCATACCACTGTCAACGTCTTTTTCAAGTCAACGTGTAATATGAGATTCAGTAAGTACACTTTAAAAAAGACCAAAAAGATAAATGGCGATTTCAAAGGGTTAATAACACCACCTCCATGTTGTTGCACTCTTATGTGTACTTTCCCTAACAAACTTGATGTGAGCTAATAGTGTTCTGAATGGTGACCTTCAAATGGAGGTAAATGCAGCCTCCAGCTTGCATCTGCAAAAGGCTGTGTGGGAAATTGTGAAGCAATTATATGAAAAAGGCAAGAACTAGGTGGCTCTGACGGTGCCAAAACGAGAATCATTGGCAAGGGAATGAGGACTGTGTTGAAGAGGAAATTAGAGGCGTAATACTTCATTAAATGGGGTAAATGTGAGTTTCTTTCATGTTTCTTGGAAACAAATTATATAGCTTGTTTAAATCAGAGTGTGGCACAAATTAATAAATTAGACAATTTTATGTGAATGGCACTTGCATTTCTTATCGTAGACTTTTTTCCTATTGATCAACCTGGCCTTCAATCAATGTGTATTTGTGCTCTGCATCTAAGCGCATGTGAGCGATCGGTAGCCTTGATTAAGACTCAATTGGCTTTTTGTTGCAGCACAGAAACAAATCACGTTCCCACTAGGAGACCTCTGTGTCACCTTTTTCGCTGTAAATGTGACCCGCGATTTGCCAGTTCATTACATGAGGTTTTTCACCACCGCCTTAGACTGTCGGATTTACATGCATCTAAATATAAATCGGCTTATCTGGATAAAGCGAAATTTTCCTCATCTTAAATTATTCACATGCAATCCTTTCGTATGACCCTTTATTGCAATGCTTACTAGTGGCTTATTGAATTGGTAACTATTAGCCTAATAGATGCAGTTTACTCAACCTTGACAAGACAACTGAAAACAAGAACCCAAATTAGTACTAATACGGTTACTTAAAAATAAGGGTTTTGTCATCATTTTTGTGATTTCTTCTATTAAGAATAGCCGTGTAAACCACAGATTTTACCAGCAAGAGAGCCAATAATTTAATGTCACCCCAGACAGCTTGTCAACAAAGCACATTTATAGCTCTCGATTTGTATTTATGACAATGTAGGCAAAAGGCAGGCACAGCAACACAAAATAAAACATTTACTGCTACGTTAAGTGCTCCGGATGAACTGACATAAAAAAAAGAAGAGATTATGAATTCTGTACGACAGTCCATTTTTCAAGCCCAACTTGGTTGTGGAAAGTCTTAGCTACATCTTTTTGGCATGATCTCTGTTTCAGCAATGGATCAGGGGATTCACATGTGCTCAGACAACTTATTCCTCTTCACAGGAGGAAAAGGTTGTATATTTGAAGATGAAAAAAAAAAGACATCCGATCAGATAATTTTGGCATTAGATATTTTAAAATATGACTAAAGAATAAAAAAATAAAAAATTCTCAGCACTCCCGTTTCAGCATTGATTATACTTTGAATAAAAGACGTGAGAATTGTTTTTACAAAATAATCATGGTCAGCAGTATCACTGACTCCTCACATTGGCACGCATGCATTTAAAGGTGTCAAAATGATTCATATACTGTAATTGACAACTAATTGATTACCAAATTACTAACTCAACTTGTTTAATAATCATGTAATTGTTTAGAGACATTTTATGACTTAGAACTGTCTAAATGCTTTGATTTCATCCTCTCAACATGAATTATTCTCTGGTTTCTATAGTCCTTCATGAAAGCAGGCTCTTTTGCATCTAATCCAAATAAGACATTTGTAAACATCTGCTATTACTTTGGAAAACTATGACTGAACCAGTAACAATCAGTTTAAAAAAGAATGCTGACTACAACATCAATCCCTCTCGTGTTATATTGCTTAATAGCTTGTTTAGTTTTTAGTTTTTTTTTAATCACTAAAACTATGCCTAATAATCAACAAGATTCGGTTAATTAACAGTTTATCCAATTAATCGATGGAATCATTGATAGAATACTATACTAATACTATAAAAATATTCGATAGTGAGAGCCTCACGTGTTGTTATTTTGTAAATGACTGGACAAAAAATACATGTTTTGACCCTTGAGACAAATGAGCAATGCATAAAAATGAATAGTGTTCAGCGTTGTATCCGTGTTGGCTCCGTTTTATCCCCATCTAATTTCTACTCTGCCCTATCTCCTGTTTCTCTCTCACTAACTCCAAGTGACAGATAGCTTTGCACTTTATTGATGAGTTATGGCCAAATCCTTTGACCTTGTGCTGCCATTTGAACTCACGTGTTCGGTAGCGCACTGTATCCTTAGCCTACAACGCCAGAAGAGATGAGAAACATGGCCTGATCAAAATGATTTACTTTTGGCCTGACTCGACTTTCTGAGCTGCTGCTAAATTCATCTCAAGAGATCCACACTGTGCAGTCTTCCACACTGCAGCCATAGTGTGCCTTCTTGCTATTCCATTTGCCTTAATTAAAGGACAAAATATCAAAATGTCAAAATGTCTTTGTTCTACAAACGCCTTTGCTCCACTCTGAATTCATTTTAATTCAACCTCGCTTTTATCTCCATTCTCCCTGGATTTTCTGACGTATTTTTGCTAAATGCAAAACCCACACACTTATTTATATATTAATGAAGTGGATTCTGTGCATTTGTTTGTGCTTATGTTTATTGGCAGCACTTTATCCTTAATGGAGAAATTAAAGGATTGTAAACCAGCAGATTAATCCAGCCGTCAATCTTAAAGCTAATTAGTAAGCAATGCAGAGGAATGTATCAGAGAAAGACACAAACCGTACGAAGAGGGGCAGAGACACCATTTTTTTTCTTGCCAGCATATCGTCACTGGCACTACTTTATCTTTGTTCAGATCAAATTGCTCCAACAGACAACAGCTCTCCAAGCTAGTGTTACACCAATACTTAACTGAAAATTTTAACAGACAAAAAAAAGAACTCAACCATCATTTTGAAATAATTTGGGGAAAAATGCAGTGCAATGACTCAACTCTCTGCCGCACGATTACAGAGACAGGGACAGATGTTCCTGCAAACCTCTCTTCATAATGTGCAACACATTTTCAATGGGAACAGGTCTGGACTGCTGGCAAATCTGGTACCCGGTGCACATTTTTACAAGTACTACAAAGCCAAGTTGTTGTAACACCTGCAGAATGTGGCTTGACATTGTCTTCCAAGACTTGGATGGCAGCGCGTTACTCCAAAAACTATATGTACCTTTCAGCATTAATAGTGGTTTTACAGATATGTGAGATACGCATTCCATGAGTACTAACACACTCCCATAGCATCACATATGCCTGCTTTTAAACTTTTTAACAATCCAAATGGTCCATTTCCTCTTTGACCCGGAGAATACAATGCCCACTCGACACCTCTCATCAGACCACGGCACACTTTTCCACTTTGTGCCAGTACATCTCAGATGAGCTTAGGCTTCTTTCCTTGATATTTCAAAGGTGGCTTTATGTGTTAGCATCAAAAGAAAATCTCTTTAAGAATTGCAATTTATAGTTAGCATTTCTCGCACAAGGGTTTGTTCGCATAGCTGACATCCATACATCAGAGACATGTTCTGTTCCCTTTTTCAATGTTGTACTAAGAATTGCTAATCATGTGAGTGTGGAGTCTGCCTTTTGCTGCAGCTCAGAAGGGAAAGATTCCAGCGCCCCCTCAGTCTAGTCTAAATCCTTGTATCTCCAAAATAATTCCTTTCAAATTCCACGTTTGTTCAACTGTAAACAATTTATCGTGAAAGAGCCATTCTCAATACTTAAGATGTGTAAAACTAGAACACACCCATCAGGACTGACAAATAGTATTGGTAGCCTTTCTGGTGGTACTGAACCCCACCACATTCACTGAGCCCTTTTTTTAAATTGAAATATTAAATGACTTTTTTTTAAATTCAAGACATAGGTTTAGGGGGTTTACTGAGGAACAAAATGAACAGGGCAAGTAGCTATTTCATCAAATCTGGCTCTCATCACTCAACTCTATATTTATAGAGAAATTAAAATTAATCGCCACTGTTTTCTTAAAAGGAACCCACGTTTTGACAAGTTTGCTTTATATTATTTATTTTGTTGTTACTAACATAACTATGAGCTTCATTTTTCAAAAATCACTTCCAGTATAATACATTTTGTAGAAACTTTATTTGGACGATCAACTCTTGAATGCGTCTGGTGAATGACGCGAGCAGGGCGTGGGGGAGGGTGACTCTCCCCATCGCATGTTGTTTCTTTAGGAACGCTACTGACACTTACCTTGCTTTCTTTAGAAGCGTTTCCTATTGCTCGGCAGAGGGACAGCAGCCATTCTATGTCACCATGCACTGAATGTGTTGCAACGTAAATATCAATGGCGGCGTACGTCCAAATAAAGTTTCTACAAAATGTATTAAACTAGAAATTATTTTTGAAAAACGAATCTCATAGTTATGTTAGTAACAACCAAATACATAATATAGAGCAAACTTGTCATTACAATTGATGTTCCTTTTCAGATGGAACCCAGGGGCAGGACATACAGGGAAAACAGCAGAGGCTCCAGAATTGAACCCTGTAGAACACCATACGCGACGTTCCCTTATACATGGGAATTCATATTGTACATATTCAGCCGACTGTTTTCTTTTTTCGACATAGTATGAAGGGACTACAATAATAAAGAAGTCATACGATTTATCATCGCAATAGTCAAAAGTCGACTACTGAGCACACCAAATTCCCCGCAGCACAGATAGGCCAAGCAATGATCACCATTTTGAAACTATAAAAACAAACCTTCCTGTTAAAAACACTTCCAGTTAAGTGTCAAAACCAGGTGTCATTTTCATGCTAAGCAGGCTGGTCAGCAGCTGCTAAATGTAAAAATACTTCAATAAAAAATAAAAATGAGTAACTTACAAACTAACTTACTTTACTTTTTTAAACATATTTTTTAACTTTTTAAAGCAAGTAATCAGTACTACTAAATTACTTTTTCAAGGTAACTGTGACAACACTGACTCCATGTACTCCTGCGAATTATGTTGCAACTTTGTGTTTCAAATATTTTGCTAACCCAGTACACCATGATTGAAATTCAATCATACAAGCCCCCACACCACTCAGAACTACTCCCATAATGGCACCATATTGCACTGCTGATTGTACTCGCTCTTGCGGCTGTTACTGTCATCTCATCCCTTTTGACACGATTTCCTGAAAATACACAATATGGAAAAATGAAATGTGACTGCATGCATGCATGTCAGGTTAGTTGAACACTCGAAATTGTCCATAAGTGTGATTGTGAGTGTGGATGGTTGTCCGTCTCTGAGTGCCCTGCTATTGTCTGGCAACCAGTTCAGGGTGTACCCCGCCTACTGCCCATAGCCAGCTGGGATAGGCTCAAGTGCCCCCCGCGACCCTTGTGAGGACAAGCGGTTAAGAAAATGGATGGATGGATGGATAGATGGAAATGTGACTGAATTATTAATTGTATTGGTTTTCTGTTAGTGATTCACACGAGGAAGACAGGACATGTTTTTGTAGCAGAAGCCCAATGGCTAAGTTAAATGCACCATTGAGCTATTGACCTTGGTCTTCATTTGACTTTCTTCAAAATTACAGTCATCCAGTAAATGACTCTGCAGGAGATGCGTCAAGTAAGAATGTAAAAGTCACTGGACTGACCATAATACAATTTTCTCTGTAAAATGACACACATGCACTTCAGACATGCTTTAGAAAAGGAAAAAAGACGGAAATACATATATAACCATGCAATATAATTATTATCATGTCAAAGATGACACTGTGCCCTTTTGTTGTGCACACAAAAAACAGAGCCGTTTTTGTTTTTACATTGTGAGGAAGCCTAGAAATCACAACAGAGAATATGTGGGGACAACCTACATTTTTGATTGAAATACAAATCAATAGAGTCCTCGTTTTTGCTGCCAATACGCGTTGCTGGAACACAACGGTAGCATCGATCTAGACTTCAGAGGAATCTGTTTTTCCGTCCTGTCTTGTTTTGTTGCTTTCTGCGCCTCGTTTTCACTCTCATTCTCCTACTCTTGGCATGGAGGTGGAGAAAGGGATGGTGGCAGTGTTTACAGTCTGCACCGCAACCGTAAGACAGACGAGAGTGTTTGACTAACTCTGGCCTCTGGGAATAGGTGCCATCTGATAGCGATAAACAGCAATTTAGTTTGGGTAGCCAAATGTGAGGGATTGGCATGGCAACCACCACATCGCCATGGCAAAGTGAAGGATGGACGTAACATCTGCACTTTTGAGAGAATCCGAAAACTCATTGTTTATCCTTGGGCCTGCCCATCCTTTAAGTGCAAAATTACACTACCAAGTAAATATTTTGTTTTCTGGCTATTATTGAAAATATATCTGAGTGAGCTGTTCTACTTACTCCCCACGAATATTATTAACGGTGGGGCTAATTTACATAACCACCCCCAAACCAAGTTTCTCAGCCAATAAATCCAGACTTGGCAGCTAAGCTGGCCGACGTTACAAAGCCGAAGAACAATTGCCGGGTCAAAAACAACAACACATTTTTTGACACAACTTTGGATTGTTTGGTATTAAAAAAATTTTTGGGGGATAGTAGATCAATTGTTTAAATTGTTTTTTAATTTAAAGTTGTCAAAATCCTTGGAATTTCAGCTTCTCGATAGCGCTTTAACTAAACTGTACGCAATTCAAAGCGTTTTACAAAGCCCGACATTCAGTTATGTGAAAACATATTCAGACGCATTGCAGCCGCATTGTTCTAACTAAGTACAAGTTGTTCTTATTTCCATTTCTTCACTTCTTTTTCTGATGGTAGTGAAAGTTAATTAATTGTATTGATTAATTAAATTGTTAGCAATCAGAGGGTTTTTTGCAGTTGCAGTATTATTTTGGAGTACTGACCATTCACATTTAGAATCAGATTATGCTAACATACATCATTTTTTTATGTGAGGAAGTGTCGCTAAGCACCACTGGTTCACCAGGCTATGGAGATTTCCATGCCACGTTACGCAACGCCAAGTTCATGAAATAATTTGGCTCACGGCCTTTCTGGCACTCAACAGATTTGAAACAATCTTGAAATTGTTCCCTGTAAGAATCTTAGAATGTTATTTTCAATTGAGTCGTGACAGTGAAAGATTTACAGCCCGCTTAAATAGAGCATCAAATTTATAGCTGTGTAAAGCACTTCAGCGTCGAGGCTCATCCTGACAATGACAAGTTAGAATTGACACATACAGTAAGTGAAATATGCCTTCAACTCGCACTACGGAATTCTTCAGTGGTTATCGCCGTGTCTGTGTTTATTAAAAGCAGAGGGCTTGAGAGGGTGGAGGATTTTGAACACATCAATTTGTGTCTGAGCTTCCACATGTAGCATTTTGATTTGCAACCCACAGGTTACGGGCTTAGCATGCTGCAGTCCTTTCAAATGGAGCCATCTGAATTCTAACCAGAGGATAAAGCTTTGAACAGCCCTCTAAAAGGTACTATTATAAAATAGAGAGTAAATGTCCTGGTTGAATGCTTACTGCTCCTCTGCAGGGCAATGGGCCACCCACCATCCAGCATATCTGGTGGCCTTCCTGATTCTATGCAGTGATTCAGTGTTTGATTTGCATTTTTCTTTTACTTCCTATTGTATCAAACCATCAAATTATTATGTGTCACTGTGGCTACTGTAATTGCCCCTCTCTGTTATATCTAAGTGATAGATTTTCAGGCGTGGGTCATGTTAGACTCATTAACGTGATGTGAGCTAGTTGCTTGGAACATTGCAAGACCATTGTAATCGGTGGGCACTACAGCATGTGGAACAAAGTAGTGTTGACATAATACATGAATATCCTTGCATTTCTGTGATAGCAAGTGACATTTGTGCTTTGTGCTAAAGGCTTGTGATTTCCAAAGAGTGCTTTGGCTTGTGCCAAATAAAGAAGACTGGGTAGACATGTACATTTTATTCAACATTCATGGCGGGGTTAGATAAGAATGATTGTGGCTTGTTCTTGATGGCCATGACATGCTTCATTCAGCATGATGCTGATGACATCAGTCCACTGATAGAAAAGCTTCTTGTCCACAGGGAGGCAAAATGAATGCAATGCAAAATCTTTCAACCTCATATATTTTGAAACTAACTTTAAACTAGAGCAAGTATTAGCCAACATGGTTGTTTGGGGCAACTTGTCTCAGTCATTTTTGGGTTTGTTGTCACATATGCGAAGAATGGGCTAATGAAAAATGCACCTCTGGCAACTCAGTTTACGTATGTCAGAATTGCCCTTCTGATGTTAAGTCTGAAGAGTGAGGAAATTAGTTAGCCAGGTTTTGTTTCATAGTTTAAAAATGGATTTTCCAGTTGTTGGAACTACAGTATGCACATGTCAGGACTGGTTTAAGTTTTATGATGAACCATCCATGAATCCATTAACCAAAATGCTTTATTTTATTTATTTTTTATTCAATTTAATCTGAAATTTCCAGTTTAAGGGAAGCAAAACAGGGCAACAGGCATTTGAGGCTGAGAGCTGAGACCTACATTACAGCAGTTCCTAAATACTAAATCTATTTCATAAAATTGTATTTATGTTAAAGTTTGCTCAATGACTATGGTAAATTTTCAAGATCAATGATAAACAATTTCTCTGGCTGTAAAAAAAAAAAAAGAAAAGCAAAATAAGGATAATTTTGTCCTTGTTTTATTAGTTGCAAAATCCAGTGTGACATCTTACCCCATATGATGTGACAACCTAGCCAATGGTGGGGCAACATGTCACATGTTCACTCCTTCTATTTGATGGCTCATAACTCTGCACTGACACGAGGTATGAAATATCATGAATACAAAAAAATATACCTTAGACTTTGATCTTTCATCTGGTATACATTTTGTTTATATATTATGTATTGATTCCAAGAACTGCGATTGGCTGGCAACCAGTTCAGGGTGTACCCCGCCTACTGCCTGAAGTCAGCTGGGATAGGCTCCAGCGCCCCCCGCGACCCTTGTGAGGACAAGCGGTTATGAAAATGGATGGATGGATGATTCCAAGAAATATATAAAAGTATAAAAAGTGATATAACTAGCCCGGTCTCCCCTATTATTGACCCAATCACTGATAGTGTTGTGGTTCAGTCTCTGGCTGCACAGGTAACGTGGGTGCAGTTGCCATGCATTGTGAACAGTTGTCTGCCCCTTTATATGTGATGCCAAGTCCAAAGTCAGCTGGAACCCCTGCAAGACCAAACAGGAAAAGTAGGTATAGTGTCGGTAGTTTGTAGTGCTGGGAAACAGGTTAAGTTGACTACAAAAATTGCAACAATTTTTGCCACAAAACTATAACTATAGCTTCTTTCTTTTTTTTTACATTTTTGTGGCACCCGTAACCAATGTTGAGTCATTTCTGTGTTTCCGCACGGACGTTTGTTGTTGCGGCGACAAACGTCAATGGATTACCCAAGTAATTGATGTGATTCTAAAAAGATTGTGTAGAGTGCAGTTTGTGACAGAGCTAGTAGTTTGCAATGGCTATTGTGTCATTTGTATAATTATTTATAAAGTATCGTAATGATTTTGGTGACGACTACAATGACGTGAGAGGCCAACAAACTGTTAAAATGCTCCCCTTTCCTTGCTTTGCTATATATTGCAGCTCATTTTAATTTATTTATTCATTTGACTTTTTATTTATCCATGTAAGGCAATTGAGAAGAGATTCTCATTTGGAATGCGGACTTGAGAATAAAACCATGCAAACTAATAATTTACAGGTGTCATCATGATGTCTTTGGTATGATTTGCTGACAAATGGAAGAAACTTTTTGTCTGCTGGTTATTGGAAAATATTAAAATGCTTTGTCGTGTTCTGCAAGTCTTTGAGCTCACAACAAAATGTAAATACTAGACATTTGCAATTTCTGCAGAAATGTTATGTGAAGGCCGAAATGCCAGGATTTTAGTGGTGAAAACTATTGGTGAATAGTAACTTTTGACATGTTGAAAATCCTTCCCAAGGTGGATTGAATGAGCAGAATGTTTTGAATTTCAAATGGGAATGATGTGATTCAGTGGAATGTCCCAATTGGAAATTAATGGAGAATCTTTGGATGAAAATGTCGAATTTTGAGAAAACTGTGAATTTGTGGAATTAGTCAAATATAGTAGCCCTCATGATGAGAATTTTTGGAATATGGTGAAATTGGAATGATGTGAAATGGATGAATGATGTGGAAGGAGACGCATGCAAAAAATGTGTGAGGAACAAAAGTCACGGCTTTTACATTTAGCCTTTTCTTGGCTTCCAACTGGCGTGACAATTAGGGGTACCCCGACTTCTTTAATGATGGGGGATTGGTTGATCTGAAAAAGTCAGTCCCTGTCCTCTTCTGCTATGACTAATAGGATTTTCCTTTTTATTTCATAGAGCTACTACATGTGCAATTAAAACAAACCGTTTTGCTTGTTTTGGAGAAAAAAAATTGACATCAGCTTATTAGACTTTTTAAAAGGTTTGGGATCAGTGATCAATCAAAAAATTGTGATCGGTGCACCCTTAGTAACAATACAAAATAAGCTTGTCTTATGAACACACTTGGTGCTTGGTATGCTCTTCATTTTGCTTGTAAAATGTTTTTTAATCAGCAACTCCCCCAAGAGTCGTTATTATGCTGAAGCCACGCAAACTTAACACCGCATGTGAATGTTTGAACTGTAACCAACTACAAGCAGGGAGAATGTGCTGCCAAATACAGTTCTAAAGGTTTGATTTATTTTGGATATGTCTCTTCATCGAACCACCCTCTCATGCGCATATACAGGTTAATGTACTGGTGTCATTGAAATTGTTAGGAGAGAAGTTAGTTGCTGACTTAATGAACTCTTTTCCTCTTTTACCTTCTCTCTGTCTTCATCTGCTGACTTTTAGCTCCAATTTGCAGTCTCGCCGTGTCTGTTGCTGTCTTTACAGCATCAGCGTATGCAGCCTCAAGCTCTTTCTGAACTTATCTACACACTCTAGAGATTGGATATCCCATTCGAAGGAGAAGTGGAGCAATCAGGGGAGAAAATGTTGACAAGTGTCGATCCATTTAACTATTTTTTCCAAAACATTTAATAAGTGGTATATATCACTATGAGGATGCATTTTGCTTCTCTTTGCATCTCTCCTCTATTTTCAAATATATTTTTTTTACCACACAGCCATAAGTCAGAGCCCTTGCAGGCTGCATTCTAAATATCGTCAAGGCTGGAGGCAAAGCAACATGAATTTTAATGAATTATTAAAGAGGATTATTTATTTACTTCCTCCGCACCCTGAGCCACCTAACTGCCAAAGCATTTTTTTGAACCTGTGGCAAATTTGTATGCATAATTTATTCTCGTGGCTGAATATTTTCTTTAGTCTGTCTTCTTTAGTCATTTCTCAGTACACCTATGGGAATCATCCCAGTGGACTTTTCGCTGTAACGCTAATGGACTTTGATTGTACAGTGCATCCCCTTCAATGGGCTCAAGAAGCGATTGCTTCTGAAACGACAATTAGCGCGGTTTGTTTTGTGGCAATTGTGTGGTGCACCTGAACTAGATTTTGGCTTTGCTCAAAATGACGACATTGTGGTCTATCAAGTGGTATTGTTCCGGTCCTGGTGGGTGACTGGATGCCAAGTGTGTGTGTATGTGTGTGTGAGACTATGTTGGCTGTGAGTGAAAGAGATGAATAAGCGAATGGAGAACAGGAGACATGCCAGCTTGCGAGACTCTGACGCACTGCAGATGAAGCAAGCCTCCGTCCGTTCACATGGAGCTATTGATGGTGCAATGACGCCTTCACCTCTGGGTGTGTGTGTTAGTTATTGTGTAAAGTATAATTCCGAAGCATATATTACACAGTCTCATACATGAATAGATTATCTAAACTTTATGAGCCTACAAGATTGGATTTCTTCTAAAGTTGTAATAACAGAGCCCAATGAATCTCATGGTAAACATCATGATTATTTATAAATGTTGCCTTAGATTATCATTGATACAGAACGCTTAAAGTGATAATGGAAAGCTAACAGCCACATATAAGTGAACCATATAACCAACACAAATAGCATGCAGAGGAAAAGTAATTCAAGGTTAATTATTGAGTCAACATTTCACACCTCTCAAACTGGCACAGCTTTCATCTCATTTGCGCAAATATATTGTTTTTCATGCACATTCACTGGCTTGGCATCTTTCATATAAGTTTTTCTTTTTTCTTTTTTTTTTTAACAGACACCTATTTACTTATTTACGGCATTGCAATAAAATTCAGAAAGATCTCGATCCTATCACCTTGTAATATGCTCAAACCAGTGATTCTCCACTGGTAGGGATCTAAAAGTAGTTCATCCATTTTGGGTCACTTGCAGAAGCTGCTCCTCAAGTTACATCAGTACAGATATGCATTTCATTGTTACAGACCTTAATGTTAAGAATATATTTTGTATTTGCAGTTGTCATGTTGATCATCAGTTTTTTTTTTAATAAGGTGCTCTGAAAGGTACAAAGTATGCATAGTAAAAATCCGATTTTTAAAGATTATGTTTGAACAGTACATTTTTTAAATGGTTCTTCATTTCCATTAAAGTGGAAAATGTGCTAAACTATAATTGTGGAGGGAATCTTGATAGTTGTATTGGAGGAAAAAACAACTATTGAAGCCCTTCTTTGTACACACATATTCTGTATCATAAATAGTGGATGGAAGGAAAAAAAAAAGTTTGGCTCTGTGAATGTTGTTGGGGGAGATGATTTTATTTGAATATGTATTTATTCACAAACAGTATAGCACATGAATGAAATCAAAATGCAAATGGCTGCAGGGTAAACATGCTTCCAGCAAGTATTCCTCTGCCTGTCAATATCTTGATCTTGAAGTCATATTTTGAATACAAGATCAGAAGTCCATTTTTAAGTTGAAAGATGTACAAGTGTATAGATGGGAGAAAGGTGAAGAACAAATTGCTTTCTTTAGAGGGATCCAAGAAGAAGTTTGAGGAAGGCCAAATACAAAAAGTCAAAATATCCTCCTACGCTGCAAAAGGAGTGAGTAACTTACTGTGACTGTCTATTATCCATTTTTATGTTTATTCGTACATTCAAATCTAACTGTTCCCATCATTAACTCAGATATCATGACTGTCGCTTATCAAAAGGTTGACTGTCATTGTCACAAAACCTTCTCAATTCCTAGACCAACTAGATTATCGCTGAACACAAACAACAATAAATAAAATAATCCAAATATGGATGGAGTACGACCATCAATAAAATCAGACTGCAACTGTATTAACATGGCTTCTGGCAGCAGGAGAATACTGAAGTTTATTCATATACTGTCCAAAAATATATACTAAGAAAAATATAATGAATACAATACATGAACATAGAATCAAAGTAAAGGCTATACTCTGTGTCATCAACAATTTAAAGACTAGTTCCTTGCTCAAGACACCTTACTCAGGAAGCGAATAGCACCCTGGGTGGGCCAATCAAATGTTTCTGAAATTCTGACGAATGTTGGCCTTCAAGGCCTCAATTGTCTGTGGGTTGTTGTAGAGAAAGCAGGCCATGGGTTGTCCGGGTGCTGTCTCCAGGAAAATACTCGTTGTAACCTCACAAGCCAGATTAATAAGAGTTCTTCACATTATCAATTTGGAACTTCACTTAACAGATCCGTTCAGGAAAGGAGGGACATTCTGTACAATACTTCCAGCTGATTGGACAATGCGGCATCTTGTGCACGTTTGTTTTGAGCAATCACGGCAACGGATGAAAATGTCGTCTTCGGTCTCATTTTAGGAAAAAAAAGAATTGTAGCAGCACCTTTCCTTTCCTTTTGTTGCTACATTAAAGTTAAAGTTGTTGCTCCAAGCCCTACTTGCTTTTCCTTTTTCCTTTCCGTCAACACCACACTTTACGGCAGCTACCTTTTTTTACGACAGCCTACAAGCAGAACGAACTAATGGAGCACAAATACTCAAATATTCTAAATAAATGTACATTAAACAAAATAACAAAAATAAAACGGCAAATATAGGTTTGTGACAAGTAAAAAAATATTCAAATGGAACACAAATAGATAAACATATATTCACATTTGAACAAAACTATATTCATATTTATGATTTTATATGACTTAAATTTAGAACTGTTCGTAAAGTTTTCTGTGTGTCTGTGTCAAACTTTGGAACAGCCTGGAGAGGTACAACACAAGCAAAGCCAAAACATCCATAGATTCAAACTATTGTATAAACATATGGTTTGGTTTCAGTATTTGGAGTGCATCTTAAATTTACAATCTTCCATCTTATTGCGATAGTGTATGATTGCTGCTTCTTTTTTTTTTTTATGATTGCAGGCATATTATCTATCACCATTGTTGGTATACTTTTGTCTTAGAATTATTGGTATGTGTTGTTTGTGCATTTGTTTTGTTTCTGGTTTGTCTCTTACCCAAGCTGGTATTGTTACTTTTCATTACCATTGCTGGTATGAGCTTTTGATGTCATTGATGTCATGAGATTGGGGGTGGGACTAGTTGAGTATTGTCTGGAGAAATTGATAAATTGTTGATTTTGATTGCTGCCTGAAATAAACGAACGATGAATGAATATTTTTCCCATGGCTCTAACATGAATAAATTGCAGCAACCATTTGTCTGTTAGGTTTGTTTTCCCCCCAAAGTTAATTTGATGTTTCTATTACAAATTTGGAAAAAACAATTTAAAGCCAGCCCTACAATTTTCCATTAATTTTTTTCCATTTGTTCACAAAATACATATTTTGTATAGAACACCTAATACAATTAATTTAAATAAATAATTCTTAATGGGCATATGTCAGATATGTGTGCCTTCAATTCCCGATCGAGTACCAATTCCTTGGAATAAGGCATCGGTATCAGCTGATACAGATACCTGGTATCGGTACTTGTCTTGCCCTAATTTTTTAGCTTACTACTAAATTTTCATTTTCATGTCCCAAAATATGCAATATACATAACATAATAGAAGTTAATTCAACATCTCCTTAGACTTCTCAGTTTACCTCTTGATCTCATCTTGTCCATTGTCTCTTTTTTTTTTTTTTTGTCTGACAAAGAACAATCGTAAACATTATTGTGTGGCTAAGCACTACATAAAATGGACGGACGGACAGATTTTCTATGTTATCGAGCTAATGGTTGTTTTCAGCTGATCATACCACTGCACAGAAGACCTTTGCCCTCCGACATTCTCTGACCAATCGGCCCAATAGGACGCCTGCATCATCGTTTTCAACGTGTGCAGTGTATGGATATAGAATAGAGCCGCAGGAAGTTGTTTGATGTGTGAGCCCGGTGACTGTGCTGAGCACGGTGCTTTGGTCCTGCACTGGCCTCCCAGAGGTGTGTGCGTGGAGAGGGAGGGGTGTATGTGTGTGTGTGTGCGTGTGTTTGTGTGTGTGAGATGATGGTGGGGGGTTCACCCATACTGCTTGGCCCTAGGTTTTGCTTTGAAGTGCAACTGGAAGGTTAACTGCTGACAACGCTGCATAATGGCCTCCTCGGGTTATGTTATGTTGAGGGAAAGAGCTGTACTCTGTTGTCGAACACTTTATTGAAAATGCTGCTTAATCACATCCAGCTGAGCTGAGCTGAACTGTGCAGTTCTCAGCTTATATGGTCGACATCATCATCAGAGAGGAAGAATTGCTTTTGCTGACACTCGGGTGTGATGCTCTGATGCCACAATCTGTTTGGAATGTGTGTGAATAGATGCGATTCCTCAATCACGTGAGATTGTTCATGCCGTTGTGGGAGTGCACACAGGCAACTTGATTCCCGTCCAATCAAAGTGACTCCTTTCATTTCCTTTAAATTTAGTGGCGGCGTGGCAGGCGGTCTGCATGGCGGAAGTAGAAACAGACTCACTGTGCAACGTACACTCTAAAAACAGTTGGGTCAAAAATAACCCAACTATGGGTTAAAAATGGACCGATCCTCTACTTGGGTTTATTTGACCCAACCTTGAGTCAAGTAATGGGTCTTTTAGTGTAAAACATCTCCTAAAAATTGGTCAGATTCTTGACTTGGGTAAAAAAAAAAAGGTTAATTTTGTATAAAACAACCCAGAAACTTGGGTCAAATTGACCCATAAAGTAGATACATTTTTAACAATAATTGGGTTATTTTTGACCCAACTGTTTTTAGAGTGTACAAAGAATGTGTATATCGAATCGCAAGAAGATTTGCGGCTGATGTACAGTTGATCTCTGCAAAGTTGGCACTTGGAGATCTTGCGTTCTTGTGCGTCTGTCTGCCTGCCTTCGTTCAATTCCAACAAAATACACCACCTGCACCACAACTTAGACCTGCTTTTAGCTCATCTAAAGTCTGCCAAATTCCCAAACACGGCAAGCTAGACTCCACTAGCACAAAAATGAAGATGCGCTGTCTCTACAGAAATAGAACACTTTGTCTTTTCATGGTGAAAAAGTTGGAGGACAGATACTAAACTGTCAGGAGGATCTTTAGAGATATCAGATAATCGGGCCTTGCTGACTTTGGTCAGAAGGGAGGACTCATGGTCCAAATTGGTGTCATGGCTTGAAATCCTAATACTTGAGTTCATATAATAAGTAACAAAGCATGGCACGCTCTTTATATCAATTTTGTCTCGGGGTATCATTTCTCTTCGCTCCGTACTTTTTGACATTCACAGCCCTCATTATTCTTCTCTCTCGTTGAGAAAGTCTGCGGCGCGGTCTCTCGTCTTTTTTTTTTTAGTTGAACCTTTCTGTAAAGCCGCCGACTGTTTTATTTGTTTTTTTTGAATCAAGGCCACAGCAGTGAGGTCTGACAGGCTCCTCCATCATGCTTGGCCAAGTGATTGATCTTAGATGGGCTTCTGGAGATTAAGAATCAACAAAACAAAGATGTGTGCAAAACGTTTTAGGCTTGCCAACATTTTTCCAAGCGAGCTGACGTCAGGCAAAACGTGCCGAAGGGGTGCAAGTACAATCAATTCAATTTGTATTTCTGTACGGTTTGACTGAGGTGAAGCCATTTCCGGTTTGTGGATGTGATCAGCCGCTGTAGAAGCTTTTTAATTTCCACTTCTTTAGATTAAGCACCATCGTCCAATTAGCATAGATGCTGTAGTCCCTTGCATGAGCTCGTTTTCAGACATCCGGCTTAATCATTTACGCCGGCCAGTGCCAATGTTCATATCAGGCATAGTCTGCTCCTTAGTGCCTCTGCAATTGTATAAATCAATATGGTGCTGAATAAATCACAAAGAGATGAAGGACAGAATTCATTATTAACATTGTGCCGATGCAGCAATTCTCCCTGAATACAGAGATGCCAATTGAGCTTGTCTCTTCTGGATCGCTTCATATATGGGATGGGATACAAATTCCACCACAGAATGCTACAATTTGCACAAAGAACATCATTGAGATCGCATATTAGCCTAAAAGTTGGATTTTGTGACAGACAGGGCGTTTTGGAATTTTCATTATCGTTACTTTTTATTCTGTTTTGCATTTTAAATGTAGTTAGTTTTAAAGTAACGGTGTGTTAAAGTTTTCCTCTGGATGTCGCTATATAATATTCGCACAGAGCGAGCCGGATTTAGCAGCTAACAAGAGCGGCTAGCAAGAGTTAGTCGGAGCCATTGGCCGGAGTAGCTAACAAGAATGGCTAGTGGGAAAAGCTAGTAAAATAAAAACGCTAGTAAGAGCTATCGAGAGCAAAGCAGAGGGAGACAAGCGGCAGAGCCGGAATCACGGGACTCAGCGACAATCACCGCTAGGCCTCAGCTCTGAAAGTTAAGTGGGTGGTGACCCATTGGGTCTGACACGAGCTGCAAGCTGGGCTAACTACATTCACGAAGTTACCCTTTGGGCATCTGTAGCAGGAAAATGGTGGTGAAACATTCTATCCTCTTGGTGGTCTAAGGTGAGACTCCAGCCATGTAATATAATTAGTGATTACTAGACCGACGATAATATAAAATAAATGTACGTTGATGTGATAGAACATATTTTTTTGCATATTATTGGATATTATATATATATATATATATATATATATATATATATATATATATATATATATATATATATATATATATATATATATATATATATTAATATATATTATCCAATAATATATATACTATTGGATATTTTGCATATCATTTAAAAACGATACTGGTTTTTTTTTTAATTGATTATTAGTTCACCACTTGATGGCGCTAAAGATTACACACTGTCACTTTAATGACTTTTTAAAAGGTGTTTTGTTAGGTACATTTTTTCAAAAAATGCTTCATTTTAGTTTAGTTTCTATTAGTTTAGGTCATCGTTTTGTTTTGTTTTTAATTTTGTGTATTTATTGTGCACAAGATAAAAAGTATTGTGTTGTAACAATTCAACAACAACAACAAAATTTTTTTTTAAAACACAACCGTGTACAAATCAAATATAAGGACTGTAACAGTCCACAGACTTGAATTACAATACGTGCATCACAACTAGCATAGCCGCAATTTCCATCTCTTGCTTGCCAAGTTGCCAATTTCTTAAGTGGATTTGTGTCTTGAATCCCCGTTGTGAAGAGTAAACCTGGTTGTTCTGTGTACTATTTTTTCATATTTGAATGAAAAAATGAGAGTTAACTTGTTACCTAGTGTCACGTTTCGAGCTAAGTATTAAGTGAAGTCACTTTAAAAAAAAAACATGATTGAATAGGCCATGTATTGTTTAGTCACATTGGCATAGCATTATTATGTAAGTCCAAATACAAGTCAACAAGGCAAGTAATGTTAAAAACAAAAGTTTATTTTCTTTTTCATTTCTGTTATTAGTTTCCCTGTTTGGCTCAGATCACAAACTAACACCAACTCTTATGTGGCTTTTGCACCACGATTTCCTTGAAATTTTTGGTTAAAAAACTGTTCCAACTTCAATTGATGTTTTGTGTTAGGCTGCAGGTGAGTGACTCACAGTCCCACTTGAAGTCAGATGTACAAACATTCGGCATGTGTGTCATATGAACTCAGAGAAATGAGACTGGGGACGAAAAAGAAGGTAATTATGGAGACTTTAGATCAAGCGTTCCTTCATGTTGCTTTCCCATCTTCTTTTCTTATTTCCACTACTGTCTCATGCCTCACTCTGCTGTTTTCTGTTCACTGATAGCCTTTGAACTTTTGCCACACGGGCTGGTTTTCCAACGGCAAGGTCCATTCCTTTGTTTTTGTCGCATACTGAAAGAATTTGGGTTTCAGATCAAAAATGTATATGAGACAAATGTTAAGAACTCCAGCTTTGATTTCATGACATTTACATATAGATGTGTTAAACAACTCAGGACAGAGCACTGTTTGTTTGAAGCCACCCGCTTCTCAAGTGAGCAAAAGTTTTGGAACAAACATGAAATTAGCTTAAAGTGGATAACATTTCATATTTGGTAGCGTAAGCCTTGCTTGCCAAAACTGCATCAAGCCTGCGAGCCAACTGACTTCATAGACTGTTGCGTTCTTCATTTGATGACGAATGGGATGCCGGCCGAAGACGTACAGCCATTAGCCGTTTGCCAACGAGGAAATGAGTGTGTGAGTGAATTAAATGAGTGAATTCCCTGAAGAGTCTTATAATCATACTCAAATACCACTAAATGTCACATTTAGACCATTCCAAGCATGGTTTCATTTCTTTTCAAAGGAGTTTGGTTTTGTGATTAAACTGGTTGCTCCTCCCGACGTACATATTAGGTCCGATCTTTTCAGGAAGCACTACATCAAGGCTGCATTGGGAATGGAATGCCAATTTCTTTCAGGGTTGAGAGCACATAGTGACTGTGACACTAAATCATTACTCATTAATTGAATTGGAGTTGTACTATTTTTCCTGGTTATTTGCTGGAGCAACAGAATCACCTCTCATCAACTTAGCAAGAGAGACAGAAAGGATGAGTAAGTAAGGTAATGAAATTCCAGCATGGCTTGTCCATCTCCAAGCTCCACACAATAACGGATGTGCTGAATCCGCCTGTCACTCGAGAATTGGAGTGCTCACACAACAACAGCCTTTTCCCTGATGAGGAACACAGTGCAAGAGGGCTTCAATTTGCTTCTTCTTTCCCACAGAGCATGGCATTCAGCAGATTGTTCCTTATTCAGAGAAAGCATCTGTGGCAAAATAAAAGCTAGTGGTATCTGTGCTATGGGCTCTTTTTGTGGTAAAAAAAAACAAAAACATATAGCAGAGGTGAGTCACATGACTTTACCAGTTTTAGGAACTTGGGACCGCCGTTATAGTTTTTTTCTTTTCTATTATAAATGCAGTAATTTTTAGAGCATTTTTGTTTTTTCTAAAATGTATTTTATTTTAGTTATTATTATGTTTATTTTTTTAATATAGGGATTATTTGTTGAATGCAATTTAAAAAAAATACATTAAGTACTAATTATTGTGTAATAAAGTAAGGTCAAGTAAACTACTTCTCAAACGATTGGTTGAAGTTTCCTTCTCATGCACGGAAAATACACAATACCAAAATAACATGTACATGTAAAATGAACTCCAAAAGCTCAAATATAATATTACTTGATAAAGATGAAAGCAAATTACTTTTCTGTATAAGTATAGTTAATTTTAGTTTGATAAATGTAAGATTTGATTTAAGTTTTTTTTAAAAGCATATTCGTTTATTTCTTGAAAGAAGAAGTGAACCCCCCCTCCCCAAATTTTTTTTCGCATGTGCCCCCATTAGTCTAAACATGGCATTCTGATTTATATTGCAATTTGTGTAACATGAATTACCTGTTTTTATCCATCATTGCCACTTGCTGTTGACTGAAAATGACATCACAGTCGCTCAGAGCTCAGGTAACAACCAGTCATGGCCCAGCTTCAGAAAATAGGTGAGCCGAGATTAGTCATTACCAGAACCCTAAAGCCCCTAAAAATGTACACTGCAAATTGCAGCAAAAACAAAATGTTATTGTTTTAAAGAACTTCATTTATTTCTGTGACAGGATCAAAGTATGCCATTTCACTAAAACATGACGTACAATTAGATGTGAGATCAGGACCGCACTGCTATGTGCACGTATCTGCAGTCCAGATTTTGTAAAATAAGCCTATCTTTTGGTGCACCAAAAGGAACACAAACTCCAGCACATCAGATGAGCTATGCCACCTTGATCTCGAGCACTGTGCTTTGTTGTGGAAAATCTATCAACCGAGTCAGGTCAATCAGTCAAACGCTGCGGAAAAAAAATAAGTTATTTTTGCTACAATTGCAGTGAGCTAATTAATTTTTTTTACAAAAGAGCAACTGGCATTGCAAATGCCCAACTCCTTTTACAGATGAATGCGCCAGCTTTGCCCTCACGCTCTGTCCTGTATTCTCAGTGGCTCTCAAGGCTGAAGCTCACCAAAGATGGATATTTTCAAAGTCTTGTGCTTTTGTAGCGCTCACACAATGCTCGAGCCGTTGTGGGCGCTGGCGCACCTTGCCTCTACTCTGAGGCGTTTGAAAAACAGTTTATTGCAACTTCGAGCAGTTAACTGGGTTTGAACAACTTGCAGTCCATTTTCTAAATATGCAACCGTGCGTAAGCGATTGTGAAAGATGACATAAATTCATTTGGAATGAATGCAACAGAAATGATTTTCAGTCCTACAAGCCTTGTCTTTTAATCAAAGTAAACATGTTCTTTTGCATTTACTTACACAGATGACGTGAATATTTTCTGCCATTAATCCGTTCATCTTGCTCATTCCTGTGCTCCATTCTGCAGCTTTTCTCACAGATAATAACAGATCACAAAGAGTCTGGAATATTCTTTAGCGTAACAATCGAATGCGGCGTCTTCCACTGTGGCATTCAATAAGAAAGCTTCCTCTTTTATGCAGATTAGTGCCATTCTCCGCGCTTGTCACCCTTGCATGTTTTCAGAAGTGCATGTCCTGCCTGTCATTGTACATACAATGTCCACCCTATCACAAGATGGATTTTCAATAGAAAAGGCTCCCTTCTCCGCCCTAATCCGATTTGCAGCCTATTTGTATGGCTTATAAAAGCCTTTAGTCTGTTGCTTGGGTTGCAAGCCCCCCCCCCCCCCCCCCACCCTTTTTTTTTCACATCATAGATCTCTGAGACAGAGATGACAAGAGGACGGAGAGAGAAAGTGTAGACGAAGGATTAGGACTAAACTGAAACAGACACACCGGCTAAGAGAGACAAAACAAGATACAGATGGGAAAATATACAGGCACCATTTTGTAATTTTGTTTTTCTGCTTTAAATGCTTGAATGCACATAGGTCAAGCAGAAATAAATTGATCATTTATTAAAACAAATCTAAACACAGACCAGCTGGCGATAGGCTGCATTGCAAACAAACAAATATACACAAGCTGAACAACGAGGCAATCTTTGTTCTCATCCCCATTTCTGTAAGTAATTCACACTTGCATGTGCGGTTCCAAAAAACCAGGGGGGGAAAACCTGATAATAAAGAAACTCTTGAGAAAGGACGTTTCAGATATCGGCACTGAAGTGAAGTGAACTCAAACCCCGGCTTGATTGGAATGGAATATCTTTATTGTTATTGCACATATGCAAGTACAGAGCAAAAAAAACACACACACAAGTCACTTAACAGGCTCAACTAGTCCAAGAAACATGGAAAACAATGACCAACAGAGGGAGACAGGACGGAAATGCCTGCCAGTACTCACTAAGAAGCACCCCAAGAACTTAAGAAGGAAAGATACGAGGGAGGGGGAGACAAGAAAAAAAGACAAGGCTCAAATCATGCTCTAAGCCTGGGGGGAGGGGGGGGGCAAAAAATACTCACACATGCAGCACATACAGACATTACACCAAATCTCAAGACTTGTACATGAAGAAAGAGAAGAAGGAATTTGGGGGAGACGTGACAGAGCCTGGCTGACTAGCAACTCAGTTTGCGAGCACTCCGCAACGCAGGGAAAGGAATGTGGGATCCACCAGAGGTGGTGAAATATAAGGTTGTGCATGCAGTGTGTTATTGTGAATTTGTGTGCATATCAAGTGTTTCAGCTAATAAGCATAACGTCTCATTGCTGTGGAGACAGCCTTCAGTCCATGGACACAGGAAGGAAGGAAGAAATAAGCATCCGGCAGCCTCCCTTCCAGGAGGAAGTCCAGGTAAAGGTTGTTTTGGGAACCGGCCGACAAGAATATCAGTTGACCTTGAGAGGACAATAATTTCATTGGTAATCATTTTTTCAGGACAATGGGCCAACGTCTCCACATTGTTTACCATTTGCACAGTGTTTCAAGATTGAGTTCTAATCTGTTAAAACAAGGAGTCAAGTGCAAAGAAGAAGGTGAAGCCAGACAGGGTTGCACTCAGAAAAAAATAATAAATTCTCAAAATAGCTTAAAGTAAACCAGAACATATAATCAAAAGTGTAAAAATAAACAGTCCAGAAACCAAAGTCAAAGTTCCAAAAACAAAAACAAAACAAACTTAGTACAATACCCAACATGACTGACATGGGAAATTGACAAGTGATAGCAAACACAAACAGACGTGAATGATCCAACAAGAACTGAACAGAAACTGGGAACTAAGGCCCTGTTTACACGGAAGCAAAGCCGGCTTCGTTCCTCAACAAAATCTTGTACAGACAGAAACATTTCAAGACATGCGTGTGTCCAAAAGAAGACGCTGAGGACGTTTAACGGCTGTAATGCATATGCCAAGCCTGTAGTGGCGCTGTAGCGCAGCCACAGGGAGTTAACGGAAAACGTAGAAGACAAATCAGCGAAGAAGACGAATTACTGATCTGAATATATTATTGGATAGCTGATGGGCTAAGAATTTTGAAGCCCCAAGGCCGCCAATTTGCTTCTCCCAAGAAACGTTTCTCGGCATACGATCCTATACATTTATAGTATCGAAATTGAAGAACATTTGAGACAGTATTTAGTAGAAACAGCATCATTTAGGATGTTATAAATTTGTTGAACATAAACAAGAGGACTTAAATTTTTTTACAACTTGCCTTAAATACATGTATAAATTATATGCCTAATTATGTTTACAGGAGGAAACTTGTATATTTTTTTAATTAAAGAATTATAACTCTAATTCAACAAAAAATGACTTTGCCAAATCTAATATTGAGGTCTAAGGAAGTCTTCAAAGTAGTTTATACATTAGTCTGCTCACGAGAAGGCAGGAGTAAGATGGCCGCCCTGTCGCTTCAACGGCTTGCACGTGCGTGTATGGGCTATCGGCAGTCCAGTAATATATACAGATCAGTGAGACGAACACAGAAAAAGTGACAATGGCGGGTGATTCAAGTATAACAACATCACGTAAAATAATTTGCTGTAAAAGCACAAGCAAGCTAAGGAGGTTTCACAAAACGACTACAACACGGCTATCCGCCATTGTTGTTGACAGACTGGCAGTTCGCGCACAGTCACGCAATAATTGGAGCATATGTCATCAAACATTGAGCTGCGACCACTACGTCATCCCTTGCGGGGTATCCCGCATATGGCGTCCACATTGGAACGTACGGGGCGCGTTTTGAAATCTTTCTACTCTGGAGCCCATCGAAATGGGCTTTCGTGTGGACGGGGCCTAAATACAAACTAACTAACGAGACAATGAGAATCACCTAGGCAAGACACATGATTGAGGGAGCCGATTGGTAAACACAGGGGACAGGGGCTGACGAGAACAGGTGGACACTAAACCATGACGAGACAGACGTGAACCACTAGAAGACAACACTTAACACAAAATGAAACCCAAATACAAGTAGGAGTGCATGTTACCAATTTATCGTCCATCACTCATTAACAGTTGCCTTTTAAAACCACTGCTGTGTTTGTAATTACACTGTTGCACCACATGCCTCCTCTGGCCAGCTATGTTCAAATCTCCCTCAGCTGTAGGTGACATAAGAGCTTTGGGACATAATTTGTGCGGAATTAGATGAATAAAGTTTATATGTGACTCATTAAATCAGAAGAGCCATTAAATGGGATAAGAGCCACAATAATATGAAGATTAGGGTAACCCCAGAGCAATGCAAATTCTAATAGCGAAGAGCACAAATATTTAAATTTGTACAATTTAATATATTAACTTCATTGGTGTGAAATACTGCAAGGAAAAGGAGGGTAGAAGTGATTTTTTTTTTTTAATGAACATGAATGAGTTAGTCCAGCGTACCACACACACACGTTTCATCATTTGATGCCCTGATAACAGTCTGATAATGAGCTGATCTTCAAAGGGCGTCACATAAGTAATAGGGGTAAACCTGTTTGCACCTGCATTCCATTTCCACAAACGTGTCTGATGGCATGAATTAGCTTTATTCCTCAAGTGCTCCCTGATTGAAAGGCCTGAAGAGAATAGCGAGGGAAAAAAACGACAGCCGTAGAATCAGCAGGGATGGGCCGAGAGATAATGTTTCATTAGCTTGGGCATTCGTCACTTGGCCCGCCATTACTCTGAGCTGTAAGCCTTCTGTCAGCTCCTGTCAGGTAGAGCGAGCTGCTGCAGTGCAAGGGACACTGAGGTTAGTGCAAAAGGTAGACAGAGGGAAAAATGGAGATGGACCTGAATCGGCTCTCTTTCACTTGTTCTAATATGACTTATTTGGAAACAATGCTTTTATTTTTGTCAAGTGAGGGCAAACGGGCAGGAGCATGAACTGGTTCTACACTCAGTCACTGTACTTGATGTGGAAGGCCCTTAAAGTAACTGTAGAGGGACATACTATTTGCAGTTTTGTACCAGAACGAGTTATATGACTGAAAGGTCATGAACTAGATATGTTGGGTAAACGTGAACTGAATGTTGAGTATTTTTGCTTGATGAAAGTTTTTGTGAACACGCTCATTCTGGTGTCTGTGAATGCTTTTTAAACAGAGGTGCATTTTTGTTCAAGAATACCAGGTTTTGTTATATTTCCAGGAGAAAATCCAGCTAAACACATGGTAAACAGGCCTTCATATGTTAATAATGACCTTACTTTGCAAACCAAGGCACCAAAATGTAAAGCTTGATGGTCGCACTGGCTTTGTTTTTACATATGTGGACACATTGTTAATCCTTCATTTAAAGATAGAAAATCTCCTCAAAGGTCAGTGAAATAACTTGGGAAACTGACTAATGTAATAATAATTTTAAACAAAATGGGGGGAAAAACTAATTAAAATTTAGAACAATGACTAAAGTAATAATTGAAAATTAGTGAAAAAGAAATAATAAAGCAGCATGAGATAATTACTCCAGCTGTCTTGTGTTTGTAGTGTGCCATCTGCAGATTGAAAGTTTCAGCCCCTTACATTGATTTTCAGGTTACGTTTAGGTTTTAGAACAGGGGCCGATAGAAGGTCACTGCAGGACAGTCCAATGTTTTGTTCTTAGCCATTCTTGGATATTTTTAGCTAGTTGTTATCCTGTTGGAGGACTTATAAATTGCGATTGACACCAAGCTTTCTGACATATCTCATCCCTGAAAGTCTTAGTAGTCTTGAAGATTCATAGTGTCTTGCACAAATTGAACAGGATGAAGACCCAAACACAGCTAAAATTACACGTTTTTTGAGTGGTTTTTTTTTGGAATGCCGCCAAAAAGGTTACCAATGATGGCAAACTAAAACTATGATGACAGCTATCAAAACAGAAATGGACTGTATGAACCCTAAACAAACATGCTAGGTTTTCATCTGGTAAGAAACTTCTAAAACCAAAAATAAAACACCACCGTACGATAAGATAAAATATATTGTGTAAATAGTTAAATTTCTTGTTCCGATTATTCAGTAATAACGGCCCCAGGGCTATGGTATGTTCTTAAAGTAGGCAACTATGTTGAAGAAATAAAATAAAGTCTCTATTTAGTGTCAAGATGATGTTGCAGACCCTCGTCACACTCTGTTTAAGCTTGCAGCAGCCTGGTGGGGGTTGGCTGGGACGGAGAGTATCAAGTTCACGCAGGGGGTGAATAGAGGATTTGATAAAAGCAACAAGTGTGACCCCACTTTAAATGAGGCTACGTTTGTGTTTCAGACTTATGGGAGGAGGTGTGGCACAATGCCCCAGAAGGTCAATACAGAGAATTGGCGAGTAGGGAAGCTGTGGGATGAGGCAAGCAACAAACAAAGCCTGGCATTTTGTCGACCGCCCTCCTTTGGGAGCCATGGATGAATGTCGCTTTCCAGGAGCACAACTCAGTCAAAGCTGCTGTGCTTCACTCTTCGTTTATCTGAATAACAAGTGGAATGAGGCAAAGTAAAAGGAACAGAAAGTGGATCTGAGGATACATTAACATTATTTACACTGTGTTGTCTTTCGTGAACTTGGGACAATGTTGCCATTAAACCAAACGTGTTGATCTTACTATGGAAAATTGTGTCCTTTGGTGGGGTTCTTAGAGCTCTAATTCTGTTCATATTGCAAATTGTTTTAGCCTTAAGTCTTGGATTAGTGTCATATTTAAAAAAAAAAATCTATCTATCTTGTTATCTATCCATCTTGCTAGCTATCTAGCTTGCGAGCTATCTATCCATCAACACTCACATCTATCTATCTATCTATCTATCTTCCTCATTTAGTTAACGTTTTTCTTAATATTGTATACTAAAAAATTAAAAGCTAAGAAATCACATGTGCAAAATGATTAAGACTTGCTTTGGAAAAATACTTCTTAGCGTCTGGGGAACCTGTTTTTAAAAACAAAACAAAAAACGACGATTTGTTGGGGTCTGGATGTTTCTTGGGTTGGGGAGGAGTTCTGGTGGGTGGCCCGGTGGGTGGTGTCTGGTCGGTGCTGGATTTCACCTTCCTTGGTTTTCTTTGGTCCCCTCGGGTCTCCTGACGGCGGTGTTCGGTTTAGGTGAACGGTATGAGATTTTTTCTAATAGGTTTTTGGTGAGCTAACAAATACACGCACGCACGCACGCACACACGCACACACGCACATACACATACTCACCCACACACAAAAAAAATAAAATAAAATAAAATAAAATAAAAATAAAGAGCAATGATGATGACATTTCCGAATGAACAATACTGAGCTCTTTAAGGAAAAAAAAAAAAAAAAATTAGGGTTAAGGGTGAGGTCACAGCTGCCAAGTCAATCAGAGGACAAATACTGTTCACGTTCACTATTATAGACAATTTGATTTCACTTAACCTACCATGCATGTTTTGGGGATGTGGGAAGAAGCCAGAGAAAAAAAGACAACATGCCAACTCCATGCAAGAACTCAACTGTGAGGCAGACATGTCGGGATGCTACGTCTGCTGGCGGTACGTTGCGTTGTCTGCATTACTCAGTTGTGCTACACACCAATCCTCAGCCCCGTGCAACTTACTGCATTCTCCCCCACCTGCTTTCTTGGCCGAGACGCCTGTTAGCACTAGCGGTGAACAAGCACTTTAGCCTGCCTAAGAACAGGTGATCCTTCACAGATGGAAGATGCTGTACCCAAGAGAGTTCACGCTCTATCGTTTGCATCTTTGGCTCATAAATCTTTTATAAAGGATGTCAGTTTTGCTTACACAGAGGGGAGGAAAATGCCCCACAGGACCAGGAAGGAGTACAGGTACAAAAGGCTTTATTGGGTTGCGTGTCTGCATTCCTGTGGGCGAGAGACGAACTTTTCCCAGTGTTTTAATTTGGGGCAATGTTGGAGGTTCGACTGGAATGTGCTCTATTGCCTATAAATTATTGTAGTAGAACCATTCAGGTGCAAATGAGTTAGGGTAGTTGGAACTGCAGTATAATAAATCTCATTGACATGTTTACACACACATTAGCGTGTAAATGTGATGTACTATGAGGGTCTATAGAATTGAATGTTCCATAACCCCTTTTGACTTCACGTCTGCGCTTGTCTTATCTAACGACAAGATTGTCACAGACTGTCAACTGTTTCATTGCTGTAACTTTCATCTGTGTTTTTTTCCTAATATATATCTTGAGTGCAACAACACATTTAAAGCGGAAACATGACTGTCAGAAAGTCACCCAATCACATAAAAATGCCTTATACTGAACATTGCAATGAAAGACTTTCACTCTGAATCTGGATTTATGTTGTTATGCACAAGCTTGAATATTATCCAGTGGAAAATAATACAGCTCATTGTGAACATGTTTACATTTGCCTTTTTGCTTTTGATTCCACTGAAGTCCCACAAAATGGTGAATAAAAACGGTGCAGCGTTCCCCTCCTAGCGCCCTCTGTAAATGTCAATGTGCATTTGTGCTTGAAGAAAGCCATTGGGTACTGCTGATAAGTTCCGCCACCCTGAAGTCATTGTTGCCATGTAATTGTATTTGCACAGCTTACCTGTTTGCCGGGGGAGTGATTCTGGCTCTGTAAATCAAATTATGTGTTTTATTCCGCCTCTAATGAGCGATTTAACGATATAAGTGTGCTGGGCTAACGCCAAGCGACGGCCATAAGGAAGCAACGTCCCACTCAGGCTCCCTCGTCAGCCAAATGGATGCGTGTTCTGCATGAGTGGAGATGATGAACAGGAAGATAGTCACAGTGTCTTTGGTTTGTTTCTTCGCTTTTCAGCTCACTGGCTCCTTCAGCCTCACACTCTTTCTCTTCTTGATCTATTCATTCCTTTTCTTACCATGCATTTCAGCAGGGTTGCGTCTGTGAAAGGATTAGCTAATGTTGGAGTTGGTCAAAACTGAAAAGTTATTCCGTTTTTTTTGTGTGTGCAGAATATTTACTAGCTTGATTTACAACAAGTGATCAATTTAAGAGTTTTAAAAACCTAAATAAAAACATGGTAAAATAAAAACATGGTAAAATAAAAATACCATTAATATGCAAGTGTCACCCACACGTATTAACTGTAGAGTTTTGTTTAGTACAGGGGTCAGCAACCTTTACGGTCAAGAGAGCCATTTTAAGCCAAATAAGTGTCTAAAAATCTCTCTGGAGCCGCAAAACATTTGAACATTGTAATGAACGAAACAGTGCGTTAGTATGTACTGAGGGCCAAGGGCTAATTAGAGTTGTATCATAACATAAATAAAAATGCAGCATCCAATACTATTTAAATTTTCTTCTACCTTTAGTCTTCCGTTTTTGTATTAAAAAAAGAAAAAATAATTCAGACTTAATTTTCATACATTTTGAGACTTTCCTGCCTTTCTGTCAAATTTCTGACAATTTGGCAATTTTATGAACTTGTTCCTTTTTTGGAGTGTTTGTGGCTATTTTACGGCCATTTTCATATCAATTTTCTGACATTTCTGGCAATTTTGTGGACATTTTATGGTAATTTTTGGAATGTCTTCTTTTGTTTTTGGACATTTTATGGTTACTTTTTGAACATTTCCTTTTCTGCTTTTTTAAATATATTTAATTTGCTGATTTTTTGACAATTTTGTGGACATTTTATTGTAATTTTAAGGATTTTACTTTTTTTAAATCAATTTTCTGACTTTTAATTCCAAATACATGTTATGGTCATTTTCTGCCTTCTTTTGTTTTTGGACATTTTTTGGTTACTTTTTGAAAGTTTTCTTTTTTACCATTTTTATTAAATTGTCTGACATTCTTGGCAATTTCATGGCGATTTTATGGTAATTTTCTGCTTTTACTCTTCCTTTTTGGACATTTTAAGGTCACATTTTTGACAAGTTTAGGTCATTTTTAAAACCCTTTTGTCTGCCTTTCATCTATCTCTCTTTCTGACGACTTATTTGGACTCATTGTTCAAATGATTATTAATCAATTTAAAGAATATTTTATGTATATGTAAATATATGTTAAAAATAATAATTTCTACATTATTACTACATGTGGCTCCAGAGTCAGAGGTTGCTGACCCCATATTTAGTACAACTGGGGACTCAATGTACTTTTGCCATCAAAGGAGAAAAATACAATTTGATTAAACTGGTATATGATATAGCACCAGCTTGATTATATGTTTACAAAGCCATATTCACTTATTT
This sequence comes from Leptonotus elevatus, assembly GCF_054856555.1. Classification (NCBI taxonomy): domain Eukaryota; kingdom Metazoa; phylum Chordata; class Actinopteri; order Syngnathiformes; family Syngnathidae; genus Leptonotus; species Leptonotus elevatus. The sequence goes on from NC_141248.1 coordinate 7,012,987, forward strand.
CATTCAAACATATTAGAGTGCAGCACACACCGGCCGGTGCTTTGGTGCATTTCTTGTCTTTGGTTCCATTTTTAATTCATCCAAGTTAGTACGTCTGTAAGGTCCTCCATTCAAGTTTGTAAACACCCTTTCCTTTTTTGCTAGCATGGTGTTAGGTGACCATGAGCGAGGTGTTTGCTGTCCAAATATTCCCGTTGCTAGGACGGCGTTGGGTGTAGGCACCAGATTGGGGCGTTAGCCAAGCAATAATTTTCTTCCATACTTCCGGTCATCCGCTCGATGTAGCGCATATGTATCTTTCAAGTGTGCGCAAAAATTCTAATATAGAGAATTTTGACAGGATTATCTTATGGTACATGAATACTGCTGTTAATGGTATACAGGTATTGCACTGAACATTGACAAGGGGAAAAAAATGCTGATAGTAGTGTGAAACGGCAGTCAAAAGGAACTACATATTTCTCCCTCATTTCTGTCTGAGGGCAACAGGAAGTGGCCTCACTACATCTTTTTCCCCCTGTTGATTTGAAAGGCGAGTAAATGACAATCGATTGGCCAGCCGCAGAGTTCCGTGGCCCGCTAACTGCTAGTCTGGCAGAGAGGCTATTATTAGTATTGCTCAGCATGTCGTGCACGGATCAGGTAAGTGGCTGTCTTTGACAAATGCTGTTTGCCAGCTCAGTCCATTATCTATGGGGAGCAGTACGACCGCCGAGTCTCTGTGCTAATATGCAAGGAAATGCTTATCAGATCATATTAAGAGGAGGCCCTTCTGGGGACCAAGGGATGTAATTGTTTTTGACAAGCCACAGCCCCAGAGCTGTGAACCCTCCAGAGAGGAAATGGAGGCTCCTCTTCACATCAGTGAAAGCAGAGGATAAAGGGGCACGCGCATTCTGTTGGGCTGGCATCTATTTGGGGCGTTCTATTAGCTGCCTTATACATATGTGGCCCGCCACGTCCGCAGATAGAGAGTTGAGCTTCTTTAACTCATTCAAACACGCCTTTTTATGCCTTTTTATGAAAGAGCATACAGAAGGCTTTGATGCAGATTCTGACATGAATAAGTGGCTTACAGCAACAGTTATTACAAAAAACGACCAGCAGGTGGCAGTAGAGTATAAGAGATCAACCAGGGCCATGTTGCAACAAGATTTTTTCCCCCATTGTTTTCGACAGGAATGTTGAATTATTGTTGTGTTTATTGTCGGGCTGTCCACAAATTAGTGGTGACTCGAATTGTGTAGCGAATTGACTGTTGAAAACGAACACTGAATCAGAATTTTCCCATTTGAGTCAGAACGCATCATACGCATCATTGTATTTTAAACTAACTCAGTCGCTGCCAGCCCAGTAGGAATGGATCTTTTGACGGCTATAGCAGTCAATGGCAGCGAATGAGCTAAAAAGATAAACCAGTCCAGGACCCAGTTCCCTTTGTGCAGGACTGCAACTCATTAAATGGACTCTCGCATCAAATTTTTGCCCACTTGGCATCCATTGCAGCCTGGTCATCCTGGAAGGGACATTTCCACATTTGCGGCCCTTTCTCAAGGTGTCTTGTTTTTCCCATTATGTTTTTTTTTCTTTTCTTGCCCTCTTGTGGTTGTATCAGGGGATGTCGTTAATATTTGTCAACTGTGGGCATGTGAAGCCTTTTGAGACTCTTTTGTGATTAAGGGCTATATAAATAAACTTGACTTAACTTGACTTGAATGAGATAAGTGAATATGGCTTTGTAAACATATGCACAACTTTGTGACAAATTATTTCTGATTTCTAATCAATCTCAAACAAATTGGATATAATGTGATTTATCCTGTTCAGTGTTGAGGAAATGTCATGTGTTTATAAGTTGCAAAATTATTATAAAATGGCATGTAAAAACTAAAACCAGAACCTGTGTAAAATTAGGTTAGGTTAACAAGATTTTATATTCCCCATATTATTTATTTTTATTTAGTTAAATTTTATGACCATGTTGCATTTTGACAACACTATGCTAACCTTAATTTGTTAGTCAGAAGATAAGCGTTCTATATCACTGACCTATTCTAACACAGTGGAAAGGTCATTTGCAGAAAATATTTGTATGGAAAAACAATTTCTGGCCATAAATATAATTCAATCAAATTTCAAAAACAGTGACAATGAAAGGGAACCATATATTAGTTTAACTCATTTGGTGGACTTGCACACTGGAAATGGTGCAAACAGAAACTGAGGACCAGGTGGGTCCTCAGATTAGTTAGGTTGTCACAAACTATTTTTTTTCCCTATAGTTCTATAGACTTCTTTGTTTGTGAAAACCAAACAAAAAAATATACACACAAAATCGATGGGACTGAATATCCATGAAGCCATTGCCTCCGGGAAAGATGGGTTTGCTAATTGCTACTTCTTCTTTCTTTTTTTTACTGGCTATTGTATACTTAAATTGATAGCATGTGTGACAAAAAAAATAAAAAAGGGACCGAAAGCAATTGCTGGTATTGACAGAAATGGAGGGAATAGGTACATGTTTTGGAAGATTGCACATAAATGCTGTTCCAGGGATGGTTATAGCTGTTGCCCATTTACACTAGAATGGAAACAGCAGGGGCACACAGAGCAAGAGAAAGAGAAGGGAAAACACACAACACATGAGCACTAGACAGAGCAGGAAATGCAGTGGTTGAACATGACAGCTCCCAAAAATGATGCAGAGAGTATAAGAAAGTCAAGAGGAGAATGCCCTAAAATTTTTGGACTGCGTAGCGAAAGTAAATGCACTAATGAGTAAGCATAGAGCAAATTACTGTATGTCGAACAAGTCTTATTCTTTATACTAGGGATGCAACCGAAATTTCGGCCACTGAAAATTTGGGGCCGAAAATTGTAAAAAATAATAATAATAATTAATTAATGAATTTTTGGTTGTCGGCCAAAAGACAATTAAAACCGAAACACCACCACATTGGAGGAATGAGACACACGCATTGTTCACGAGTAACTGGGATCTGTTCTAAAAATAGCCAACTTCTGACAGGGGTCGCATTTGCCTGCAGTGAGAACGTAGCCTATGTCGTTTACATTTGCCTCAAACACTTTGAGGTCAGACTGGGACAATCCGAGTGGGATAAATCTGACATCCCAACTTCCTCGAATGCAGCAAAAGTTCAATTCATGTATTGTTTGTTTTTTACTTTATACATTTGCAATGCTTTGACTTTAGTTAAGTACACAGTCGTAGCCATAAATGCTTAAAATCAAAAATTATATATATATATATGTATATATATATACATATATATATATATATATATAACTTTTTTGTTGTGTTTCTGTTTCGGCCAAACATTTTCATTTCTCTGCTTTATAAAATATCTTATTCTGCTAGTTAAGAAATCAATTCCACCATTACCTGATTGGAGGCATGGGTTCATTAAAACACTCTTTTATTACACATTATGACAGAGTGACTTACAGCCATCAATATTTTCCTGTCAAGACTTCAAATGTGTGATTAATTAAAAGCTCCTTGTTACCTCAATTGTAATTCTTTCTACAGTTCCTATAAGTACAGTTCTTTTACAAATTGCTGAATTAATTGTCCACATTTGACCCATCCCCTGAGGGAGCGGTGAGCAGCAGCAGCGGCTGCGCTCTGGAATCAGTTGGTGATCTAACCCCCTAATTCCAACCCATAATGCTGAGTGTCAAGCAGGGAGACAAATGGGCCCCATTTTTATAGCTTTTGGTATGACCCGGCCAGTGATTGAACCCACAACCTCCCAGTCTCAGGACAGACACTCTACCAATAGGCCACTGTCTATCTAGACACACATTTTCATTTTTAAACACTATATTTATATAATATATTGTAATCAAAATAATAAGTACATTTAGACTACAATAAATTGATATACCAAATATATTTCTAAGTGATCTATCTACACTTACTTTTTATTGCAAACAATTTCATTGGTTGTTTGGCTAACCAATTGAATTTGTATGCCTGTGAATGGTCAATGTCTGACCAATCTATTTGTTAATCATGCCAATATGAGCTTAAGCTATTAGATTGGTTTTAACCAATACATTTTTAGTGCGCTTGGTGGAAAATGTAAGTTTATTATTTGTTGCTTATTAATCTACAAAGTAATCTTCTTTCCTTTTCTTTCTTTTTTTTTTTACGCTGTATTCCACTCATTTTACGGCTGAAAATGGAAGCGCCATGAAGTTGACTACCACCAATCATAAGTAAGCAACTGGTGTCGTGGTTTTGACTGTAAATGGCAATTATTACAGAGTATTTGACATTTTTTGCTTCTTCGGAGAACACATTAAGTCTAGTGGTACAACAACCTGATGTAAAAAATGAAGCATATAGCAGCTTTTATGACTTAATTAAATGTAGCTACTATGTGGAAGTCAGTGCTCATCATGTTGATTTCCAAAGTCACCTTTTTTGGGAAAAATTGTCAACGATTTCACTTGATGTCTTAATTTAACACAGTTGACAAGAGTCAAAGACACACAGTCTCACCACTGAGATCTGAAACCAATTTAATAGCTGTCATGTCCCCACTAAAATCAGAGCGTTAATTACACCTTATAAAAAGCCTGTCATGTTTCATAATCCCACAAGCGGCAACAATTCAAACTCAATCAGCCACTTAGATCTAGCGTCGAATTAGCACACCGTCGATCTGTAATTGAATGGTTGCGCAGGCCAGGCGCAAGGTTGCCAATTTAAACATGTTTATTATTCCCATCTAGATCTCATATCTGACCTTGAAGCTTGCGAGGCTCATTCTTCCTCCTTTGCAGCTTGTTGTTGGAGGAGCTAGCGATCTGCCAGAGGACAAGCGCCTTTGAGATGCAGATCACGTCAGCCCGCCGTTGGCTGGCGGGCAGCTCAGAAGCCGACGAGTGCTCACACGTCCGACCTGGTTGCTTTTGTTTGTTCTGTTCCGTTCTCCCTGTCGACACATAGCCATTCATTTCCCGTGTGCCTCTTTGTCATTAATGGACACATCAACAAGGACAGAAAGAAAACATATTCTCTCTTTAGACCATTAAAAAAAAAAATCTCTTGCTTGCTGAAATTTGGGAGAGGCTGCCTACCTCCGGGTATAGTTCAGATTTTGTTTTGAAGAAGAAAAAAAAAGACTTAAGGGATGTGTTAAAAACACTATGCATAAGCATCGAAAGCCTATATGTACTATGACATTTAAAATGTGTAAAAGTGTAGGGGGAATTGATTAAGTTGGAGAGGCTGTCTACCTCCAGGTACATTTCAAATTTTAAAAATAACAAACACCAAACAATATATACATATGAATAGAAAGAACATACTATACGTGCTTATGACATTTAGAATGTGGAGACGTGTCGGGGGAATTAATCTAATGAGAAAGATTATATGTTAGTGCATTTACTGACCTGAGACAGAGATAGTGGTTTCCCTTCCGCTGCATTCGAAAAGCCTGCTCAGAGGCTGTAAGGAATTGACTGGGAAGGTCAGTAAATGTGAAGTGCACACAGGCAGAAAAATGAAAAAAAAAAAAGAATCAGATGGAGCACTAAGACTCATCACCTGGTGAGAAAGTGCCTGGAGCCTCCCTGGTGGACGCAAGAATGGATTATGAAAATGCTGCAATGGGAGGTTTCGCATTGGTTTTGGAAATTGGTTAATCAGACTAGTGCTGCCACTATCGAATCTTTTTCAAATTGATTATCTATCGATTATCCATCCATCCATTTTCTTAACCACTTGTCCTTACAAGGGTCGCTGGGTTGCTGGAGCCCATCCCAGCTGGCTTCGGGCAGTAGGCGGGGTACACCCTGAACTGGTTGCCAGCAAATCGCAGCCTATCGATTATTCTATTGATTAATTAAGTGATCGCTTCCCCTGATATGAGGTTAGAAATATTAACTGGCAGTACATGGTTTCAACGAAAGAAATAGTAAATAGGGTTGGGTTTGAAAAATGTAATAATCAATATTGAATAGATTTTCCTTTGAGAGACTGATATCGAGTCATAAAACCACAAATATATATTTTTTTATATCTCTTTTCCCATAAATTAATTAAAAAAATACAATAATACAGGCCGCATTTCTTTTGAATCTTACTGTTTTCTTAAATGTTACTGTTCACTTGAATTTAAAATTATTTGCTTACATTTATGAAAGACCTGACTTATTGCACTTTAATACAATTCAGAATCATTTGAATTTATGTTTACAATTATTGAATAAGAGTTGTGAACATATTTTCATCTCATCCTTGCTGATGTCAATGTCTGTGTAACACTTAAGTGACTATAATATGTGTTACTTTCATTAATTAACTAAATCGTTTAACCAGCCTGACTACCAATATCAGGAAAAATCGAATCAAACTGAACTCTAGTGAACTGAAATCAAATCGATTGAGGAAATTAGAATTGATACCCAGCCCTGTGGTGATCAGATGGAGAACATGAGAACTCTCCAAAACAAAGAACATTTTGAACCCCTGTTCCAACCCAAACCGTCTTGCCATGAAGCAGGACACCTCAACTCTTAAATACTGTGCTGCCATCTTAAAATGAATTTACATTCCAAAGCTTTTGAAAAAAATGCTCTGAGATACCAGCATTAGTTTGGCATATGTTTTAAGTCTCTTTAAAAAGTTGTGGCACGTAACAGTCCTATGAAGCAAATAGTATACAAACAAACAACTACCCTAAACACTGACTTTGGCTCTGAGACCTTTTGAAAGACTTAAGGCAGTGGGCCAAAAGATTTAAACAAGCCAAACAGTAACAAGAATAAAACTGAAAAGTTTCCAAGCTTGCACTACTGCCTCAAATGCCATTTTGCATTCATCACTGATAAACTGAGCACACAATATAAATGACATTTACGCAGCCGTAGCCAAAAATAACTGCCAATGTCAAACAAAATTGGCCAAAAAGTCTCTTCCAACATCGTGACGCCACGTGGATGCCAATTGTCTGCAGCCATCAATCTTATTTTCCCCACTTCCATAAAGTCCAACATCAGCTTTACATTATAGAGCATTGTGAGATTGGTTTAGTCGGTTTTGCTCCTTCTTATCAGAGTCATACAAGAGGACTTTTGAACTTAACACTTGTATATTCCTCTTAGAAGCAAAGCTGTGCTGAATGGGATCCAACAATGCAGTGATGCTAAGTGTTCGAGCAACTGTACTACAATAGAGCTTACAAAGGCGACGTTTTATTTTGGATTAGTGCTGCCAAAGACCGCTTGTACTAAGCCAAACGAGAAACCATGTCATGGATGGCTTGGCTAAGCAAAAGAGCATAACAAGAACAAAATAATGCAGTACAATATTTCCTGACTAGGGAGTCTCAAGTGCAAACAGGTCTTGTTTGTATGGTTTAAAAAAAATCGATTGTGAGTTTAACACATATTGTAGCGGCTGATTTATGACAGGTTTGAAAGTGCAAAAACGGATGCAAAGAGATGCAGAAGCTGATCGACTAAGCGGGCATACCCAAGATAATACTGTGATGAGTAGATTAATTTAGCATGCACAATGATAATGACCGTGTACAATGAATGTGGTTATTTTGGCAATGCGGAGACATAGAGAAAATGAGAGCCAATAAGGAGAATGGCTGTTTTCTACTTTTGTAAACATTTTGAAATGCCATAAACAAAAATGATTACTTATTAATTTCAGTTCCACTGGTGTATGGAAGGTGCGAATGTTTGGTGGAATGTTTGGCACACTGGCAGCCACGCTTCCGTCAGCCTGCCCCAATGCAGCTGTGACTACTTCAAGGATCTTTGTGCAGTTTGTCACTTTTTTACTCACAACTGCCACCTCTGGCCCAAAGCGTAACTGCTACGTGCACGATTTTAAGTGCACGCCACATGTCCGCTACTCCGCGGGGACGCACATGATGTCACCCTCCACCACTCCACCCCTCCCCTCCCCAAAGAAACTGTGGAGTGTGCGGGGTCCGCACACTGTACTATAAAGGGGAAGATAAAAGCTGATAGGTGCAGTCAAACAGTAAAACAGTCAGGGCTCTTCGTACTTATCTGGGCATTGGTGGAGCATGCATGGTGTAGAAAAAGCTTTAATATTGCTTTCATAAACGGCACAATACACCTTTAAGTAAGTTACCGCCGCCACAGTATGAATGTGTGAGTGCATGAATAATGTATCCAATGTAAAGCATCTTTGAGTGTCTAGAAAAGCGCTATATAAATCTGATGCATTATTATTATTATTATTATTATTATTAGTTTGACAGCAATGCAGTTTCAGAGCTTCTGAATGATCTCAGGGTTGACTTGTTGCCATGCCATATCATTTATGAGCCAACTCCTTTTAAGGTGTGTTTCCTTACTTCCATGCATCTGCGTCATTTGCGCAAACGGACAATTGGTGCTGGCCTTCCCAGAGCAGTTTTCAGGGTCTGCTGTCTGAAGGAAAGCAACGCCACGCAATATTCATGTGCGGCTCCATCCGGAAATAACCATATCTCCGATACTAGAACAGTATGCTCAAAAATAAATTCTCTAATCAAAATATCGATACTTTTGATGCTTCATTCAATCGAGCACTAATGCAGAGTACATACAGCAACAGGCACAGTAGAAAGCAACACCATTTTTGAAATCTTTAAATAATATTCGGCTGGTAGCTCTGATTTTTAAAAACACTGTTTTACTTTAGATTTAACAAACACATTATGTTCAAATCGTATCAATATCGATACTTACTAGCGTGACTTTTACTCAATATCAACTTTGGAAAAGTAATTGGAGCAACAATGGAGGATGGGCAGATACATCCAACTGGAAGCAGTAAACTCAAACAAAACATAGCTTTTTTGGCTGTATTGTTTATTTCATCCTTTGACTAACACTTCCAATTCCATCACTTCAAACTTTGTTCCTCATTTGTGGGGCTCTCCCCAAATTTCCATGGTGAAAACCTTCAGAAGTGCAAAATCCTCTTTTAATTACAGTCTACTCCACATGTTGCTAATTGCTCCACAATCTTAGAGGATCACGCACAACACGACAACCAACAAAGCAGTGCCTGCACTCTGTTACAGTGAGCACGCAATTTAGTGTCCTCTATTTGGGATCGTAATAAATTGGGCCCAGGGACTTCAAAACATTCCTTTCTTATGAATGCCTTTGAATAAATTACCTTGATCACATATCTAATTCACCTTGCCACAATAGTACAGTTGTACAATGTAGATAATACTTGAACAAGTCTATCCTTTCTGCTCAGTTTTCGAATAGCTGAAGGTTGCTATTGAACAATTTAGAAAAACAATTAACAGCAATAGTATAAGACTTGGCAGAGCAAAGCACACTTGTAAAAACAGCTTCAACAAATGTGTACTCAAGCATTTTTAACATGTATGCAGTCAATAAAATACCTTCACTTAATGTTTTTAATATATATATATTTTTAGCAGTGAGAGTCTTAAAGAGTTTTAAAAGTTGCAAGGCTTGCTTTTTCTAGTAGTTGTTGGCCTCTGGTATTATCTTGCGTGTTCAAATGATGAATAAAACATCACAGTCCAGAGGATTTAGGCTGCGGTTGACAACTTTGTAGGCGGTATGAAACATGCAGAAATCTTCCACCAAAAGTCACCTTCTCCTTTCATTTATATTATTTGTATATTTATTCTTCCCCCCAAAAACCAATTTGAACATCACCGTAACATGGGAGGAACGTACCTCTGAAGTTTATTTTCACATCCTTCTCAGAAGCTTTTCAACCCTTGCTTGCATTACAGAATGGTTTGCAGATCCGTTCAAAATTCAAAAAATTGTTATCTTGAAAATACAAATGTTATTCATCCCAAGAGGGACATTAGGTCTCTGCATTCAATCCATCCGTGAGATCACACACGAATGCACATGCACACAGAAACATGTATACACAATAGTTGTCAGCTGCAACATGCGTGCGCTAGCGATGTGGGTCTAGCTGCCTAATGCTACGTTTCCGTTATGATCACGGCAGACACGTCATTCATGTTTCAGGCCATCGTTGACAAAACGCGATGGATGTGAGACCATGCGGGGGAATGGGATGCGATAACGTGACACGTGCTTTACAGCCCTCATCCTAACCCTCATTTGAAATGGTCGAAAAAAATTGCCACGGCAATCACGGTGCATATGAGAAACATTGTTGGCGGTAGAAAAACAGGGACAATGCAACAAAATGTGACCTTACGTTAGGGTATAACAAAACCTGGGACGGTCTCGTAGTAGGGCCGGAAGCATATGTACAGTATTTCATCATCATCATCATCATCGTATGATCCTTTTAAGTTTCATCACAGTCTGCCACATTAGGTGCATGTTTTGCCATCTATCTGCCACACTTTTCACAGGAAGCTAGGGTTCTACTATGGTCTGACATGGCAGTGTTAACCCGCCAGTCAAATTTTCTGTAGCCACAAACATGATCCACAGCTGCTTGGTGAATGTGGAAAACTTGTCATACCTTGATCCGAAGGTGAAGAACGTTAGGGACCCCATTATCTTATTATAGATCGGGAGGGAATGTATTGCATTGGTAGACTGCGAGCCTAACCGTAGTGTGCCTTGAAGCCACCGGGACTCAGCTAAACCCTCCCCACCATGACCCATTGTGGATTCTATGATAGACTGTGACTCAATAAGACTTGAATAAGAAGAGCGATAGAGGAAAAAACCCACCACAGTCCCACTCAGTTTCAGGCAATAGTAATGTAACCTAACATTAACTAGAATCCAAGCCTTCATATACACTATAGCAAATTTACAAGAAATAACAGTTACTTACTATATTTACTTTTTTAAAGAAAACTGCAATTCCCTGTAATCTAGATTACAACTGTTTCTTGTAGTCTAATTTACAGGAATTTACTGTAAATAAATAATACAGTATGTTGCTGTAAAATCCATCCTTGTCGTGCAGCCGAGTGCATAAATGAATTATTCGCTGTAATGTTGCCTGTTTATTAGAGAAATGCAATGTGAAGACGACGCAGACTGCCCTCGCGGCTCGCGCTAAAATAAAACTCACCAATTCGCTGGATTCTTGTCCTTGCTCCGGTGACAATATAGGGTCCGCTATTTGCTCCTTTTCCTCGAGAGAGTACCCGCCAAAATCCGACAATCTTTACAGTATTTACACATAATCCACTGGCTGACAGTCAAAGGCCGCTGCTTGCATCACACATATACATGCAAAAACATAGCCGCTGTAAAATTTACAGTATTTAAGATATTCAGCTAATTATACAGCAAATTACTGTACTTTGTTTTTACCCATAATGCACCATATTTTACCCATAATGCATTTAAATATTATAAGATTTAAAAAAACGAGACAATGCTATAGTTTCTCACTGTAGATTTTACAGAAATGTGTTACAGTGTAGGGTTCTATGACAGGCACTAAAATAAATTGGGGCTGAGGGGGTGTACAAAAGAGGGTCATGCCCTGGAGTGTTGGCTGTTGGATGCGTTGCTCAAGGACTGGCCGGCAGTACTCAAGAAGCTCAAGCTGCATGTCCTAATTTGTGTCTTTTATCTTTTGGATAAATTTTTTTCTTTGAGTCCTTAGTCTGTCTGTGGCTTCTCTTGAACGAGGCTCATTGTTCTCACATGATGTAAGGAGAAATTTGAAAACATTTTTATGTCTTCATGTCCCACATTTCCTGTTGTATAACCGCAATTAATTAAAAATATGTTGTAAATTCCAAGTTTCAAAGGTCATAAATCAGATAGTGGAATGCGGTTCTGATTGTCCAACCCAGAAAGTCGTATACAGTGAGTCATTGTGATTTCACATCAGACGCAGACTCATCTTTATTGGCCAAGTATGTAAAAACTCACAAGAAATTTGTCTCGGGTAGTATGAGCTACACTAGTTTTGCAGAAACAAGCAACTATGTATACAAAACAAAGCACGACACATAAGTACAGTGGTTTTTTACGTAATGTGCGAGATACAATTAGTGCTTGCAGTATCGACCAATAACAGCTGTGCAAATCACCTGGGCGAGTCGTCAAGCAAACATCTAGTGACCAGTAGCGCAGTGATTGTAATACAACTTTGAATGTGCAATGATGCAGAAATTCCTTGAGCACTTAATAGTTTCTAGTGCTGTGGAATAATTATCAATGACAGTTATACAAATATTTGAATGAGTTAAACAAATATGTAGAGATCTTATGCTACAATACCGTTACACGGGGATATGCAAAATTGGCAAACATTTAAAAGGTGCCACTATGGAACTTTGAGTCAATTGTTTAGGGAGTTAACGGCAAGGGGGAAGAAGCTCTTGAAATGTCTGCTGGTTTTAGTGTGCATCGTTCGATAGCAATTATTGTAACTTGAGGGAAGGAGCTGGAAGACGCACACTGCAAAAAGTAAAATCTTAAGTACAATATAATTTCTTAAATGTAACCTAAATTTGCTTATTTTGATTTGGCATGTTATTTTTACTTAAAATTGAATTGAAATGCAAGATCATTGTGCTTATTTTAAGATACTTATTACTTAATTATCGTTGAGTCTTGGCATTGAGTGTTAACAGACAGTTTTAAGTACTGTAAGGATTAAAACAAGCATTTCCCACATTTTAAGATGACAACTAACCAACATCAAAGACCCTGAAGTGGGGTTTCATGAGTTTTCTTATTTTAAGATTTTGATTTTAAGATCTAATAATAAGATAAATGGGAAAAAAAATACAAGTATAAAAACAGACAAGTGCAATATGGTTCCTTTCGTTATATTTACTAAGCTCATTTGTGCTACTTTCAGTACCAGCTCAGTGGTCTAGTGGTAGAGTGCCTACCCTCAGACTTGAAGGTTGTGAGTTCAATTCCTGTTTGGGTCATGACAAAGAAAATAAGACATGTTACCTCCCTGCTTGACCCAGGCTCAGTTATCCAAGCGTGAAAAAATACTCATGTATGTAAAAAAAATAGTTCTATTTATTACAGCTTAAAAAAAGTCAACATTACTTGCTTTTTGTCTGAAAATACTATTTTCAAGACTGCAGTGGTTGATATGGGACTAGTATTATTTTCTTATTTTTCAAAATCTTACAGGTAAATTTAAGTACAATTTTCTTGTTCTGTTGGCAGATAATTTTGCTTATTTGAAGTAATAATTTTCTTATTTTACTCTATTTTTTTATTTGTTATTTTTGCAGTGCAGTGACCCGGATGTGGAGGGTTCGAGAGGATTTTGCCTGCGTAACTAGGTTCCAGAGATCTAAATTCCTCTAAAAAGTGGCATCACTCCCATTATAAAACAAGACATTGGAGTTGTCCTTGATGTTCTGTGGGGGACCTTTCCATTTTTCAAAATAGCCCTTCCTATTTGGGTTCGAGCTCAGTTCCCTTCCACATTTTTTCACCCCTTGCATGTAAAGCTTTTTTTCTGCAGTTGCACATTCTCTCATGGATGAAATGAATATCCTGTGCTGCATGGGTGGATACCTGCTCACGTTCAACTCAGTCTGACAGCGTCTAATGGCCTGGTCACTGCACTAAATGAAATATTGGGATAAGGTGAAAGCTTCCCCTCCTAAATCACTCATGAATCACGGATCTGGATTTTTGTTCTTTCAGTTTTGTGACAAGAGCTGTCTAAATACGTGTTTATTTCATGTTGTCATCATGTTGGTCGTGATGTGAACTCTACACGTCATTTTTACAGTAGGGTGGCTTTAATGCTCCAAACACCATATTGACTGTGGGTTTGAAGTCAGAGGCGATTTGTGACTTGATTGCTCATGATGGATTACCTGAGGGCTGCTTTGTGGAAGTGTTCAGATGGGAGCTGCAAACACAGGCAACGAAGCAGATCATTGGAGCCATCGGCAAAAAGCACGTGGTCCATTTAAATGTGAGAACCTTAATGTGGAGTCGAACGGTTTTCTGTGTTATTCACCCCAGTTTCCAGGTCTCACTTCCTGCCCTTCTCTCCTTTGCTCCTTTCAGTGAGAGCTCTGGAGGGCCACGTTTAGCACGGCTGACATGAGCAATGGTACCATTGCCTCAGTCTCGCTAGAAGGAGCCGCCCGACAATTCACACTGATTGTTCCCAAATTGCCCGGCTGGGAGAATCACCTCTTCTGTTTGAAGCTTTAAAGTGCCTTGGTTTCCACTGGGGCAAGCTTCTCCAATTCGCACAGATTTTTCATTTTTCAATCCACCCCTCCCTTTTGTTTTTAAGGGTGAGAGATTGGAAATGCGGCGGGAGAATATTGGTTGTGCTGCTCAAGAAAAATAGAACAGCAGAGAGGAGCGCTGCAGAGTCTTTATTCTGAGGCGGAATTCATCACACTCCTCTGCAATCTGCTGAGAGAAAATACATTTTGATATCTTGATGTGTTTATGTTCCTACCAAAATATTGTTTGGATTGCCCCCACCACCTCCACCCCCAGCTTTCCATCACACCATATGTTCGTCACATTTGTGCCATTCACAGTTTAGAACTGGGACTGTTGTATTATAGTTGGAGTAATAGTATACCGCTGGTGCTTTTGATACATAAAACAAACAGACAGATTATTTTAACGAAAGATCTGTATATCCAAATACAGTGTTTTTTCTTAAAATGACAATTGTGTATTCTTCTCATTTCTAGTTCTTGATCATAAAACAGAGTATCAAAACCTTGAAATAAGCTCAGGTGATACTGATACCTGATGCTTGCCCCTCCCTAATTCTTTGCACGCAATCACATCACCCATTGCCTGAATCAAAGCCGCTTAACTATCAACTAAGATCAATTTCAGATCTAAAACAATATTATGACATTTACTGTCACTCACAAACACCCATATGGAGTTACAGTATTCATATTGACTTGATTCATCGATACTGATGTTCTACACTTACATTTTGAATTCAAATGTTACCTTATAGAGATACAAGACTTATTACTAATTTTCCAGTATTGGATTAGGCATTGTGTATAAAGAGTAAAAGTGCAAATATCTCTGGCATCTTATTCCCTGAATTTTATTTTAAACCGATTAAGTATCAAAATAAGAACATACCGTGGTGAACGCCGTTATCCAGGTCACATGATCGTGATGACGTATCACGTGCGTAAACGAAAGCCGCCTACGTTCATTTCAATGGGAGTTTGCTGACGTAACGGGCAAGAAAAAGGCCGTCTTCTATCCCAATTACTGCGCCAATTCTGATCAGTAAAATCCTCCGCACGTCAGGTTTCATGTCATTCCGTGTGAAGGTGGGGCGGTGGGGGGTGGCCTCTCCTAATGTGAGCAAAAGCGTGCTTAGTTAACATGAAGCTTGGCCTAGCAGAGTAAAAGTCACCCGGATGTTTACAGTCCATGTTAGGGACCGCCCACAAATTACATTTCCAGAGTGAACAATGTCAATGGTGACTTGACTATTAATTTGAGCCTCTGTAACATGCAACTTGTAGACGGTCCCCAACTTCGACTCGCTTTGAGTCGGCCACTTTCATCCGGCTTTCGGCTGGAAACAAATCTTTGGCGAGTCCTCCGTGGCTGTGCTGCTTTTGAAGAAGTGCTTCTTTGCCATAGGGCATAATTCCACCTTTGATGTCCGCCGTGGGACGCAATAATTCCTCGTGAATGGCTATGTTGTCATTAGCGGCCATGTCATATATGCTTGTTTTACGTACGCGACACATCAGGATGATTATGTGACAGTCCAAAATGGCCGATATTGTACTTAATGCAAAAATATTCATAAAAAGTGCTATAAAATCATAATCGCTCAACATAAATTTAAAAAAAATTTCAGGGAAGAGTTGAAATAAACCATTTCACAGAATAGTTGGTTAGTTTTTCATAAGCCTTGTGTTCCTTTAAGATAACAGCTTCAAAACAGACGCATGTTGATGGTATTCTGGTTTGTAGTAAGAACAATAGAATCGCTGGTATGAGAGGACCATCACCATGGCAACCCTCAATTGACAACCAACTGTACATGAGTAGTCAGCATGTAAATTAATTGGCTTAGCTTGTTGTTGCTAACCAATAATAAAAAATAGTAGCAATGTTGCTAACATTTGCAACCACCTTACTTTCACATTAGACACTATAAATACATGCAATCATACACCTTTTCAAATGTATGTGTGTATGAGTTGTGTTGGAATTTGCATGCTTGTGTTAAGTATCATCCGAACTGTGAATGAGACCTTGCTACCGTTGCCTAAGTGATAATTAAAAACAGTGCACTTTTAATTACAGGCCATAAAAAATTATCTTGGTGTGTGTTCAGATCTTTATTAAAAATACAATAACATTTTATTATGAACGACAATTAAATTCACAGATCATCCAAACCCAAATGTTGGTACTAATTAAAAAAACTAAACATGACTGACATATAAAATAATTTATTTTTGGGTCATGTGCATAGTTGTGCATGTGTTGCTACTCCCACTTTCTGTGCTGTATCCCATTGTTGTGTGCCAGGGATTAGCACGGCACACGTGCACATGCATGTCTCTTGTTTGACCTTTGGCCTGCCTTTGACCCGTTATCTGTGACAAGAAAGAGGTATTGGCGACCTTCTCAGATAGGCTTATCACCTGCTGCACTATTGCTGTCACCTTGTCTCAAACTTGTCCATCCATGGTACTCACATTGACCTCTGCCCTGCGAACAAAACCTGGACCTATTTGAAGCATGCCGCTGTGCTGATCCCACTTCGCTCTGCATTGATGGCTTGCATCTTTCAGATAGTGTAAGAAGATTTGAAGGAGATGCTGCATGATTGATCGATTGGAAAAATCTGTATGAGCTGCTTTAATGAGAGATCACGTGACAATGAAATCGTGTCATGGTTTATTATTTCAGCAAAATGAGAATTACATTTATTTATGGACACAAATGAATAGTCATCAAGTATAACGGATCTTGTAAGTAGAGATATACCGATATGTCTTTTTCAATCCAATACTGATTATTAGTACTCAAGGAGGCCATTAAAAAAATAAAAGATAAAAATAAAATAAAAATTGGTATTTGGAGCCGATATTCACTTTTACTAAAAAGGAAAATAGACATCTTTGTTTTAAAATTCTAATTAAGAGTTAAAGGAGCTCCAAAGGTCGTCATCAAGATGTCGTCATTTAAAAATATCTGAAAGGTTAAATTTGCATTTTTCTTAGTTTTATTTTCAAACAAAAACAGAAGGTAGAGAGAGTTTACAGGGTTGACCTCATCTCATCTATTATAAAGTTAACTGAAAATTCAAATAAACAGTTCCCTGAAGTTAACACAGTTTTAAATTGATCTATTAAAAGATAAATGCTGGCATTGGTCAACATGTTGAAAATTGGCACAGATAATCGGCCTAGCTGATAATCAGTCTATCCCCTCTTGTAAGATCAAAGGAAATTTGTTAGACACTGGCATTATAATATAAAATAATGACCGTGTTAAGCCCTTTTCACACTGCACTCGCTCAGTGTGAAAGAGTCACACGGAAATGTGAAATTACCGGTGCCCATATTTGGAAAGGCTGACGTACCATCCTACCAGGAAGTAAAAATGGAGTGCCCTGACTTTGCTCATTTTTAAAAGGAGGATGAGGACACGAGCAGCAGAATTTTTTAATGGCTTGGTGGGAACTTGCCATTATTTGTAAATAAGTTCCTCAGCCGTTGTGACTACGTTGAAGTGTCTTTGAGCAATATATGGAATTTCCACTGGCTCCTCATTTTGCGTTATCGAGTAGCTTGTAGGTAGAAAATCGCTGCGCAAGTGAAATTACATTTACCATTTCCAAACCTACTTCAGGAATTTATTGTTTCGTAATAACTACAAATAGATAGTCTCAATCTATTTATAGATTTATTTATTTATAGATTTATTAAACAGGATAAGTGGTCCAGATGATGGATGGATGGATGGATGGATGGATGGATGGATGGATGGATGGACCTTCCTTGGTCGAGGACTACTTAAGTCATCAGTGCAATTGGGCATGCATTAGGAAATTACTAACCAGTGCTATTATTTAGTTTTATTCTGTCAGTATTTTCTACCTGATTTAAGTGTGGGTGGAGCTCATCCTATAGTCTCTTGCATGCAAACTGTAGCCAATGTCAGTGATGAAAAGCTGCTTGTTGGGGCTGTGTCCTAATGTGGCTATTGGATTTCCTGTCTGTATTGATCAGCACAGAAAAGCTGCAGATGTGCTGGTTTTGCTTCCTTTATTACTTCCCACATGTACAGTATGTGCCGATGCCGTTTTGCAATAATTGCGTTCTAACCTTTTTCATAGCGGATTTGTTCTGTTTCGCTGCACATGATTGGCGCCCAATTTTCTTGTTTGCGTAGGGAACTTGATATTTCTTCTGTTCTGTTAAAAAATGACGAATAATTAAGAAAAGCAGAATAATGAGAAGCTAAAATGAAACCAGCTAGATTAAGACTGAGAGTTTTGATTAAATGGTTGGAATATGTCCCCATAAAAGTACACTTGTGATTTTCCATTTTAATGGTAGTGTTGAGTAAGGTTCTCACATAAGAGCCTACTTACAGTAAATAGATCATCTAAATAAATATGTGTGGTGCCACTAGTGGTACGTGGGCTTCTTCTATTGCTAAGTGAAAAAATTACTGTATTAAATGTTCAAACTGTGCATGTTTACAGTGGCTTAAAGTTTACTTTTTTAAATTGAGTACAGTTCAGTTTCAAAGATTAAACATTTATTTGGTTTTATTTTGAATTTACTAGTGCAATACATTTTAATTGCATCATTATTGAAGTTCAGTTTCCTTATATTTAAGCTTTGTGTTTCTGCTCAAAGATATTGTCACCTTCTAAAAAATAATGGCCTAATCCATATTTTGACTTTAACAATTATCTGACGATTAATCACAAATTAATCGCACATTTTATATCTAAATGTATAATGTGTGCATTTTTTTAAATTTTTCATTCTCTTGTTAACATAAAAGTGGGAAGAACTGTTAACGTAATAGAAATATGGTTGCATTTTTTAGTCATTGATACAGTAAGTTCATAACAATTCATAATTTTTTTAAATTAAAAATAGGTAAAATAAATCAATATTACTGTACTGTAAAAAACGAGTGTGACATTGATTTGTGTTAGTCATTTTTCTGTCACTACATGGCATAATTGCGTTGGTGACAGATCAGTGCATTTTTCTTTTCATATTAAGAGCTGACTAATTTTTAACATGAAATAACTTATACAACTTAAACCCAGTCCTCACAAATATATGCATTGTTATTTCATTTATTACTGCTAAAATGTGTTACAGTGACTCCTTTGTACAATGTTGAATGCTTTTATTTTGTTAAGTGCAATACGGATGCACGTTGTAAAATGACTCAACTTTACTGGAAACGAAACATAAAAGATCTTTTCATATTAAGAGCTATCTCATTTTTAACATGAAGTAACTTGCGAACTTTTGCACATTTTTTAAATTGTAAAATACAACTTGACGCCAGTCCCCACAAATATATGCATTATCATTTCATTTATTACTACTAAATTGTGTTATAGTGACTCATTTGAACGACGTTGAATGCTTTTATTTTGTTTAGTTCTCGGATGTGCATCGATTGTAAAGTGACACCGCTTTACTGCAAGCCGAGCCAGAGCCGCTCTGCTGCTAGCGAGCCAAGCTATTTTCTGGAGTTGCTGAATAAAATACGCCTCACATCTAAATATCAAGTGGCTTGGGGTCACTCCAACTGACAAGACGGCCCTTGGCTCTCACAGGGTTTGAGAGTGCCGCGGACACGTCTTGAAAAGCTGTAGCAAATTTGTGTTGTTGTTGCTTTCTTTATTAATTCAAACTCCAACATCCAATTCAAGTTGAGCACACAAACCAGAACAGTACTGTCTAACAAGACACAAGGAAAAAAAATGATTAAATACAAAAAACAACAACAAAAACCCCAAAAGGTGTAATCAGACTGAATAAATGTTTCAAGTTATTAAATACCGACAAGCCTTACTTCGCCTTAACCCTCCTCAATGTCCAGTGTTTATAGCCATTCGTGTGCACAGCTAACATAGTGCTTGTTCATGTAAAATTAGTAATGTTGCAGCCCAGTTATTTAGCCAATCAATGTGTGCTGTTAAGTAATGCAATACTATATTTGTGTTTATTAGGAGTCAAGTACTTAAACTCATACGCTGTGTTGTTTTTCTGTTTATTGCAGAACCACACATTGAACCATACACACATTCACACACACATAGATGATCAGACCATGCATGCACCGGACTTCAGGATTACGAGCATCCATAGTTAGCCACAGTGCCTGCATCATAGCATCCCATGCCTGTATGCCTGTACACTAAAGTGCAAATACTGTAACCGCCTCTTGCTGATGTTCCTGGATTAAAGCTGCCAATCCACATCTTCGCTCCACTGTTGCTTTGTGTTCTGACCGACACCCCGAGGGCGAAAAGAGATACTCTATTTGAATCGCACATATACAGTCCAAACCTAGCCTCTCCAACAGATTGTGAAATTTAGCAGTTTGTCTCGACATCTACAAATGCAAGTTAAAACTCTAGCAGTTTTTGAAGTAACTGCCATTCAAGCAACGTCTTTCTTGGTGGCTTCCTTGCTTTCTTTTAGCAAGTCAAATGTCGAGGTTTGCACGTGTTATAACAACATGATTTTGTATTCATAGAATTTGAGTACGAGACTGGCTTGCCAACAGTCCAGTGGCAAAATGCTTACGACGCCAGAGACCTCGGACTGTTGAGCAACTTAAGTTGTACGTCAAACAACAATGGGAAATAATTCCGTCTCCAAAGCTTCAACAATTAGTGTCCTGAGTTCCCAAACGATTATTGAGTGACGTTAAAATGACAGGTGATGGAATGCAACCCACCCTGTCTAGCTTTGGATTGTGTTACAGGCATCAAATACAAAATAAGTGAATATTTACAATAAAGCAATACAGTTCATCAGTTTGAACATTATTAAATAGCTTGTCTCTGTAGATTTTTTCGATTTGAATATAGGTTGAAAAAGATTTGCAAATCATTGCTTTATGTTTTATGTAACGTACCAACGGGTTTGTATTGTTTAATTTTACACCATTGCAAAATATAGTCACAATAAAAAAAAAAGTTGTCAGATTGATTGATTTATTTGTATTTATTTATGTCCCTGACAGTGTCAACAGAAATAAAGTACTTTGCGGAGAGTGGAGGCATGAGCCAAGGAGGAAGCCATAAACACGTCTTCTTTTCCTTGATTTGTTTGGCTTTTGACTCTATTCCTAGAGGAATATGGAACAGTTTCAAACTCAAATGTAAAACTTTGTGTCTGGAGAATATATTTGCTGTTTAATATTTAGATTTACACCCATGAATCTAAACTGTTATTTGTGTTTGCAGCTCCACCCTACGTAACTAATAGCAATTTAAGATGAAGCTTTCTCTAAAAAAAAAATTATTTGCTGGTGCTAGTACTTTGTAAATAAACTCCTAGACTTTGGAGACACAATATCAAGCAGGATTCCATACTGTACTTGAACACAAGTTAAGGTACCACTCTGACTCTAAAAGCTCTTGAGGGGATATCAGTGCAAGTATGTTCTTGTACGCCACTTGGCGAGAAATGGAGTAAAAGAGCAAAGTCACGAACTTTGACCACAGAGAGTGGGGAGTGGGTGAATTTTGTCACTCCAGAGTTGAGTTATTAATTATGTTTTGGTAGACAGGTAGAGAGTATGTTACCAAACCAACATGGGAATTTAACACGTGACACAAAAACACAAACTTCAGAGGCTCCTCTTCCCTCATGTAGTCTCTGAGAGCCTCATAAACCGTGGTCAATTTCGACAGGCCTAATGTGTCTGATAAGTGATGTTTTATGATTAACTACCCAAACTTCTATCTACATTTTAAAGTAAACTCCGCCAAGTCTCAACGTATGGTGCCTTCAGGTGCCATCATGTTTTAAGTGTAGGAAAAGTGGTGTAGAAGAAGAGCGGTGCAGTGTAGGCAGGCTTGGGGAGTAACGGAATACATGTACCGCCGTTACGTAATCAGATTGCCCCAAAAATGTAACTGTATTCCATTACAGTTAAAGGAAAAAACATGTAATCAGATTACAGGTACATTTATTAAAAATGGGGATTACGCGCGGGTGGGACCATTGCTACATGTGGTTGCTTTCAGTGACAGTTCGAAAACAGCATGTGGCCTTCAATCAATCAATCAATCACTCAATCAATAGCCTACATGCTTTTTAATTACACAAGGATTTTTGCTATTTGTAGGCTGCCCGGGTCCCTATCACCCGCAAATAGCAGGGGCACATTGTATAGAATATATATTGTGGTGATATTTATTTTTATTTTGTCTTCATGAGCATACTCAATATTGGAGTAATCCAAAAGTAATGCAATTACATTACTTTAATATTATGGTACTTGGATTAAGTTACTAACTACATTTTTTAGCAGGTAACTTGTAACTGTAATGGATTACATTTTAAAAGTAACCCTCCCAACCCTGAGTGTAGGCTACGAACATGTACGGCGAAGTACCTTTCTCAGGGGTGTCATATTAGTTCAGGGGCCACATGGAGGAAAATATATTACTAAGTGGGCCGGACCGGTAATATCATAGTATATAACTTAAAGACAATTGCCGTTAGTTCTTTTCGCTATTTGCAGGCCAGCGGGTCTCGACTGTAAATATGTTGTTACAAAAAATAACACAAATGCAAATGGCACGCAGCAAAACTTTCGATGTTGGTCGATGTTTTTATTAATAAATAAATACATTTCAACAAACAAACAAAAACATTACAAATTTTTTACTTTACAAGATCATCTTGCGGGTCGGATTCAACCCCTTTGCGTGCCTTATCTGGCCCGTGGACCAAATGTTTGACACTCCTGGCTCACGGCCTGTCTACGTGGAAACAAAGGGCATGGTTGTAGAGTGGTTAGCACTGCTTGATCACAGCAGCAGTTCCTGGTTTGATTCCAGCATGGACTGTGTTAATATATGGCTTGGAGTCTTTCTATGTGGACGTAATATGTCTTCCCCATGCCTGTTTCTCGTATCATTAAATCAAATTAGTCCTATTTGGAGAACACAAACCCTAATGGGATATTTTGAAAAGCATTCACCATTTTTGTGGCTGATCACTGAACACTGATATGAATGCTATGTTAACTTAAAACACAGCACATGCAAACTCATACCTGAAGTTTGTATTTGTCAATTTCTCACATAGGCAGCATTTATATTATATTTATAATATATTTTCTGCCTATGTGTTTAACTGTCACTCAGCAGTCTTCTAACGCAGTATCTGTAACACAGCGGGGATGCACTAAAACATGAAAGCACAAGTATTAAAATGATTCTTAAAAAAATAAAAAATAACAAAGTCACCAGCGACTGATGTCTTAAGCGGATTGAGAGAAAATCCATTTCCTTTAATGTCAGCTTGGCTGTCTATAGAGAAGCACTTCTTATGGCTGCTGATGTGAGTGAAGAGTGGACTGTAGGAATGACAGCGTTGTATGTTTTTAATGCTGATTGGTGAGGTTTGCTGATAGTGTGGCAACAGGCCAGGGTGTGGCTTTCGTTGATTAGGGATGAGCGTGAACAATGGAACTAAAATTACTCGTCTATTGTTCACATTTTCCGCAATGAACAAATTCCCTCGTTATTTGCATGGAACTCGCACGTGTGTTTGTGTGCACACAAGTTAGGTGCATATCTGTTGATTTGCACACCCTGACTCAAGAATGCACGTGCGTCAATTTGATATAAAGTATTCTCAGAAACGACATAGCAAACATTGGCGCATATATTTTTGCTTGTCGAGTTGCCAGTAGCTTTTTATTTCTGCCTTCTGGGTAATTACCGCAAACACTACAATTTTCTTAGCAGCCGTTAGTATTTGTAAGCAAGGAAACATATCATTTGCCAAGGAGCTGAATACATGATCAGTATAATATAACATGCAAATTTTATTAAAATAAATTTACATTTTCTTCCCCATAGCTGATTATACTTAATGCTAGTTGCAAAGTGATTTAATCAAACTGCCAAGTGCTTCTCATTTCAACAAAGGAGCACATTGTAGAATATTATGCAAATCTTTGAAGTATATGTCATTAAAAGGTTTTGATTATGAGAATTTTTGTTAAGTTGCTGAACAGGAAAGCAGCCGTGGAGAACAGATAATGAGCCAAAACACTTACTGTGAAGATTTGCATACCTTTATATGTCACTACATAGCCTATGGATTGCACACAGATATAATTATATAATCCTGTGAATATTTGTGAATATTTTTTTATTTTCTTTTGGCAATAAAAAACATCAAGGTGGGTATTATACATGGGGCTTAAGAAAGATGTGTACATTTTTTCACATTGTTAGATGTTTACCACCTCGACAGTACCTAGAGGTTGTAAACAAACAAAAAATAGAAAATTTGATTTATAGCGCATTTCAAACAACGGAAGTCAATAAAAGTGTTTTACATGCTGTAATTAAAATACAATATTGAAAAGCAGTTACAAACAGAGTTCAAGAGATTTAAAAGCAAAGTAGAGCAGTAAAAAATAGCTTACTGAAAAGATTAAAAGAGCCAATACAGATTACCAAAGACATGATTTAAAAAATACTTTGAAAAACCTTAATCATCGGCATGGGAAAAGCACATCGTTTTTATACTGGATTTAAGAATAATTACATTTTATTCGTATGTTTAATTCGAATCGTTATTCATTCATATTATTTACTCTGGTAATAAAGGATAACCAGCAAATCGGGGGACCGTATTGAACACAAGTACAGAAACAAAAAATATTTTTAAATCATTTGCTCCCAAAAATGTATTAATACGTTCTATTTTAAATATTACAATGCTCCCAAAGACATATTTATATGTATTTTTTAAATTGTTTTATTTATGCTAGAGCATACAGTAGGCTTTGATGCAGCGTCTGAACTAAGGAGAATTACAAAAACGGCCAGCAGGTGGCAACAGAGTATAAGAATCAACCATTGCCATGTTGCAAAAAGCTCTTTTTTGCTAGTGTTTTCAAAAGGAATGTAAATAATGATGAAACTTAGTTATATTATAATCCTAATTGCTGCAAAATGGAAACAGAGAGAAATATACTTTTTTCCTGATGAAAGCAGAGACTCTAATCTTTCTTTTGTTAGGTTCCATGTTTTTATAGCAATAGAACACAATATTCTGTGGGCCTTGCAAAATCAGTCAGAATCCAGTAAAACAGCCGGGAGCAAAGGGGGTTGCTTCTGTGAAACTGGCTGGGAGTAAATGAGTTTAGGGTGATTTGGCGGGGAGTTGGGTTATTATACACGGGTGTGCGTGGTCATCACAGAATTTTACGGTAGTTTTATATTACAATAATATAGAACAATTAATATACTGGATATTCCATGTACTTAGATATGGATGAGCTTCCAAGAAATGAGCAAATAACCATTCAAAATTTGCATAAAGCCATACCTTACAACCTTAGACTGCTGCCTATTATGAATTCACGCTAGCAAGTAACAGATAAAAGATGCTAACAGCATGTGATCGGTGTCCTGCTGTATGTCTGGCCTGGCATGTAATGCGTGTTAATGTTAGCTGGACTTCCTGGGCGGCTCTAGCGTGGCAGAATTTTCCCCTCGGGGATCACTGGCTTATTTCCTCCATATGCTGATACATTATGTTTTTCATTATCTGTTAACACGTTTTTTTGTCCCTGCACTCAAACACCTCCCACAGTGCTGGACAGCATCTGACAGGGCACAGTGATTAAAAGAAAATGTCATTGCATTCATTAATAATTCCTCTGGGTACTGCTGGGCTCACTTGGTTTATCCGGTGATGTACGGATCCTATGAAATCTTCAATTTTCACTTTGCACTATGCTGCCACTTTCTATCTTCGAGAGGGTGTGAATAATACTGATATAGATATATACTTTATTTTGTCAAAGTGTGAAATTAATGTTAACCGCATTTTTCATTTTGCGCTGCGCAAAAAAAAGAAGACGTTTGCCTCTCACAGCTGGCCAGCCACTTCATCTCGCTCAAATGCCACCCCAGCTTCTTCTTTTTCTTTCCACTTCTCTTTTGCCCCAGGGAATGTCCACAGCTGGCCAGACATGCAGGCATGGTGATGCCGGAGGGAGCCCTATGCAGCTGGCAGATAGAATTGTAGTGCAGGCTGGGTAGGGGGGGGGTTAATGTATGGGAGTCATTTCACACTGTAGTTTTGTAAAGTACAAAAAAAAATGTTGTTCTGGTTGCTGCTGTTGTTGTTTCACTAATGGTCACACTTGAGAATCGTCTCAATTCAACATAACACGTGTTATCTTTTGTCATTGCTGAATTTTTGGAACATTTTCTTTTATTTTATTTTTGTTTTCATTGGCTTGAACATGCTCCTATCCCTAGTCAAGTAATTGGACGTTTTTAATAACAGAAAGGGGCATGTATCATAAGAAGGACCTCTCAGCATTTGTGGTTTTATAATCAAAGGTTTGATGTTAATTTGCAAACAAATCTTGGCTATATATAACAATATATATCTTGATTTCAGAGATTCCTACTTAATTTCCCAGTCAACCCTTCTTTTCTTCCTCCTCTGTTTAGTTCTATTTTTGGTTTGTGACATTCATGTTATGTCTTCCTGAAGTACATTTAAGAAGTGCATCAGAACGAAAGCTTTTTGAATCTCACTGTCTGATCCTCCATTGTCAGAGGAAATTCAAGTAAGTCGATGAGTCACATGAGAAGCAGCAAGAAGTGGGCACATAATGGGTCACACCCATCAAATAAATTACTGCAGTACTGCAGGCTTTTCTTTCATAAAATTGATCATCAGTTCACATTTTAAATTTTTATTATTGTTTATGATATGAATGACTTCCAATTTTTAATAATTCTAATATAGTTGGAATCAAATTAAAGGATAAAAGGATTGGGGTGCATTTGAGTAAAATTCATATTGCATATATATTATTGGGGTAACCTCATTTAGCCTTCAGACCAATACGACAAGTTGAAGTTGAAGGCAAATAAAACAGTTTTTGCCAGAAGCAGTTAAGAACTTTACTTTTGCCCCATGATGTTTTTGTACTACAAAAGTTATGAATGCAAGTAAAAATGTTTTTTGCTAGTTCCACATCAAGCTTTGATCTTGGGCGTAAATTGTTAGCTTGTGTTAAAAAAAATAGCAGTGCATTTGTAAATGTGAGTAAAGCTCAAAAATCCTTATAACTTTTTGTTCAATTTTTTATTTTCAATGCATTTTGAACTGCACGCATTCTATTCTAACTCACAACATGATTTTTATTTGATTTTTTACAGAAAATGAATAAAAATAATTGCTATTGCGGTTTGCACTCTGAAATCACTCCGCCAACACACAAGCTGTCTGTTGTCGCGACAGCAAACACTCACCAAAATGGGTTCGTCAACGATGCGCTGCACCCTGCTAAGTGCAGTGTGAAAAGACCTTAAGACCAATCAAGACAAAAATAATCATTCCATGTATCGTTCAGACTCAGTTAGTTCTATGTGCATAAGATCCCGCCTTCACCCCACCAACTCTGCTTTTGTTAACTTGTTTGTACAGCTTCACATTGTGTAAATGGCAAAGTAGTGTAAGGAGGTGATAGGGGCCTGTCCAGCTTTGACTCTGGGCTTTAGTGTTGGGAATGGACAGGGAGAGTCAGTGCTACAGCAAGGCCTTTGTTCGTCACCTGCTGCCTTGCACTCAGCTGGAATTCCATTTCTTTTTTTTCTTCACTGGAATGAAACCACATTGATTGTTGGCTCAGAAGTCTCATTGGAAGCAGAGACTGAAAATGGGGAAAAGGGAGGAAGAGAGAAAGGGATGGAGGAAGAGAGTGAAAGAAAGTACCAGATGGTCATGGAACGAGACAGGCCGAGAGATCGGGCGAGTGATAGAGAAATGCCGGAAAACCACAAACCTCCTGCAAATCTATGATAGGACTTGAAAAGGGTAACAACAGAGGAAGGGGGGAATGCATGCGAGGATAAAAGAAGGGGAGCTTGGCATCGATGCCATGTAAGCAGGTGGTGTCTGTGGACGGCTCATCCTCAGATCCTACTCAGTGGGATGCCTCATCAGCATTCCTTCCTCAAATTTAACTATTGTCAGAGAGGAATAGAGGAAACCAGTGTCTTACCAAGATTAAGTACTTGCCATGTTCCCATGACATCGAGGAAATCAGAAGAGATGCTGGCTTTGACCATTCATCACATACATTTAACAAATAAATATCTACAAGAACATCTTCGTATCTTGATAAAGGATATTTAAAACCTCTAATAATAATAATTTTGGTCATACTGTGGATTTAAATGTTCTTTTTTTGTCCATAGCCAAGCATATGAAGATTTTTTTTTTTTAACACCACACAGCTGACTAGCCTAGCGCACACTACCTGTAGCTGGTGTAATACACGCTCACAGACACTCGCTCCCGTGAGACATATTAGCTTTGTTGTTATGAACGGGGTAGGCAAATTCAGACAAGCTTTGAAGATGCCCTACCATGCCTGGTTTTCGTGCACACTTTTAGCTTGCAGGAGAATGCATGAGGGAGTTACGCTGAAAGAAAAGAAAACTGTATAGTAAAGACTGCATCAAAGTGGAGTGGTCAAATGTTCAGCTCCACCTGTACTAAGCAACTCTCTGTCTATCCATTTATCTGTCAGTCCAGACTAAGTTTCCCACTCTGTGTATTCACTGCAGGGAGATTTGGCTAACATGCTGCAGGCTAAAGGGAATTTACTCTGCACATCAAGTATGCTGTGTCTTCGGGCAAGAACGTCCAGAAAATGTGAAACAGAGATGAAAGCCTACGCTATAGTATATATTGCTGAGTAGAAATTCAGCCTCTTGTAAATCGTGGTTGATGCAAAAATGCAGGAAGCTTGCTACAATGCAGATTTTTTTTTTTTTTATTGTTCATGATAAGTACCATCATAATTAATTATGGTGCTATTTTTAGAGCTGATAAATGGCTCTTAATGCCTGGTGTAACCTACTTTTATTTCCAATTGCTCTTTCTTTTAATTTCCATTTCATTTTATTAGTTTATTTAGCAGGGACAATCAGACTAAGGTTACTAAGCAAAGCAACTTTTGCAGCAACCATAACTGAAATAATAATTATAAAATAAACGGTTCAAGAAATGGATGGATGATGATGATAATAATAATAATAATATATTTTTTAATGGGTCTTTTGGGGGAAGAAAGAAAAATTATGAAAAATTGTGTGAATTAAAAAGAAAGATAACTTTCTTTGCAATAATATGTTCTTAGCGGCACCACTATTATGAGCACGGTATTCTGATTAATATTCTGTTTGTGGAATCTGAATTAAAAGAATACTTGACTCATTGTGCCATTTTCAGCAGTAAGAAGATAATGTTTTTCCTATAATTAATGTGATAACTTACATTTTTTATGACCAATCAATAACTTTAAAAACTAATTTTGCCACTTGCTGTCAACTGAAGATGACATCACCCGTGCTCAGGAAATAGGTAACGACCAATCATGGCTCAATTTGCTGACCAAACCCAGAAAACAGATTAGGTGTGATTGGTTGTTACCTATTTCCTCAGCACATGTGATGTCATCTTCAGTCGACAGCAAGTGGAAACATCTGTTTTTTAAAGGTATTCATTGTTCATGAAAAGTAATGAAGTTGTCAAATTAATTCTGGACAAAATATGAACTTTTTACTGCTGAAAATGGCTCAATGAGTCAAGTATCCCTTTAAGCAGCAAAATCCACCAAGCAATAGTTGTTGACTAACATCACAGTTGCCCAGGGTTCAATTAATGACCAATTACGGCTCAGCTTGCAAATGTCCCGCGACCAAACTCAGAAAACAAGTGAGCCATGATTGATAGTTTCCTGTGCCCTGATCAACTGTTGTCATTTTCAGTCAACAGCAAGTAGCAAAATGGCTGCCCCCTTAGATGGATAAAAGTGGGTGGATTTTACTGCTTAATTCATATTCCACAAACACAATATTAATCCGAATATTGTGCTTTGACTAGTGTGTGTGTGTGGGAGGCAAAGAACATATTATGGAAAATAAAATTACTGACTTGACTTCTCTAAACAACTACTTTGTAATGTATTTACTGCAATGAAGGGGAAAACAACTAGTGAATAAATAAATTACATGGGCAGAATTTTGTATTTTTTCTTTTTGCACGAGATGAGTGATAGAAAGTCACTGGACTTCTCACACATAGTGCTGTTCCATTAAAGCCTTGTAGGGGGCAGTAATGCATTTGCCATTCATGGACCGAATTCAAGAAGAAGAGAAAGATGTCTCTGGACTCATGATAACAACAATGATAACAACAAAGCAAATAGTTCCTCGTGGAAAATGGCGAACACATTATATTACAGTGGACATCGGTCGACATATCAGGTGGCTGTCATCTCGTTCCCGTGTAGGAATATTTACTTGCCATTTTCCCAGCAGTATGTGGGGCGGGATGACGGCTGGCTCACTTATATGAGGTAGAGCCGCCCACTCAAACGAGCTGATTTCAGTAATGCAACAAATGTCACGCCTAAAAGCAAAATTAGTAGCCGAGCTCATCCAGTGCTGAGCAGCTCTTCCCCCACAACCCGAAAGGTCGCAGCTCGCACCATGGGAAGCTCTGTTCTAGGCTGTGGTATTAGATGTTAGCATAGTTGGATACTCAGCACCAAATTAAGGTGTGTTAACAAGGAAATAAGCCCGTCAGGTAACCTGACTGCATCACCATGCACATAGCGACGGCATTTCTCCACACTGGAACGGTCCCTCTGGATGGATTAATAATGAACAGCATTTATAATTCTGCTGACTCACTGAAATGCAACATGACTCGAGCAGGGGGCAGTTGAGCTATTGTTCTCCTGCTCTGTTTTTGGGGCTCCACGCCATTGAAGCCTACATTGCATAAATGTTTAATCTATATACACATTTTAGACACTGTTAACATTATTATGCCTTGAAGGCATTTACATGGTTGGGTACATAATTGATTCGTTTAGTTTACATTGCCCCTTTCTTTAGTTGAAATTCAATAAGTAGTGAGGCAGAGTTTTTTTTTTTTGTGGCTTCACCTTTAGAGGGATCATACTGAGGTCTATTGTAATTTGAACAGGCTTGCAATCTAAAAGCAGTACATCACATTTCTTGTCAATTTTTTCGACGTGATCTCCTAATGAACAATTTGTAGTATAGTTGCCCTGCAGGACCATGTGTCATTACTCCTCTCTGTCTGCTAACAATTTTGGGATTATTTAGTTCGATTGACCCGGCTCTATCAGTTACACATCCTGCCTTCCCCACACGACTACCCAGCGGAACCAGCGATGCTCCAGGGAGAGAAGAACCCCCTCCAATGGCCAATTAAACCATTAATTGCAAATCGGATCCAATTTAGAATTGCAGTAAATGAGGCATAGTATTCTCAAGTGTGTGTCTTGTGTGTTTGTATAAACGAGATAAAGAGAGAGACAAAGTGTGACAGGGTTTGCGTGCATGTCTGAGGGTATGAAGCTGTGCGTAGTGTTGCCCCTGTCATCCCCAATCAGTGGAATTGAGATACCTAATTGCCAGGCTCCCTCTCATTTGTTTGCCCAAATTTTTCTTTGTTTTCCTAATCAGAGGCAGGCACACAGAATTGGAGCTGAGTTGCACTTTGTTCTTTGGGCGTGCAGTACATACAGGCAAATTCGCCCACCAAGTATAGTGTAGGATCACTGCCTGACAACGTAAAATGTTATTCTGGGGAAAATCTGTCTAAAATGTCAATTACATTTTTGGTTGCAATCTTGCTAATTCGCTAGTAGGCGTTTTACTTAAATGGCTGTATATAATCAAAGTGGTTGACATGCTATTCCATTTCAGGCACACACTTTGTTGTGTCAAATTCCATGTTGATGGTACAACTGGTAGTCGGGTATAATTTTTTTCTAACTTTCCAATGGGTGCTATTGAGTGAAAGTGAGAAAGTTGAGAAAGGACAGCTTCAAGATGTGCATGCTTGCAAAAATTTGTGAGTTCGAGGGCATGTTGAGACCCTCCAAAAGGAAACTAATCTGGCATCATCATCATGAGAACCGGGTTTAACTATTGGGTACTCCTAATGGCTGCCGATAACAACTACAGATACTAATGTCAAATAAACAATTCTGACATCGACTACTCCTCGGCAGTATTTCACATGCCAAATCATCATCTGCGTCAGAAAAATAGGTAATTGTTTACAATTGTTTGGTGTCGTGTTAAATGAAATTTTAGATATCTGCAATAGTACTGCAGGTGAGAACTCAAAAATTGAATATTTGTCCTCGGTCTGAAAGAAACATGTAAATATAAAACATTTCCTCATGATATTAATAATAAAGCCCACAGCAAGTCCAACAAAAAAAATCGGAATCACATGGCAGGATGATGCAGGGCACTTCTACTCTAGTGCAAACAACATTACTGTAATTAATTTATCACCAAATTTGTGTATATTTGCCAGTGTCACTCAGACAGATCATTATGATTTCAGACAAGCCAAAATTTCTAATAAGGGTCATATTGTGTCTCATTAGATTGTGTTTGTGTACCTAGTAATGTGCCTTTTTTTTAACCCACAACCTTTGGTGGAAGAGCACAGACGGGAGCAAAATCACATTTACACGTCTCATTATATTTACTCAAGCGTACCAACATCTCATTAAATTTGCAGTTGACTCGTTTATTTATGTTGATGGGTTTAGGGGTATTGTTGTCATTATTTGTTTCACAAAGTGATCGAGGGCTCACAAGGGTCACAGGTAAATTGCAAAGATCATGCTGTAGTATTTTGTCTCAATGATAACTTTGTCAATTCAGTGCAGTGTTTGCAAAAAAATAAAAATTATTGCTGGGGTCACCATCATGGTGCCCACGAGCACCAGGTAGCTCCTGAGATTGATCAAAATAAAGTGTTGCATATTGTTTCAAAATCAATAACATGATGAGTGTCTTTAATATTATTAGATATGAATAATTAATGATATTGTAAGTAAAGCTAATAGAGCAAAGAAATGTGTATAGAACTAGTAGTCTGTCACATACTGTAAATCAGTTCTCAAGAAGTAGCTCTGTTTCAAACTTCATAGTTTTATAGGACTGTGTTTTATAATGTTGGAAAGAGCTACTTGATAATCACATAAGGCCGTCACTCTATGCACATCATATTTCACAAAACCCAATCCAGCGCAAGCCATTTTAATCACGATTGATTGCGCTGTAATGCTCAGGAGGGAATGAATACCACTCAGACCTTTTACACTTATTCTGACGTTTTTTGCCTGTGTGAGTTGTGAGTCAGTCTCTTGATTTATGAGTAATTGAAAGGCCTTGTGTACATAAATCTCTCGAGCTTACGTGCAACTCACTACTTAACTGAAATGCCGAGTTGATTTCCACAAAACTTATAATGTGTTGGCAATGTTAGATAAGTATATGTTTCAGATAGATAGGGACAAAGCTAGGGCCCTATTCTAGTGCCCAGTGCAAGTCTAGTGCAAAGCGCTGTCAGTCTAACAATGCGTAGGTGGAGGAATTTGCTTTCTTTTGTTATTCTGCTAGACTAATGCAGATAGAAGAGGGTGGGGATGGAACACAGCCAGCTCCCAGCTAATCCAAGCAGCACCCCACATTTGCTGTAAAGTCAGTGCGGTCGAGGCGCACACAGTTCTTGACGAATTAAACCAGACTTTAATGGTCTACAGTCCGCTCCGTCATTTGCATGTGACCGGATCAGATCTGTTATGTCCCCGTTATACCAACTGAGACTAAGACATTATCAAGACTGCAGAATATCGAGACCAAGCTCAAGACTTGTGGAGGTCGAGACCTAGATTAAGTTGTGTATGTAGATGATGGACCGTGACGTAAAACAGTACCGCTCAAAAAGATAACTGTCCGAAAACGCCAGCATATCTTTGCGCGGCCTGATAACATTCTCACAACGAATATTTTATTCCCTGCGCAATTATAAGTGAGTTTCCCACATTTCAGGATTTCTTAACTCAGGGTTCTCACTAAACCTGCTTTGTGAAATTAGACCCCTGTTCCTTTTCCTGCTTGTCTGCACTTATTCCTGCCCTCTCAGTTATGTATCCCCTCTCTGTTATGTATCCTTTGGTGTCTTGCTCCAGTGGATGCACTGAATGTTGCAATGTAGCCCTCTTTCATAAACACACATGAATACTTTAGGATACTTGTCAATATTATTTATCTGGTGTGACATTGGCAGCAAATGATGAGACAGAGAAGGCCACACTGGTGTTTACATACTTCTGATAAATGACTAGCTGTTTGCTTTAATAGCTACAGTGAATACAGAGAGGCGTGTAATTGCCTTTATGTGTTAGATGCTGGCGGCATGCACAAACCTGCTGAACGTATTCTTCCATCCCTCACCTCCTTTAATATTGGGTGGGTTTTCCACCTCAGGGCTTGATGTAGATGAAATGTCACTTTTAATGGAACATTTGATAGAAGCAAAACAACAGTCTGGAATATTGCCTATGTGAGTAGCAGGAAGTGCCAGGGCAAGGTCAGCAGCAGATCCCCCACCCCTTTATTCTTCTTTTAAGGAATTCATGGAGTGCTTGTTGGATATTAGCAGTGAGGCAAATGTAGCCCACAGGCAACCAGGGCAACACACTGCTCCTCTAAATAGATGAGCATGCTCGCAGGAAGTGTGCTTGCATCCACAACCACCACTTTGGGCTGGCTGAGGAACAAGCTGAGGGGAGTGGACAGCAGCAATAAGTGTCACGCCAGCTCTTCATATCTGCCCTTTCGGTTTAGTTCCATCTTACTTCAATTGCGTCTTAATTGCTTTCATATCATTAACGTGCATGAGTTGCTCTCACATTAATGAGACACAAACATCCCTTGTAAGCCAGCGTTTTTGTTGCTGTGCAAATGTCCGTCATGCACACAGTTGCATTAAACTGCTGGGTATTTCTGAGCATCAGTGATGCAGAAAGGATGAAGGCATGCCACAGGCTCCCGCATGGCCTTCCTTGAACCTCATATGTTGCAGTGATACTAGCCTTAAGAATTTATGTTGACTGTAGGCAGTGATCTTTTCTCACATGTCCTCTGGTCACACAATACTCCCATTTGGCTGTGTTGTAATTAATTCACCTATTGATTGCATCCCATATATCCCTCACGCCGGGGCAGCCTGAAAGCTAAAAGCTGCATTGTTGGTTGAATGCACACTCTGTCTTCTGATTGCAAATCAGTCCTTGCGGGAAGGAATAGCTCCAAGTATAGCACATTATATTTTCTCTGTTGCCGAGGTAATGATTAATTTCATACGACACGCAAACCGTAATTGCAGGTTTGGTGGGCGTAGCCCCTGGCCTACTAGTGGTCTTGAATTGAAATCAAGACTCAAGGAAGCTCAGCATTGATTTTTAATTCAAGCTTAAGAGCCTTAATTTGCTTTTAAAATACTGGACAACGGTTCAGATGATGCTTCTGGTTCAGATTTTCATTTTAAAAAGCTGTTTCTGTAACCTTCCTGCACATGGTGACATTTACCAAGAGCAGGACAAATACGTATAACCTGGATTCGTAGCTCAAATCTTTGTACGCATATTTGTTTACCATTGAACCACCAAATGTCACATTCATTTTGAATGGGTTACTAAGTGTACTTTTGCCAAATAAACACGTCATAATCCACAAAGAAAGGAAACATCCAATTTGATCATAAAGGTAAATGGAGTGCACGTATATTGCGCTTTATCTATGCCATATGTATTCCAAAGCACGTTATATTCACATTTTGAAAACATATTTGATTGTACTGAGACTGTATGTGCAGCAAAGTCAACCTATGGAGAGCTTTTCCTTTTTTGTTTAAAACATCTTACTTATGCTTGCAGAATCTCTTGCCAAACACTGGCTAACAGCAGAACCAAGTGTGTGTGTTTTTTTTCCGCATCAATCAAGTTTTAAATCCATCCGCGTCGTCCATTCATGTTGTGTCTGTCGTAGCGGTTAGCTAGCGCTAAGCTAACCTAGGATAATTTGTCCAGCAATCCAGCGTCCATGTTTGCAAACTCCATTCATGCTTGGACAGCGTCAGAAACCAACAGCGAAGCAAGGACAAAGGCGTTGATAGACTGCATTGATGGGCTTTATTGATTGACTGCATAACAGTTTAATATAATGATAATTAGCTGGCTAAATCTTCCCATGCATAAGTAAAAATTTGGGGGGGATGCCGCTTGTTGAAGAGCGTGTCGCACGTGTTGCCATTCAAATATTCCTGTGACACTAGTACACATTAATATGCTAGGATATGATTCATTCTCACTCAAATCCGAAACTTCTGATTCAGCATTCGTTTGCATCTCAATTCGAGCCACCACCAATTATGCATAGACTGACAAATCCAGAGACAAATAAAGGGATTCTGTACATGCCCCAGCAACTTCATCGTATTTTTCACACTAAACTTAAACTTCATAAACCTTGAAAGAATTCCGTGATGAGCAGTCCAACATTGTGAAGAAGCAAAAAAAAGTTTTCAAATGTCCAACCACTGTCAAGTTGCCTTGAGTAAAATACAAACATGCAGTCTTTCCAACATTTTATGTCCCAGAGGTACAGCTCTGTAGTGTAGATCAGCTATCAAAGAAAATAAAAGGGCAAGTGTGGGGAAGAAAGATTCAGAAGAATGTCCGTGCCAGTAAAAGTACAAGACAACTCTTGAGCTGAACTAAAATTCGCTGCAGATGTGCCAGGGAAGATTTTTTAGAACGGCTCACCTTAAGTCAGCCTGTATGGCAGAAATGGCATGAAAGTTGGGAGAATGCCGTTGTCATGGAAACTAAATTCAGTTCCGCTGACAGGCAGGGTGGCGGCTGTGCTGTGTTCCTTCATCGGATGACAATGGCCACCGACAAAGACGTCATCCTGAGAAAAATGGCGCCTGTCACTCGCAACGAGGGTTGACATTGCCTTTGCTGAGGTCACATTGTCTTCAGCAGTCCAGTGAGGATACGAAAGGTTCTACTCAATCCTTACACTCTTTGAATTTGAAGAGCACTTCCCTCAGGGCCTGTTTAAGAAAACATATTGCCAGACAGGAGAGGAGACATGGTGATGACCTGTAGCAAGAAGATGGAGTCCTGTTCTTCATATTTTATGAGTGTACAATGTGGAGTAGCTGAACTGTGTAAGAATATTGTTTTAAAAGAAACCTTCAACGTGTTCTTTTGCTTATCACGTTGAAGAAATGCATGACTAATATTTTCAAGAAAGATAATACAACTCATCATTATTAGATGACAGAATGGTCTGTAATCCAGAAAGTATACGAGACACATCTTCTAGAATATTCCTACTCAATGACAAACACCGTCAATATGTATTTGTTTACTTGATGTGTTTGCTATGTGCTGGAGGCACGTTTTACAGCAGCCGATTTTCAATTAAAAATGTCCCCATCTCCCTCAACATTGAGAGGTGTGATCACTGCTTGTCACTTAAACTCAACACAAACATGTTTATTTTTGGCCTGGCATTCATTTAATGGCCTTGCCAAGGTTGATGGAAATGAGAGGAGGCAGAAGGAGCTGATGAACTCCACCGTTATTAGACGGGCTGCCTCTTTTGTTTGGCTGCCTTTTTTTTGTGTCCTCCGCTGCTGCATAAAAGACCGTGTATGAACAAGTCAACACAAACATTACCCTGCATAACTGCTCTATCACATAAAGTAAAACACTTCAACTTTGCTATCGTGAAACTTTTGAGTATACATAAAATAGTTGTCACTTGTATCTTGTGAAGAGGAATTGAGCAGTGACTTGACACTGCGGTCTGCTCGTGTTTCTGAAATGTAGAACACTAGAGGGAAATTTTGGAGCACAGGAGCAGACAAAATTTTGCTCTTATTCTCTTGGGTGCTTTCTTATCTTTGTTGTTGTTGTTGTTCCTGAACATAGAGAATGCAAAAGTTGGATTTTTTTTTTTAACAAATCCTCTGAGAGGTAAAATAATAGCTTACCTGTGCTGCATTCTCTGCATCAAATAAAATATTGATGTGTGTAAAATAAGTGGAAGCATTTCTAAAGGTATGGTAAAACAGAAAATAATTGTTACGTTACCCTCAAGGGACTCTGTTTTATGCACACGTTAACATTTTAATCAGGCCAATACAGAAGAATGAAATATTATAGGGGACTGATTTATTGATTCTTTACAGAAATGTTTTATAATTGTGGTGGCAGTTTGCAGTGGTATAGAACATGCCTCTGTAGTTTCAAAGATTTATTTTTTGTTTATCAGAATTAAATTTATTGGCAAAGTATGTAAAAACACCTAAGGAATTTTATCTTCACAATCACAATCTGTCCAAGAAACACAAAAAAATAACAATGACCAACAGAGGGAGACAGAACAATAACCCTGGTGGTTCGCTAATTAATAGGGACGTAACGATAACTGCACTATTGTGATATTGCGATATTAAAACTGCCACAATATCGTCGTCGATATTAAGAGCAGCACACCTGTTAAAGCAAGTCAGGTTGATTTCCATATGTGCAGTTCTAGCCCCCTCTGGTGGCTAGTTTTTTAGTGCAGTTTTAATTTTCACAAGGCATGTTTCGGCCCTTCTATGTTTAAAATCCACTCTAATGGTCAGATGAAGGGAAATGTAGTATGCTTGTGAACCGAGTCAATATGTGGAGGAACTCAATGTGTGCGTGCATTAGCAAGTAAGTGCCTCAATAATAAGTGTTATTAGCGATTGTAGGTTGTTTATATGCATTGCTGTTATATATATATATATATATATATATATATATATATATATATATATATATATATATATATAGTTAATAGACTTAAAGTAATTAATTTCCATCTTTACCTTTTTTCTTTCAATAGTCTTGCACCTTTACAAATTGGACCATACAGGGGCACTGACGAAATATGGTTTATTGAAATGCATATAATAATATACCAGACAACCTCTCCAGCATTCATATAATAGACTGTGAAGAGACCCAAGGGAGATTGTTAAAATAGAACGACAGGTTAACTAAGACCAGCGGTGAAGTATTCCCATGTGGGAATCATCAAATAGATACCGAAGCGATAGATGGCAGCCTTTCGCTGCCGACTAATAGTCACACATTGGACACATAACTGCAAGAATGGGTCCCAAGTGGTTGTGAAATACTTCACAGTGGCCATTACCTTGTGGTTGTCAGTAGAATCAAGGCTATAGAAGGAAGCAGAGACAGATTGGCGAGCAGGCAGGGATGTACTTTGTTGGCTTAATGCCTAAATGGGACTGTTGGGAGGTGCAGCGGGGTGGCCGAAATGGTGATAATCCGACATGGAGCAGAAAGAAACAGAGGTGCTATTGGTGGTAAGAGTTTCGATTGTATCTTTCTGGCCCCCGAAAAGCAGAAGGGGCTTTGAAAGTGGCTTTAGTATCCATATTTGTTTTTCACCATCTTCATTTCCTTTCATGCGCTTTCAGGATGGAATTAATCACCTTCTGCCCTCCCTACGTACCTGCTCTTGATCTCCCCAAGGCTGTCTACCATGCTTTCTGGTCTTAATAACACACATTCAATGACTGCAATTCAAGATACTGGTAAATGAGATTAGTTTCAATGGCGAGAACATGAGTACAGACCAGGGAACAGAAGATGAGAGAGGAAGAAAGTGGGAATTTGTAAGTGTGTCAATTAGCCTATCAAGCACCACCTGCCTGCCTGCATGGCTTCAAATTCAAGTTCTTTCCATTAAGGTTTGTCATTGCGACTCCACGAGGCTCGCTGCAGCGTACCAAAATGAGCCAGCAGGTGCATGATAACTGAGATCATGTTTATGATGATAGTGCAAGTAGAAGTGATGACGACACACTGACAAAGATGTGGCTTATTCCTTTTTGTTGAAATGTCGCTAAATCTATGAAAGCGCTTCCATCGGGAAATGACTCTCATCCAAACTGCAGCGTAAGATACCATATGTTAATGGTGGCAGGTGTGTCGACTGTGAGCCAGTGCAGTCTTTCTTCTTTCAGGTATGACACAGTCCACAATGTCGAATCTCCGACGTATGCTCAATGTAGCGCTTGTCACAAAGATGGAAATGTGCACACACACGTACAAATGCACACACTTAGCTAAATGTCAATTGTGTGCGATAAAGTCTACACACGCTTTGCCTACAGGGATATAAAAGGCCAACAGAGGAGCACTTGGCTGCCTAAAACCTCCAGAGCATTCGTCAGCGCCTCCTATCATCCTACATCGGGGCTTTGCATTTAAACTAAACATCTGGCTGTGTCAGCACCAGTTCATCGCAGCTGGAACAACGGTAGACACCCACCTTCCCTTTTTACTTCCACCACTATATCGGGAGGCTCCATTCACAGACATCGCTCTGGGTCTGATTTAATACTGTGAACATGGTGCAAACCAAGGATGTTGTAGTGAACGGAAAATAACAAAGCAATGAAAACTACAACTGATTTTAAAAAATCATAAATGTTTTTATTTAATTATTTTTTTAAGATAACTGTTTTTCTTGCTATCTATTTATCTATGAATGTAACGAACATTGTAAAGTAGTGAAATACGTGTCTCATAGCACCCATAAATCTGAAAGGCCACTTGAGAAGAAGGCTATGTACTGCACTAATACGCGTATATCAAGGCAACATTTGATGTTTAGCCGTTTTTATTGTTAATAATGAATATGGTGAATAAATAGTAAATCCATAGCTGATTTTTATGGAAGCTGGAAGTCATGTTAGCTGTGTAACGGGCTAGCAACCAGCACCGCCATATCAGGGCGAGGTAGGACTGAATTTTATTTATAAATGTAATACGACCTTCAGTGAATACTGGTTACCACTTCCTCGTATCTTCCATGATACTTTTAAAATGGCTTCACTTGAAGGACACATCACAGCCAGTTCCACTTTCTCCCCTTGATTGAAGACCCGTTTGCTAACAATGAACTGTGCAAGAGGAGCCAGGCAGGCCCAGTTTTCATAAATGTACCTGAAAAGTGATTACATCCTTTTTTCATAACTGAACAAAATACAGCTACAGTGTTTTGAATTCTGAATATGTAACGCTGGCACATTATATTCCATTACTCAAGTTGTAAAAGCATGTATAGGTGTCAGAGTGCAAATCACATATGCAAAAACGTGTAAATGTGATGCAGAAAGTAATACAAGAAGACACCCACTGCAATGCAACTGTTCATCGCTATTACTGGTGATAATTAATACCTGCCCTGCATTAACAGTAGGGTGGAGACCCTCCCATTTAGATGCTTTTAGCCTCCAGGAAAAGTGCTTCAATATTAACGCGATTGTAATTCCAAGGGTTGCAGCATACATTTTACATTATATGCAAGCACTTTACACAACACAAGTGATTTGGCCCTCGGGTTGTTAACAAGAGGTTAAGACAATGAATAGGGACATGACACTGCAGAAGGAGAAGGGAAGCTGTGCTTCTGGAGATTATCATTAAAGACGCGCCAGGAGGGAGTCACGTGACCCAATGGGG
This sequence comes from Leptonotus elevatus, assembly GCF_054856555.1. Lineage (NCBI taxonomy): Eukaryota > Metazoa > Chordata > Actinopteri > Syngnathiformes > Syngnathidae > Leptonotus > Leptonotus elevatus. Next base: position 7,054,687 of record NC_141248.1, read on the forward strand.
GCAGTCGTATTCAATTGGAGCTAATGTTCTCTACTTATTATCCTTACCAAGCGCAAAAGTGCATAGGCATTACTTTTCCCAACCCCCGTGGATGGTGACAATATAAAAAAGATGTAAAGTTTAGCTATATAAAGCCATAGACATACAGTATACATAGAACCCACTTTAAGTGGTTGGCCTATTGTTGCTGTATGGCAATGGACCCACCATTTTGGGTGAGGTAGATTTGCGTAGATATGCTTAAAAATCCTTGCAAGTAAATGGACTGAACTTGATAACCTGACTACCTACAACATGCACAAATTGATTGTCTCCAATTCATTCACCATTCGCACACTATGCACTATGCATTGGTAGCTGTAAACACACATGCAAACATTGGGAAAATACTAGTGCAGTTAAAGCGTTAACTAATTAATCACAACAAAACATCGCATTGATCATGTATTAACGCAGATTAATCACACTATTAATTTTGGCCGCAGATGATCTTTTAGCTTGACAGCGGATGATTACGTTAAAGATAGCACATGTTGTGTTTGAGCAATAAAAATATATACATGCATTAAAGTAATAAGAAATGTTTGCGTATGACATTCAGAATGTTTGTTCATTTTTTTCCATTTTAAATTATGCAATACAATTAAAAGTGCATTTTAGGCCCGGGTCTCGGTGCTACGGGGGCCGGCGGGGGTGGCTGAGGTTTGATGTCGTGCCCGCCACGCTCCAGTGGACGTCCTGGCACCTCGGGCGGGACCCAGTATCCGGGGGGCGAGCCCTATCGCCCCGCCGGACGGGTCCCATATGCCCGCCGGGGTCCTGGTGGGGTGGGTGGGGGCTTGGTGGGCCGGTGCGCCTCCTGCCCCCGCCCGGTTGGGGAGGGCCCCGCTGGTCACTCCTCTTAACTTTTATAGACATATAGGGCACATAACACACTTTGGGGGGTGGGGTAGGGTGGAAACACCGTCTTCACCCTACAACTCCCCTCCAATTTTAATACACCACACAACTTGTGTGGGGGGGGCTTGTGGGGGTGCCATCGGTTGGGGGCCGCAGTATAGAGCAGTGCTGCGGTCCCCTGTCCCTGTCCCCGCCCCCCCCCCCCCGCCCTATCTATTTTTTTTAATGCACCACATACACTCAGTAACATGCTTAAGTGGCGGGTGGATCGGAACGTGGGAATATCATTTCCATCGGCTCCGGTTCACCTGCTCCTAATTTTAATGCACCACACACACACACTTGTATATACACTGGGTGGGGTCACATTCACGGTTTAGGGGTAGAGTTCGCCAGTCGGCGAGCTGGCGAACTCAGTAACAGGGGTTAATTTTCACAAAGAACGCTGGGGTGACGACCGGGGCCTTCCCCCGCTGGGCCTGGGGTTCGGGGGTGTCGGCCGCCCTCCGGTGCCCCCATCTCCCCCTTCTGCCCCCGGTGTTCCGTCCTTCCACACGGCGGGGGGTGGGGTGGGCGCGACTGCCCTCTCCGCTCCGCTGTCCGGCCCCTCTTCGGCGCCGGTGCCTGGGTGCGGGTGGTCCCCGGGGGCTGGGGGTCGGGGGGCTGCCGGTTGGTCGGGGTGGGGTCGGGGGGGGGCGGCTTTGTTGGGGGGGGGGGGCGGTGGTGGGGGTTGCAGGGTGGGGGGGTGCTGGGGGTGGGGGGTGTCTGGGGGATTGGGGACGTGGGGGCGGCTGGGGCTGGGTTGGGGTGGGTGGCGGGGGTGGGGGGCGGGGGGTCGTGGGAGGTGCGGGGGTTGGGGGCGCGGGCCGTGTTGGGGCGGGGGGCGCTCCTGCTCCTGGGTTTGCTCTCCGGCCGGTGGCCCTGGCGGGGCCCGGGGGTCGTCCTTTGGCGCTGCCGCGGCCTGGGGGGCCCTGAGGTGTTGCGCTTGCTCTGTTCCGGCGGGGGTCGACGGCTCCCCTCTTTGGTGGAGATTTTCATGCATGCCAGATCCACCACACCAGCATCTACCGAAACTCAGACGCAATCTGTTTCCTCCTCAGGTTATTGAATCGGTGGAGGCTGGTGTCTGCGGATCTCACGCGGCTTCGTCTGTCCTTCCTTCCTTTTCTCGGTCTCTCCTTTGGTCTCTTGAGGCCTCCCTGATTTTATGTTTTTTGGATTTGTTGGGGTCTGGATGTTTCTTGGGCTGGGGAGGAGTTCTGGTGGGGGGGTGTCTGGTCGGTGCTGGATTTCACCTTCCTTGGTTTTCTTTGGTCCCCTCGGGTCTCCTGGTGTTCGGTTTAGGTGAACGGTATGAGATTTTTTCTAATAGGTTTTCTGGTGAGCTAACAAATACACGCACGCACACACACATACTCACCCACACACACACAAAAAAAAACAAAAATAATAATAATAATAATAAAATAAAAATAAAAATAAATAAATAAAAGAGCAATGATGATGACATTTCCGAATGAACAATACTGAGCTCTTATAGGGAAAAAAAAGAGAGAAAAAAAAAGTGCATTTTAGGTTTCTCTACTCCAACACTCCTGATTCAATGATCAGGATAATTATCAGGCTTCTGTAGAGCTTGCTGATGAGCTTAGTTCCCGTCCACACGATAGCCAGTTTGAATGTATCCGCACAAGTTTCTTACTGTTTAGGCCGTTTGTGCTACACACGTGTTCTTGTGTTTAGTTTTTTTCACATTTGTGCTGTGTGCCGTCTTCATTTACTTTTAACCAGTAACATATATTACACATATTTGAACAAATCTCACAAGTGTTCCCTTTATTATGACACAAGAATTATTCAAGTAGACCTTGTGGTTGCAGAGATATCCTGTTTTTATTTTGGGTATGCAATTTTTGAGCAAAAGCCTGAAAAATAGCTTAGGGCTTAAAGGGTTAACCTAAAGTTATTCTTTGTTTTACACATGGCCAAATCAACAACAGTCGTTCCTGCCATAGAATGCTCAAACAATGTGCGATTTGTCATTAGATTTTTTTTTTTGATACACACACTGAGAGGCACACGTGTTCCATGAATCCCATGTTGATTAATTATCGCAAGGTCTTTGAGTATTTTGTTAACACATCCCAAAGGGATGAGAGGGACATAAAAAGTATTATTGATGAATACGTTTGAGGGCTAATCTTCTCAAAACCGGCCACCTGTCTGGAAAAACATGGAACATTATCATGCATTGGCGTGTGCAGGTTGATTGATAAGAACTGAACTAAAAACTGCACACATGGAGGAGGAGACGAAACAATAAAAGCCGGCAAAGTGAAATCCCTTCAGGCAGTGGTTATGTTAACTGTGTCGCAATGAGAACTACATTGGTCTTCAAACTACTTGTCATTCTGCAACCATTCAGTAACTTTAGTGCAATAATTAATCAAAAATAAACATACAGCGTGTGACAGTAAGACTTTTATATTCGGCACTAATCAGACAAGTCATTAAGCGGTAATGAGCCAACACTTGACTGCTCGTATCAGGTTTGGGGTTAGTTTAGTATGTGTGCAAAGGTACACACACAGTAATACGCATTCACCCCTACGCGTAAACACACACACCAGCCAGCACGCCTGCAGTCCCACTCCAATTATGGCAGCATCTCACCCGGGAAGAAGCCCACTTACCCACCATTACTTTATGAATAATTGATTGTTTGTGCCAGTGTTATATTTGTAAATACATGTTTGCACTCTGATTAATAGTTTTGTCGACATACTTATTTGTTCAATGTGATTTGATTTAAATGTATTATTTATTAGCTGAAATTGTACTCACAGCAAGGGCAATAAGAATATTCGACTAAGGCCCATAGCAGGTGGTCGTGTGTGTTTGTGTACTGCTACATGATGTTCTGAACAATTTGTCGTTCTTTCAGCATGTGGTTGCCAGCTGGATTCACAGCTTCTTTTTTAAGTATTTGTCATAACACAATGCAAGAAATTAAAGGAAAGATATATGAAAATGTGAATTGTGTCCTTCATAGAAGAAAATAACATAATGGTTCCAAGCTTCTGTGACCAGAACCACGGGAGATATTTTTTTATTTTTGCCAAGTGCATGAGAGATGACATTTTCGACTCGCTTTTGATTAAGGAAAGGAATAACAGTCCTTTTAGTCAAATGTATAGCAATCTACGTCATTACATTCTCTGAATGAGTCTCTCTCTCAGAGCTAAATTACTTTTTTTTTTCTAAAGGAGTAGCAAAGAGCAGTTTTGGGATGTGTTCAGTTTCGTTTGGATTAAACAAACTGTTGGCATTACTCTGGCGGTGGTAGTTTGTTTGATGAGGAATAAACCCTCTCATCACTGTTGCGCACCAGAAACAGATGCAAAGTAGAAGAGGTTTGGGTGGTTGTGCCCACTTGTAAACAAACTCTAGTGTGTTTGTGAACGTTGCATGGGCCAAAGACAAGGTTGTTAGTTAACGATGGAAGGAAGAATACGGAAAAAAAATTTGTGCATATGCATCAACATAGGACAGAACATTGGCACAACTCTGCCCATTTTAAAGAAGCTGTTTGGATGTGTCAGCTCAGCGTGTAAAAAAACACTGACATTTGGCAAATATGAAAACGAATAAGAACTCAGATAGTGTTCATTTTCATAGAGTTGCTGGCTCACATTGTTTGATGTGACTGTAGTTGCATTCTGGGAGAGAACGACCAAAGTACGATTGCATAGAAATGGAAATGTTCAGTTGTTTTGGGAATAAATGTATTTTAAAAAATAATGAAAACTCAAAAGTCACACAAATCCAAACATGAAGAATTGATCTAAAAGAACGTTTACGAGCCGAATGTTTGCAGGGTCTGTTCAATGTCGTAAATGTTTGACGCTTTTAATGGTTTTTCTTGTCTCAAAGAACTTTTGAACATGTTAAAAATTGACGTTCACGAGGATAGAAACGACAAAAAAAAACTGGCTAAAATTGTTGTCGAACGTTCGCAACCTTGAATGAACCCTGATGAGAAATCAAAAGTTGATACATTTGCAACCAATCTCAAACATTCACCCCTCAGTGGGACACAGGCTTAAGGCTTCAAACTAAATTTCCTTGCGACAAGAAAAAAAAACACTAAAACTATTGTTCAATGTCTGGTAAACATTTATGACCTTTAACGAACCCTGACGAGAAATCAACATTCGCTACCTTCATGAGCACTCGCAATTGTTCACCGCTCAGTGGGATATGTAATATATAATAGGAAGTGAAGAAAGGGGAAAGTTGGCTGTTGGTGGAAAACAAGCAAACTCAAACATTTACTGTTACTAAGCTAAAAACTGCTTCAAGGTTTTGCTTTCCTGTGAGTCGCTGAGCTAATATGTTGTTGTGTAACAACTGTTTTTCAGATCTGTGTTGCATACAGTCCTGTCTGTATTTTTGTTCCATTTGCAGTGCCTGTATGGGTAATTAATTGTATAACAATGTGTAATGTATGTTATTGTTAGCAGTGGTTTACGGTTGCCTCCATCATTGTTGTGTGACCAAAAAAAAAAGCTGTGTTTCCTTTGAAAAGACTGAAAGTTAATGTTAAAAGCTCATCAGACAAAACTACACGTACATACAAGCGGCGCAGTTTCACTTTCCAAGACAAGACAAACATAGAACCTCATTAGTGTGTGCGGGTATACTGTATGTGAAAATGTACACGCATTTGTTAGTTTATCTCAGTTTGTGTCCATGTACTCAGAAGTGCAAGCAGGCTAACTGGAAAAAAACGTGAAAAAGCAATGCTGCTCTGCACCATATGCCAAATAAGCGCCTGCCTGCCAATTTGTGTGGGATACTGGCAAGTGCTAGCAAGGCTGAATTTTTGACAGAGGGAGATGAATAATTGAACATGTGCGGAGGGAAGTTCTATTGGGATATCCATGCAGAGAGAGAATAGAGCTACGCGGGCTTTCTATGAGCAAAACCCTCATTTAGATGTGGACGTGTGTTCCTTTTTTTTAACGAGTCAATAAGGGAAATAACTTTTTAAATGAACTCAGATGGCTTTGCGTTGAGACGTAAACTTGATAGAACATAACTTTGAACTTTGATTGTAACAGATGCAACCAAACAGGCCACAAGCTGGCATCTGGCAAACGAAGCAAAACTATGAAAACATTTATAGGCACCGCAAATGTATTTTATATTTGTATTAAATAATTAAACGCACAGTGAAACAGACTGCCTTTGACTAACTGCAACACTGTTGCAACTGCTTACTGCTGAAGGCCTTACATCATCATGGGGCTTCTAAGCCCCCCTGTCTTTTTCAGTTGCTGGAGTGTATTATTCAGACCATATGTTCAATACGTTTTATGACATGGCCGGTTTAGAAGTCACAAATCATTTCAAAGAGTTTCAAGGCTAAAAGAGGGGCATATCTACTGAGGCAAAGAGGTCAAGCGAAATACCGGTCAGCATACATCAATCCAACAGAGCAGGTTTAGCCTTGAAATAAATGCCAGTGAGACTTGTTGGCCATGTTGCCACAAGCTATAAAGTATGAGAAAACTTTCATGAAGGTTTCAAGCATATGAGCTATGTGCCCATGTTCTTTGCTTCATGTTGTTACCGTTACATTCGGTGTCATCATTTTCAGGAAGTCCGTCATCCATCAACATCCTCTTTATCCAAATCCACCTGGCTTGCATGCTGAATCGTTCAGGTCTTGCAGTTAAAGAAGGTGAAGGCTAATTTGAGGTTGCGTTGCTGTACTCTTAACTACAATAAATCTGTCCTGGGGAAATTGGAAGTCACAAGGTTGCAATGTTTAGACGAAATTGTGTGGTTTATGATTAAGAAACAAATCAAGTGGATCTGATAACAGTTGGTATTTGTTTAGCAAAGTTCCTGCTTAAAATAGCTGGGTGAGGAATGCAAACAAGAGCGATGGAGATTGCTTGGGATCACATCTGAGCAAGAGAATCAGCTCGAGGACACAAGAAGGAAAAGAAAAGTTCAGAATTTCCAGGCTTGTCTCTTCACTTTCCATCACCTAGCGTTGGTGTCAAGGCCTGAATAATTACCAGCGATCATTCATGTGTGTGCGATTCGTACGCATAATTTCACAATTTTTGTCATTGGCTGTTTAAAGATTATGTCAAATCTCAGGGAGAAGTTATATTGCAGCCTGATACTGATGTGAAAGAAACCACAATTTCAGATGTTTGGCTCGTTTGGGGAGCACCAAGCTTCAAACAGCAAATGCATTTCATCAAAGCAATTTTTCTCTAAACTACATTGCTTGCCATGACAAATGTTGCAACAAGAAGAGAATCGAAAAGCAGAGGTAATTACGGAAGCACCATCTATGCGGCCAATCATTATTTGCCCTACATGAATTAAAGCCCTCTTGGCGAGCCATTGAGGATTTTATATTTCTTGTTGACGTGTCTTATTGTATTGGCAATCTGTAGCAAGTATGATTCCCACTAGACATAAAAGACTCCTTAGGATGATCTTCGTGTTCTTTGTTTTATTCTGCTAGATAAATTAAGACATTACCAGCCCAAAAAAAACTTGCACAATCTCGAAATGCTTCATTGACTTGGCATAACGTCACATTTTTGTCTTTTACTTAATAATGTTAGTGTTCACGTATGTTACCCCACCCAGAGCTGGACTGACACACACCCAAAAAAATAAAATAATCAGCTCTGGCATTTTGACTTAGACCGGCCGGCTCACCAGCTCATGCTTGTTCGGAACCCCTTCTGTAACTGATACACAGTCAGGGTTTCATGAAATAAAATGCACACATATCAATATCCTCACCTTGCTCAACACACTCTTAATACTGTACAAGCAGGATCAAGTCCAAGTAAAAAGCAATGCTTTGCTGAGTTTAATTTACTTGATAATTTCCTAAAGCTTAATTTACACACTAATAAGCATGCCATCATTTATGTGTGTGTGTGTGTGTTATTTTTATCTTTATTTCAATCTCCCTTTGTTGAAGTTTTGCACTTGGCAGGGATCTTTTTGTTTTGTTTTGATGCTCTTCTAGTTCTAGTTTGCTTCCAGCACTGGAAGTGTTCTTCCATACTTGGTTTACAGCCACCACAGTACATTTGGATCATTTATTTATTGTTAAATTACCAATGTCACATTCTGCAGAGAAAAATAAGTGACATTATGAGGAAATGCGTATTCATCCTGAGTCTTAGTTTTAGCCACAAATATGGCTCACCCTTATTTATTCACGTTAAAACACTCTCCTACTTTTCGACTTCTGTACTGCTGAGTCATCACATTCCATGAGGGATAGTTCAGAATGAAAGGGAGAAAAAAAGAGTACGGAAGTAATGAATTTAAAGAGTGATGAAAGAGTAAACGGGGGAAGTGTTTGGGTAATGCCTTTGTGCCCTTGGACTGTTGATGCAGCCATCCAGTAGACTGCTCATCACTCAGCAACCTACACGTCATCCCCAAAATCGATAGCTGTGTGGTTTGGAAAAATATCAGTTTTGAGTGTTCAGTCTACCTGCATTATAGATTGATCCTGCCTGTGTCTTACCGCGCTCCTCCGTGCCCCTCTCCGCAGTGAGGCATCTTATAGGCCTTCTCGATGTGAAGTGGCTGCTGGCTCATCCTCTCACAGCTTAATTGGCTCTACCAGAGGCTGGAGGGTAAGGTGTAATTGTGATGAGAGAAAATGCTGTGCTTGGGTGGTTTTAGTGTCCTTATCTATAATCTCCGGATTGATTATGGTATTTCTGCCAGCCGTGCAAATTGTTGAACCCCATCAACTGCAATTGGAAACCACCTTAACTCTGTCTTGGCCACAGCACAGTGCACATCAGCAAACTATAAACTGAATGATGCATGTATACTGTTGATGAAGCTGCAATTTGATGGCTGGCTGATCACTGCTAGTTGTTTAATTTTTTTCTCAAGGCAACAGTAATATTTTAGACCTAGTATATAGGACTGTTCACTCAAATTGAATAGCAGTTTGGCTGTTGAAAACAAACACCGAATCAGAATTTTCCCATTACAGTCACAAAGTGTTGTAGCATTTTTTCAACGGAGAAGAATGTTTGGATGGAATATCCAGTCTCTCTTTGTACATGCGCGGAAGCTACATTTGAGTAGATGCTCGGAAATGGTTGTGTGTGAATGTCTGGGAATATTTGTCTGCTAAATGTCTCACTGTTCGCCTGCTACGGTTAACGCCTTGCTGTTAGCATCTTATGCCGTCCTATCAACAAGCGAAATGGAGTTAGTAAAAGTGGACACTGGCCGGACCCGAGAGACGAACTAGCTTAGCGCTAGCTAGAATGAGGCTTGTAGCAAATGGATTTAAAAAGGGGCCAGAGAGAAATAACATCGGAGAATAAAGTAAGTTACTTTAACTGAAAATAATTTCCTTTGGTTGATAAACTGCGTCAGCGGCCCAGTGTAAACTACACTCTGATATGTTTGAATGAGATGAGTGAGTAAGGCTTTGTAAACATATGATGACGCGCTGTATAAGTGTACTTCATTTACCATATCATATTTTGGACCAAATGGGATTTTTCAATTGTTGATTTTGGCTGTGGGTTCAGGTAGTAACTAGACCACACTAGCAAGGTGCACTGCAAAAAACAAAAGATGTTTGCTTTTTGTGCAGCCATGTAATCAACAAAGTTAGATATAACTGAGATTTAAAAAAAGACAAGAAAAACATAATAAGTGTGATCATTACAGGTTATTTCGTAGCCCTCCCTGTAACCCTAACCTTGCCAGCAAGCTGAATTCTCGCGGTATTTGTTCACTAGCACTACAAGAATCCATCTTGTACTGATCCCGCTGAACCGTTCGCAACCAACCTTTTTTAGGTTGGACTAACCAGGCGTTTTTTAAGGCGGGACATGCAGCTGTGACGAAACCAGGAAATGTCGACGCTGGGGGAAACAAACATACCTAACACAGACAAATTAGGTCAAATTAGGTGAGGTTACTGTAGCCCTCCTACAAGTTATCTTATAAATCAGTTACACACACTTTAAAGCATTCAAGAGCAGACTGCAGCAACTATGACTATTTTCATAAATATTAAGAGATGCAGATCAGTTATTTTGGTGTTAAAGTGAAACAACTCTAGTGTCTTTAGACACACATTGGCATGCATATGAATTGAACATTGAGTCAGGTGAAGTCCCAGTCTTTCAGAGTGCCTCCTCTTCTCTCACCCTGCATTACCAATTAAAGCAGTTTTTTCTGCAGCAGCTCTTGAACGAATGGAGACAGCCACTAAACTCTTGAAGTCAACTCACAAAGGACCTGTGCGGCAGATGGTTTGTGTAAAGGTATATGCAAAGAGGTACTGGGAAAGAACGAAACAAACAAGCATGAAAATAGCATCCTGTGAGAAGCTCTTATTTGTCACCCAGTTTGCGACTCACCATTATCAAATTGTGAACTGCTGAAGAATGCTGGCCGACCTATCAAACAGCAATGTTTGAGTTATTTCCTTAAAATGCTTAAAAACATCTGCAGGCATTTATTGAGACAATTCATGTATTTTTCACAAAAATAAAAGCATTGACAGCTCTTGATGTTGAGCTCGGACCAGCTGTCCCAGCTGAATAAAGCAAACGCCACAGCCTATGCCTACAAAGGCTGACACGCTTGTGTCACGGCACAGGAGGCCGAGCTTAACGGCTGTAAATGCATTCGCACCCAACGGACTTCCAGATGTTGTTAGAAGTCTTATCACATGTACCTTTGAATGCTTTTATGTTTGTTAGCTAGCAGCAGTGTTGTCACAGTTCTCTTTAAAAAATAACTTCGTTACTTAACTGGGTTTACATGGAGACTTTTTAGTGATTCCGATTGAAATCATTCTGAATGAAGATCTGTGGTCACCTGTTCACATGTGGCGTGGTCCATTCCGATCTGCCGTTTATATCCGCGGGACACACGAACATCGATCACGTGAATGATCAGGATATAGTCTATTCGTCATTTAGCACAGTAGTTGTGATAGTGTTAACACTTTTATAGAAGCAACATCATGATAAAAAAACTAGTTTCAATTACTTAAAAACAATTTCTCCCCTCGCTGACAAGCTTTAGGGAGATGCCGCCATTTTAGTGGGTGGAAAAGATGACGTCATGATGCATTTACATCAAGACAGAGCATGCTGCCTGACGCAGCATGGCTATTCCGAATGAAGTGTATACATGACACTCGTTCGGATTGACGAAATGAATATACCACCCCTGTGATTTCGAATGAAATTCCATTCGGATTCAGCCTTTTCATTCCGATTAAGGTCTTCATATGGAGCATTTTCATTCGGAATACATGGCTCCATATAAACCAGGCTATGGACTTGCCTTGATTTTGAAAGTAACCAAGTAATAACTAAATTTAGGGGCTTCTTACACTCACACAATCTGGTGTCACTTTCTTTTTAATTAACCTTGAATGTATACTGTTTATTCATTTATTTTAATTGTATTTTTTTTACGTAGTGTTATTGAAGCTGCATAATATTTTGTAGACTGCACAGAATGTGCAATAAACCTTTATATTTTTGTTTTTAGCTGACACAAACTCAAAATAATAGTTCTGATTTGAAAATACAAATCTATTTGACTCTGTCCTGCATTGGTCTGTAGAAGTACATACATTCTACAAAGTAAACTTTTGTGATATTTGAAGAGTAACTATAATCCTATCCCACTGAGCTGCGAATGTTGCCCAACGATGCGAATGTTGCGATTTGTCAGAGTTTGAAAGAGTTTGGAAAATGTCGCATTTGTGTTGCGTTTGTGTTTGTAATTCGTATTCGTTATAAAACGGCAAAGTGCTTTCCGAGGTCCCATTCATTAATTCACTCTGACGCCTACTACGGTGAGAGAGAGCGCTTGTGTTCAGTCGGGGCAGGCTCTGTTTGGAGGAGTGCGGCTCTGCCTCGAGCAGCACGTGCATTGAAATCATATTTCAAAAATGAAAAACAAAAAGCTAGCTTGGAGACATGTGTTGAACATATTTTCTAGTTTGTATTTATTTGCATGTTTTACAAGTGCTCAATGTGCCCATGCACCACGGTCAAGCCGGTGAAATTCCTCCAAAACGCAACAAGATGTTTCCTCGCAGGCATAAGGCTATATGAGCATTAAAATATTAATGGCATCTGACTCCCTAGCTGAATAAATAAATCGGTTTAAACCTAAACAGATTAAGTGTCAAAATGATGCTGTCATATTGGACATTTTTGTGCAGCACATCATCGCTGTGACGTGTTGCGCTCACGCAATACGGCCCTGTTTGTATTGGACCTATTTTTTGATCTATTGTGCTATAAAAATGCCTATGGCGTCATTAAGTAATGTCATATTTAGGTAGCACTCCTACCCATCTCAGGTTTCATATTCTTCCTTTGGAAAAAAAAATACATTTATTGCGGAAGTGACTGCAGTGCGACATAGCCAACCCATCGTGTACGCAACCGGTCCATTACGGTGGCATATGAATGAAAAACGTGACTGATTGTCACCAAAATGTATGGGTATGTGTGCTAACAATAGTCTGAAAATTAGAATGAAACCCGCCGTATCTTTTTTCATCCCTCACGATGAAGTTGGCTCAATTCGTTCCTTTGTATAGACACAAAACATTATGTCACTTAATGTCCAAAAAACAATGCTGATTGTTACCAAAAGTTTCCATAAAATGTGTAGACATGTGGTAATCATAGTCTGAAAATATTACCAGTACAACAAAACTCGCAATATTTTGTATAATAGGCTATTTGAAAGCGTTATTATTCATATGAATGTGTGGCAACGGTTCCGGCATAGTTATACCCCAAAATATTGCGAGTTTCGTGCTAATATTTTCAGACTATTTTTAGAACATGGCGAATTCAACATTCACCATGTTCGGCATCACAGCTCAGTGACATATGGCCTTAAGAGAAATAATGTGTTGGATGAATGGTAACGCTACAATGTGAATAGTACTTTAACTTGTGGAGCATATTGAAATCAACACACGAATATAGAAAAAGAGAAATAATGGGCACTGTAAGATATGTTAGTGGAGTTGGCAACATTTTGCCTTTTCAATGTTACCCATCTTTTAAAAAGTAAACAACAAGAGCTGGTGATCAATATTTGGTGGTTTTGTAGCACCTCGCCTGTGTTAATCACGAATGAATTCTGCCGTAAACTGCAGAAAATATACATTTCGAGTGGAGTCTGCTCCCATAATTACACTGCTTTATTATTTCAGGCACGGTATATTCTCGACCAATTAGTTCACACTTGATTTTAACATCCTGGCTGGGACTAATGACACACCATTTCCTGGGTCTAATTTTACCTACACTATGCGACATTACGAGGAGCAGAAACTGGCAAAGTACCTTCATGATCACCTCTCACGGTGGGATTTTTTTCCCCTCACCTTCCATTATTATATTGTTCAGCCATTCTGGTCCAAACCGACCACGTTTACCTGCCATGGACAGTAGAAATACAGTTTATTGATGAAACGTTTTATTATCACCTTTATTTACTATCCCACTTGTGGCTCCGCATCTTCAGTTGTCTCTCTTCAAAGTGTAAGAAATAAGTATTGAAATACCGACACCGATACTTGAATGCGCTCCAGCCCCTCAGAGTGGGCTTAGTGCTCATGATTGACACCTGAGCCTTACTATTTCTTTAAAGAGCATTTCTTCTTTAAAAAAGAATGAAATAAATAAAACTCGTTTTTTACCGAATGCTTTACCTCAGACTCAACTTTTCACAGAAACGCAAACTATGCTGAGGCCATTTTCGTGAATGTCTTTTAACTTGTGCATTTGGTGCTTTTCTCTGTCAAGCTGGTGTTCCAGCAGCAACAATTTTCCTGCCAATCAGCTCTACCTCTCAGTGCACTCAACATGCACACGTCTATTTCAACAGTAGCTTTGTTTGCATTTTTTTTTATGCATGTGTGGGTGGAATTGTTTTCTGTGCATTCGTAGTCTTAAGCTCTCACTTTAAAAAGATGACGTCACCATCCAAGCTGACATTGCCTATGGAGGTCGTGTTTACATTTAGAAGTTACTAAGAATTTCACATTTCAATCACAGGCAATAATTTAAGTACTTTTACCTTTTTTCAAAAATGGTGCCACTTATCCATGAGTATACAGTACTGTATATCATTTATAAAATGTATACCATTAATGAAATCACTTTCTTGGAAAATTATTATTGTTCCTTGCCAACAAATGGAAAATAAGACTTCCCTCTTGGGAAATGACTTCAATCAAAATAACCTTGATTAGTTTGTATGTCTTCATTTCACAGCTACATTGCTTGTACTTTGTGACAAACTTGGGATTTAGAGCAAGTGACTTTTCCATTAACAATACGCCATTGCATTATTATTGCTTTCTGCCGAGTAAAAGCCAACACCACAACATATTTAACTCTTGATATTGCTTTACTTTGAGTTGTTAACGATAATTGTGGTGACCATATTTTTCATAATTATATAGTAGTTTCATGAAACAACTAAAGTCACAAAAATATTGTCCTTCTACCTTCGAAGCATGTATTTAATTTCTTCAATGATTTTTTTCCTTTTGAGTCAGTGACAACAAATATGTATTCTGCTTTTCTTTTTGTCCTTCGAAATGTGCTGCCTCATTTGAATCATAAGGACGTCGAGCTTTACTAGTAGTGGGCGCTAAATATGGCATGACTCCTTCTTATGACTGGCTCCAACTCAGCCCTTAGATTATTCAGAAGCTCCAAAATTGCATTGTTGAATAGATGATATGTCACAATAATTTGACAAATGATTACACGAGTGGAGAAGATCTGTTCTGCTCATCGCCACTCATTTTGCCTGTCCCTCATTGTCATGGTTATGTAGGAGTGCCTGCCTTCCTGACGCGGTATTTTCGTCCTAAAATCAGACATCACATTCTGTCTCAGGTTTGATAAACATAGTACTTTCTGAATTAATCTATTGGCATAAAAACATGCAAATGAATAAGTTGGAGACGTACAACTTATTCTCCGCCGGAAAAGAAAATTAAATGAATATTTCTTGTAAATTATAGAGGCATTTTTCACTTGTAGCAAACTAATTCTCTCGGCTCACTCGTCACGCAACTGTCAGCATCACGTTGCTGTAACAGTTTTCTTCCCCCTCATCGTCCAAAAGAGCATGTCACCGCCAACCTGTGAGTCACGCAGAAGCATATGGTCATTGACATTTTATGAAAAGAACATTGTTATGATCAAATTAATTTGTTATGGATGCAGTGTTTGTTGTTTTTCATGTTTGTCATTTCTATTTATATTTCATGCTGCTCCATCAAACCGAAAACGATTCCTAGTTGTGAATGTAACTTTCACAGACAATGGCGATGGACAATTCTGAGCTTACGTGACACTTACGTCACAAGTCTTACTCGGTGAAAAAAAGCTCTCTGCTCACTGGAAGCGTTGGACTTTGGATCGTTGTAATTTGATTTGTGAGGTATAGTTTGATTTCAAAATTTGATGAAATACCATGTGACTACTTAACAATCTGCCTATAGAGGCAAAAGTGCAATATGAACTGAAATTGGACGTAATTGGTCTAACATTTGATGAATGTCCTTACAAACAGCCAAAAAACACTTTTACATTACAGTATTACAATATTAAAAATAAAATAATCCAAACTGTGTATAATACTATTTAGTTCTTATGTCATCTGAATATTGTATGTTATGCTGATAATGTAAAAAAAAAATGCTCCATAAAAAACTAAAATGTGCGACAAGCAAGCTAAAACATCAAAAGACGAGCATATGGCGCGTTAGCTGGCTGGTTCTTTGTTACAGCTAAGGCTGTTTGAAAATGCTATATAAATAAAGATGACTTGACTTGACCTTGGGTTGAGTTAGCCTGGCGAACCAGTCTACACTCTTTTGTTATTCTATACACAGAATAGGACATTTGCGTCGACAGTGACAGTGATTTGGATGATTAGAGTGATGTTTCACCAGTTTTGATTTAGTTAACCCTTATGTTTGCCCTGTTGCTTAGAAAAATTGGTAAATGTCACTTTGAGGAGAGTGGAGTGGGCTTTACACATTTATGTAGATAAGGATGCACGCTAGTTGGCACCTAAAATATGTATGAAACAATATGTTTGATTTTATCACACTCAAAAACAATTCTTACTTAGGAAGTGCTCACTACAAAGCCCTGTGATTTTGGTTAGCCTCCGATTCCACTCTTTCACTACTTTTACACATTTTCTCCGACATTCAGGGCCCATTGAATAATAATTTAGTTTCCATCATGTTATGGTTGGAACATCCAACCACACAACTTTTAGGCATGATTCCTAAGAGCTTTGTATACAAATCACAGGCAAACGCGATACAATACGCCATTTGTATTGAGTGAACGGCGTTGCATTGCGAAAATATCTGAGATGGTCGGAATTTTCCATAAATTGATTCAGATTCTGAGAATGGTGTTTCAAAAAGCCTGTCAATATGAATGAATAATAATAATAATTTAAAATGAGAATTATATAAAATGAGGCTACAAAATCTATTGAAAATCAGGACATTCTCACCACTCTGGAATATTGTAGTAAGGTATGTTGTATCTGCTGAATGCGCTCAAGTCATGCCCCGTTCTACTAAAAAAAACTAAACTGAAAGCTTTCTTATGCCTCCATATTTCTACATGTTTGAGCCATGAAAACATATATGCTAAAGCCTCCGGTGGCTGGAATATATCTCAGCAGGTCATCGCTGACGAGCTGAGATGAGCTATCCACCAGCTAGCTCACAAACTAGCAAGCTCCCGGAAACGTATCGGAGCTGAGGTGAGTGGACGGGCTGCGGGCTGGTCTGTTGTGTCATCTCCTCCCACTGTATTGGTTTGTAGGTCCACATAACATAGACACTTCAGAGTAAATGGCACACGTCATTCAGCCTGTGACGCACACTACATGAGACACTTGAGCACACACATACACATACTGAGCTGCAATATGCTTAGTACATACAGTAAATGCATGCAACTGGTGCACAGGAATATTTTCAGTATGCGTGTGCACCTGCGCACTGCTTACATGCACCCCTCTCCATATGGGTCCTGTCATGGATAACAAATCAGGCTTTAGTCCGTCTTTAGCCCAGTCAGCTGGGATGGGCGCCAGCAGACACGCTACCCTGAAGGATAAGTAGTGTAAAAAATAGATGGGTGAATCTGATGTCTCAATTTACTCAATTGTTTTTTCTGCCTTCATCCAATGTTCTTATTTTGTCCAATTCTCACCTCATTTAGTTTATTTTTTCACTCATTTGTTGTTTTCATTGTTATTTACACGTTTCCCACACAGACCCTGTTTAAACAGTTTTTTTCTTCAGCCCAACCTTCCAGCCACATCACTCTTGCTCCCGCCCACTCTATAGATTAGCCGTGCACGCTGGTGGAGAAATGAGGCTAGGCTGGATCAAGCATGAATCAGCTGTTGTTTTAGAAGACACAAGGGAGGGTCTACACTCGTTTTCAATCCTTCAGACTGCTATACTACCAAATGTAAATGTGAATAGAACTCTTATTTTTGACGTTGATGTCCAGGCCAAGGCTGGCATGTGGCCACAATGAAGGAAACGGGTTCTCACCAGTCAGGAGTGTATTTTTTACTTGTAATTTTTGGGGAAGATAAAACTTAAAGGGGCATTCAGTAATCACTAGCGCCATCTAGTGGTAAACTAATAATTCATTAATTAAAAAAACTGACTTTATGTCAATTAGTATGCAAAAAATAATAATTATTTATAGGTCGAGTAATCACTAATTATATCACATGGATGTAGTCTCAACTTACTAGAGCTGCCATGTTTCACCACCATCTTCCTGCCACTTATGCCCAAAGGAGAACTTTGCGAATGTAGTTAGCCCAGGTGGGTGCTTGCATCGAGTGTCGGACCTAATGGGTCAACTGCAGTTTACCTTCCAACAGCTAGGGCCTGCAGGTGGTTGTCACTAACTCCTGTGATTTGGCCCGTCGCTTGTCACTTCCTGCTTTGCACTCGCAAGCTTTTACTAGTTTTTTTTTTAACTAGCTCCTCCCGCTAGCCGCTCTAATTAGCCACTCCAGCATATGGCTCCGACTAGCTCCCGCTAGCCGCTCTTGCTAGCCGCTTCACAACGGTGGCCATCGCTCGCCAAGATGCTCGTTTGCTAACGCAAAATGTGAATTTGTGGTAGGTTTACAAAATGTGGTCTCTCTGAGTCACCGTAGTGCGCATGCTCCTGCGCACTTCTAATGTTATTCTTTGACCACTAGATGGCGCTATGGACTATACTGGGTCTTTAAGAAGTGTTGAGACAGTATGATGTACATTAAGTGCTTGTTAATTCAGTGTCACGCTTATAATTGTGTGTGTATAGCACAGACAGTAGAAAACAGCAATGTCGCCAAAAATTTGTAAAATAGCCTGTATCATGTGATAAATTCCCATTTGGACCATTATAATTGGACATAAATCTTGGTGTGGCTCACCATTTCCTCCATGGTGAGACTAAGTGCCTCGCTGTGTGCAGACAGGCGTCTTTGAAGAGTTAGAGCTGAGTCGTTGTTCCTGTATCAGCACAGGGAGTTGAGCAGACTCTCTCCATAAAGGGTGTGAAAAGTTACCATTAGTGTCAGACTGTGTGGGCCAAATTCAAGAAAGGAGGAGGAAATGGATGTGTGTACGTGTGTATGTGTGTGTGTGTGTGTGTGTGTGGAGGAAAAAAAGACGGAAACTCAGGAGTGAATGGCGATGTTTGAAGAAGATCGAATGTGTTGGTGTCACAGGTAGTCCTATCGTGCCAAGCTTGTGAACAACATCATCATAAAAGGTGTTGCTGAAGTGGTCGAGAGCCTCGAATGCTCCGAATTGTCACGAGACCGTGCGTCCAATGAGGCTTAGCTCTTTGTCTCACCTTTCTCCCCCGCGGCACTGTCACTTCAATAACGCCCAGTGGTTCAGTCAACTGAAGCCTTCCCTGTTTTCATGCATGTTTAATGCCTCCGCTGCAATCACCACAGATGGATCTCACTGCACCACGTGTCAACTTTTTGCATGTTGCCCGCAACGTACAAATGGCCTCACGCCTCCAACATATCAGGAGCTTTGAAGAATGTTTTTGCATGCTGAATATTTGACATCACCCAGCAGTGCAGGCAGATTGCGGGATGTTTTCTCCTTTCCTGTTCCTTCTTTAGACGCCTCATATATTTGCGGCCTTAGGGGCAATGTTGGCATGCAGTAGAATTAGATAGTGTTTAGCCTGTGGCTAAAATGTAGATACTTATCCCAGAGTGTGTATCCCAGAACATACACATACACACCCTGTATTTTGCCCCAGTGGGAGTACTAATCCCTCTGCTCTCTGATCTTGGTGTCCCACTGGAGGCGGCTCATTTGATGCCTGATGGACAGAGACTGGCCTGGTTGATGCACACGGTGTCCTTGACTGAAGCACAGCTGTAGACCTAGGCCAAGCTCCATGCTGATCCAGAGAGTCACCTAATAGAATTCGATGTCTTACATCCCTTTTATTCAAACTCTTCATGGTGCCTCTGTTTGGCCACTGAGCAAGGGTAGAAAAATGGGAGGGCATGTGTGACGGAGCATGCTGAAGACACCTTCACACCTCAACTGGAGCTACGTTAACTAGCTCATATTTATTATGGCAAACATCTGCCTGGTTTCGACAATGAACAACTGATACAAGCTTGTTTTGGGCATTTTATATGTGTTTAAGCATCAAGTACCAAATATGTCAACGTATGTAGATAATGAGGAAATGTTCATTTTTGAAACATAACCGTTGAAATACATGTTCTTGGATGAAGAGGAAAATGTTGCCGCTGTCCTAAAGGCCTTGCTAGTTGAGAGAGATAGCTTTTAAACAGCTAAACATTCATAAACAAAAGGTATGCAATGAAGTTGTCTATTCATATTGTGAGACGGCTACAAGAAACAGAAGATACAATCAATATCCACTTCATACACATGAATTATCAAAGTTAGACTTTGGTAACAATCAGCGATTAGCATTAGCGCACCGGTGGTAAGCATTAGCGATTAAAATTTTAAATCAACAAAACTTCATCTACATTTCAGCTCACTTTTACATGTTGCATGTTTAATTACTTACAGGTGATTCTTGAACAAGAACGAACCACAAGATAAAGATAGAGTGGAGTTGTCTGCTCATTTCCATGAGATCGATTAACTTAGGGTGACCAGAAGTTTCAGTTTACCCGTGACAGTCCTAGGTTTTGAGCCTTGTGTCCCAAGTCCCAGCAAATTTCGCCAGCCCCATTGCTTTGTCCCACTTTTACGCAGGTCCCATGCGGCGTCCTAGTTTTTAGCCAAATGTTTGGGCCATGTATATGTCAATCACACAGTTATCAAAGTAATTCATACAATAAACCAATCAAAAAGGAATTTATTTATTATATTCCTTCCTATTTACCTTCACATTCACATTTGCGTTCTCATCTGCTAGCAGGCATGTTTTCGTCATACCGGACCTATAACTACATCCTGCTTCTGTGTCTAAGAATCATGGGAAGTATAGTCCTAGTAGTCTAACACTGCGGTCGCCATGCAGTCCGCAATGCAAGCTGACCTTTTCTGCCGTTGTTTTTCCAATGTTACAATGCGGGACTGACGTGAGGGAAACACCGCAGCCAGCTTCAAATAGCTGCCGTGACCGAGTAATAAAGGTGGGACAATGGTGAGTGCATTGACTTGTTTAGCACTGTTTAACTGTCAACAATGAGAGCATTTAGCATTAGCTATAGTTATAATATAACCACCGGTTACCAGATTGACTCGCGATTAAATATGTTATAAATCGATCCTAGTGAAAATGTATTGTAGCCTATATTTGATTTTCAGCAAAATTGTAGAGTCTCACTAATTTCTGCAATCTAGTCCCCCTTGATGCACTTCCTGATTCTCACTATTTCTTTTACTACTATTTTTACACACACACAAGCAACATGGACCACGAGGTAGTGCGCCAACAAAATTCACAAAAGAGAGTATGAAATGATGCATAATTAACTCAAAGAGCCCTGATTCAGCACAACATACTGAAAAGGAAATTACCATCCAATGCCCTCTACATTTAATCACAAACAGTCCTGATGACAATCTACTGATACTTAATTATCTGCCTGACTGGCATCTCAAATGAAAACCAAAAAGAATGGGGGAAAAAAACGTGAATCAGCTCAAAGTGTTGACTTTCTTGAATCTGCGTGCCTCTATAAAGACAGGCACACTTCATCTCTATCAATTCAAAAGCATTTCGAATAGAGTAGCCTGGCCTTGCGCTTTGCTGCACGATGTTTTCACTGTTATCTGTTTTTTTTTTTTTTCACAAGCACGTAATAGTGTTAATCTTGCCTGCAAGCTGAATTCTCGCGGTATTTGGGAGTTCACAACCCCCCCGAGAATCCATCTTGTACCGAGCCCACTGATTTTCGGCGATCGGTTTGGACCCATCACAAATCAACAGTGTGTTTGGGGGCGGGATATGCGGCTGTGACGAAAACAAACGCCGTGGCCGTGGGAAATGAACAAACCTACAAAACCGACACTGGTGGACAATTAATTCTCTTCTCGCAGAATTACCAACAGTTTCCTTTTTGATAGAACAGCAAGAGGCGCTTTGTGCATTTTTAGCTGGTAAAGATGTTGGTAGTTCTTTTCTTTTCTTTTTTTACCTACTACAGCAACAACAACATTTTAATCCGTTGCCGTGATTGTTCAAAACCAAAAACTTGGTAGGCATACACAAGTTGCCGCATCCCCCAATCAGCTCGAAGTGTTGTACTGAATGTCCCGCCTTTCACAATCAAATCACATTGGAGCAGCCCAGACTGATATTGTGGAGAACTCCTTTGAGTGATTCACATTATCAAGTAGGCTTCTTGCCAGGTTATAATAATGTATAAGGTTTGCCACGTTGTTTTCATAACACTGGAGAGCACAATTTTTGTTGAATTTGGTCTG
Organism: Leptonotus elevatus; assembly: GCF_054856555.1. Taxonomy (NCBI): domain Eukaryota; kingdom Metazoa; phylum Chordata; class Actinopteri; order Syngnathiformes; family Syngnathidae; genus Leptonotus; species Leptonotus elevatus. The sequence continues at coordinate 7,076,684 of NC_141248.1, forward strand.
ACAGCAGTTTTTGGGTGCGGAATCCAAAACTAATACTTGCGAGCTTTGAAAATTAAACAAAAAATCCCGGCATGAACCGAAATACAACTTACAACAGTATTAATTCCTACTATGCTAGCTTTCTGTTTGCAGATCTTGATAGTACTGACCTATTGGTAGCTGCACAAACCTCTCACCACACACACAAATGTGACTGCACAAACAAGTTGCCACATAGCTGTAGACGTAATCACAATCAGCTTTTCCGACTACAGTCTTAACTCTAGCTAATGAGTGGAATTTTACTTATCTATAAACTGTGAAGAAAACAATTTATATGCTGGGGGGGTTGGATGACTGCAAATTTGGAATCAGCATGCCAATTTTAATTTTAATCAGCATAAAAATCAACAGGTTTATTTTCTTTTTTTTCCCCCCCCTAGTGTAAGTTTTGTACTTATTCATCAACCCAAGCCTGACATGCTGCATGATTTCATACTTTTTATTGGCTACTTTAATATTCTGTATCTTTCAAAGGCTAATTTGAGATGTTCTATTGCTCTGTTGCATTTTAAGATTGTAAGCTCTCTAAAAAGAAGTATTTTTCACTGATTAAAGCTCATGATTATATTCATAATGAACAAACAGGCATGAGAATAAAGTACAAATGCACAAATCTAAGCTTTTAATGTGAAATGAGAAGATAGACCTTGAAACAGAATTAATACTGAACATCACGATAATAATCACATAAATAACTCCACTTTAAACATTTATTTTTGTGGATTTGCAAATCAAATCAATGTACTTGTTTGGAACTAACTCAAAAATATGCATCATTCTTCTTCCCAAACTTTTATTTTATTTTGCTAAGCTGGTTAGCCCCACACTAGCACCTGCAGTTTCACCTTTGCTTGACACGTTAAGCTGCTGCTGAAACAGGTGGCACACAGGCTCTCTGCAGAAGGACACCTTTGCGTGCTCATAAATAACCATGGTGAATGTTGGGGCTGTGCAGTACACATGGGGGTCACCTCGGCACAAGTAGGGTTGTCTTTGGCAGAGTGGGTGGGTGGATCCTCCCACGATCTTTGCAGGAGTGGCTCCGCTCAACAGTATTCAAGCAGGAGACAACTGATTAATATTTAGTACGAAGCACGCTGCACATTAGTTTCCCCCCAGGCTCTATTTTATTTTCTTCATCTCATACCTGCGATGCGACAGGTGTCTTTTCAGCCTCGGTTGTGATAAATGAAAGGCTGTTTGAGCAGAAAATAAAATGCACCCTGTGGGGCAACAAATAAAAACAGACCTCCAAGACATCTTGAACCGGAATACTCAAAGAACAAAAGTTACACCCTTGAGACAGAGTCTGCTCAACCGTCTAATAATGCAACTCCTCTATATTCCTCACACATTGACAGACAGTCAGTAATTGGACAAAAGGACTGCTGTATATTAAATCTACTGGAGGTAAAAATAGAAGAAAATGCGCTATTACCCTCACACTTTTTGCAGCTTTTACGGTTTGGGGAATTTGTGTGTATGAGGGAATACCATCCATGTATCAAGATACATCTTTTTTCTGTTGTAGTTCATCTCAAATGTGCTCGATGAGGTTCAGGTCAAGGGTCATAAGATCTTACACACCAGACACAGAAGGGGTCTTCACTGATTGATATGCATATAGGTACAAAGTAAATTCTGTAGAGTATATTTGACTTAAGAGTGGAATCAAATAGACTCAGTTTTAAAATAATAATAACACTTGGAAGAGAGTAAAATAAATCATTCTGGGGGGGGGGGGGGGGAGTCACTCAAGGGTTGAGGAACAAACTCACAGCCTTCCGTTTCAGAGACAGCCAATCTACTTCTGCTGTGTGTTAGTATATCGCTCATGTCAGCTGGAATCTTCGTAACATCGTTACGCAAAAGGAAAATAGTTATACAATTCAAAATATTACATTTTGATAATTTCAGAGGTTTGCTTAAGATAGCTGTCCACATGGATTTTGGTGAAGGTTCTGACATCAGGCATAATTTCCAACTGTCCCGTCTGGTTGTCTTCCTCATAGGGAATAAATAGAAAACAACTTAAGACACCTTTGCCATTTTTAACTGGCGGGAGTCCAGAAGTGTAAAATCATGGTCCAGAAAGTAAACAGGTGCTCCTAATCAACCGGCTCAAGTGGATTGTTTACCTCCCATTTGAGTAGAAGCACCTGAGGCACGTTTTTTACTTTCTGGACCTGGGTTTCACACCTCTGGGATTTTGTCAGCGTTTTAACAGCCACAAACCTTTTATGAGGTGTCAAGTTATGTCCATATCCTTGCTCTCTAAAATATGAATGGTTTGGCACCTGTGTTTAGCTCATTCACTGCCGTTGACGGCTGCAGAAGTCAAAAATGCATTTGAACAGTGAAGGAGTAGTTAAATAACACATTTGCCATTTCTCAATATCAAGAGCAAAGAGTGCGTTCTTGTGACGAAACGAGTAGGGTCTTGTTAAACCCGGTCTCAATAAAATACTTCCCAAGCGCGCATATCTCGCTGGTATATTTCCGTAATTTATCGCAGTTATATCATGTAACTAGATTTCAATGAATTTGTGCTACTATTTCAATGTTTCAAAATGTACTTATGTCTTTGTGATTTCGTGAAACGGCATAAATGGCGGCATGTAAAGTAGTGTTCCAATCAAAAGTATACATAAGCCAAGACCACACAGAATTCCCGGATGTCGTTCTTTTTTGCTAGCTACCAAGGATGCATCGTTTGTTGCTTGGCTGGGAAAATATCCCAACATGCATTTCGTACTTCAAGGAACGAATGGCAGCGGAGGAGCATCACGTTTGTTCTTCTTTCTTCTTCTTTCATTTCCGGCAGACTAGGCACGGCATGTGCATTGCTGCCCCCCGCCAGCATCACGTTTGCAAGTATTCGCCTCTTTTATGAGCGTAAATAATAATAAATAATTTTACGTGGAAAATACAAATGTATTAAATCTAGCCCTTTTTTTGTTTAACAACTTAAATTTACAATATTATATATAAATATATTAATATATTATAAATATGATTTACTATACGCACACACATTCGAAAAAAAGTTTTTTATAGATGTACTGTACCACAATTTTAGGAGAATCGCAACAAAACCTGCAACTCACATCGGTGTCTTTCCAGAACCTTGTTTTTTTTCCAATATAATCATAAATTTGGTAAATCATATCTATCATTTCAAATGATACTTCTTTAATATATTACTCGTAATTATATAACATCTAACCACGTGGTACACAGTTACGGCAATGCGTCAGAACCAGGAAGCTCATAGTAAGAACAACATCTGGGTATCCTGTCCGTTCTTTGCTTGATCCTTATGGCATTTTGCGTACTTTCATTTGGAACATACTTAATTTGGAAGTACGGACAAGAACGCGTATTGAGAAACGGCCATTAGCTCCTGTTAAAGAAGCATTGTGGAATTGGTCACTATTTTTACTCGCGACTGTTACGTCTGGCCTAAAGCGTAACTGTAGCCTCTATGTAAAGCGTGTGCGGGGCGAACACTCCACACTGAAGGGAAGATACAAGCTAAGGGTGTTGTTATGGTGTGGCTGGAGGGACAGACAACACAAACCCGCCCTCTCCCAAGACACTTATTATGGAGCACAGTGCTCATATTGCATGACATTACAGCCTGGATCTCACAATCAGCTATATTAGCGGTTTATATTTCATTGCAGGCATGGTGTGTGAGTATTTGCCTTGTGGGCTAATTCAAACGCAGGTGCCTAAATAGTGTTACGAAACAGATACAGGGAAATCCTGTCATAATAACAAGGCTGCAGGTTGTTCTCATCTGGTTTAAGATGAAGGGAAACGAAAATTGGGCAGTCGTTTTTTATTAGCTGCAATCCAATATAACCACTCACAGAGACGCAACCATTACGCTTTGAGGAAAATGACATCATATTAAATGTATTTTCCAGCAAGGTCGAGCTGTAGACTATTACAATGACAAATCATCAACATCATACATCTTGCATCGCTAATTACTACCAAATGACTTACATCTCTGTTCGTGTCCATAACAAAGCTTCCCCCCTCCCCAAGCAGCGCGTTCAGTACAATGTAACAAGGGTAACGCTAAAAACTCTGAGGACTACAGTTCTGTCACTTGCTCCATCCACACACACTTTCACTTGGTAGAACAGAATGACCTGGTTCTGCCAAAAGCCTTCCGTCTTCTTCCCCGCTGCCTGCGCTCAGAGGTGCACACACTTTCTCTCACACACTGGGCTATGTTGAGTTCAGACTTTCAGCGAGCACACTCCCTCTGCGGGCCTGTTAAGTGATTAGCTCGCACAGTTCATACATTCAAACTGCCTGCAAGTTTCATTCCACCTATAGTGCTGCATCCGGCTCTGATGAGCAAGCGATTCGCTCCAGAGTGCAGCAGTGGCCCTCATAAATTAAAATGGGGGTATTTTCAGGACACCTGCTGTAAATGGGCTGACAGCTGGTAGGACTGGAAAGTGTTTGACAAAGCATATTCGGATTGTCAGACAAATTTATGATAATGATGTGTCAAAACAGCATAAGTACAGTGCCGTCGAAAAGTGTAAGGAACTATTTTATCTTGTGTTTTACCAGCTCAATAATAACTACTTAGGACAGAGGTTTCCAAACTGTGGCCCGGGGACCAAATTTGTGACCCGCCATCTACTATTTTCATTTACAATTAAACAAGTGACAACAGTAAAGTAATTAACAGCTTTAAAAAGTGTCATCTTATGACAGATTGTTCCTGTTTTGGTTCTGAATGTAGAGATGGGATTCAAATGTGATTCAGTGCAGGGGCAGATATTTTCGGGGGAGCGGGGGTGGTGGGTACAGGGTTTTGATGACTAGCCTGGCAAGCCACACCCACTTTCTTGTGGGTCTGGAAATTCCACTGGGTCAAAATATGTAGGATGTGCCCAAAAGACGTAACTTCCGCTCTCTTGTAAAATCCTAAACCAGGGGTGTCAAACATATGGCCCACGGGCCGGATTATGCCCGCAAAGGGGTTTAATCCGTAATCCTGTGAAACAATTTTGTAAAGTAAAAAAAAAAAAAAGAATGTCGAACCAATTAATCAGTCGGACACAATCAAAGCATATAAATTTGTAATTTCACAAGCAATTCTCAGATGACCAATGTAACTTGTACACGCAATAGGTAGCAGTTTTTTAACCTAATATATAAGCAATATGCAATTGCTTATTGACTGATTTTAGTGTGCTTGGCGAAGTAAAAAAAAAAAAAAAATCAAAGTGGCCCCCATCCGGAGGATAAGTTTGAACACCCCTAATTTAGGACAAATGCTTAACAAAATGTAGAATCTTGTATTTGGTCATTTGTTATCAGGCTATTTCCAGGTTCATAGGTAATGCCAATTATATATATGCCTTATGGTAGCGAACATTTCCACTAATAGAAGAGTATTTCCAATGCATGGTGAAAATAATTCCACACTCTCACCCAGATCCTCACCTAATGTTTTTTGTTGGACCTATTGTGAACAATATTCTGGTGGCTCACTGGAGTAAAACAAAGGTCCGATATGGAGTACCAACTAGTTAGTACTTTTTAACATTTTTACCTTGCCATTGTTGCTTTGTAAACTGTTTTTACCAACTACAGTACATTACGTTCATAAACCGAATTAGCTTAGGCTCCTTCTATGCTTACCGTTTCTGCCCATCCTTGTCGGTCATATCAAACTGAAAATGGATGATGCATGATTGTAGAAAAATGTGTCATTGCAGCTCAAAAACTGTGGCCTTACATCCCCACAGTCAGACGGGAGCAAAAGTGAAAGACAAATGTTGTATGACGGAAGACTGTCAGTAAAAGGCAACCGTGTCAGATGTTCAGAGAAATCTCAACAGTGTCTGCTTCTCGCTGACTCTACAATTACTGACAGCGAACCAATCAATACGAAGACACCATTAAATTATATAAATATCACTGCGTCTGCATAGGGACAGCCGCCAGTGCCCAAAACACAAAGGAGATCAAGGTGGAAAATGATACCCTTGAGTACGATATGTATTTTGAATGTACTTTCTCAAATGTAAACATTAAGTAAATGATCTAAATGTAAACATTGTAGAACAGTGTAAAACAGTCATTGTGATCCATTTTGGATCAATAAACTGATTTGGTGTGCCTCTCAGTGTGCACTTGATCACCTACAACAAGGATGCTGTTGACAGTGTGGCAGACTGGGCTTTACACAGAGATTGCACAAAGTTGCTGCATCCAAAGATTCACCATTTAATCAACTTTTACACAGAACCCAGCCAACAAATTAGTCCTGATTGTGAAACATCACACCTCTATCTGCATTTCTTGACACGCAACTGTCAATCTCCCCTCTGTTGCAGATCTAACCCCAAAGGTGTCAATTTGCATACATGATGTTGTCCTCGCATTCTTGTTTATACAGAACAGTAGTTTGGCTAAAAACACACAATTTGAACAAAGAATAATGAGCTACATGAAATAAAGAGTGACAATAGAGGGCATCCAGCATTTTGTGGTGTTCCTTTTTTGGCATGTGCCTGTTTACTACATGAAAAGGCGAGCTTTGTTTAAAAAAGAAAAGGCCCCTTTTTGTGATCCATTCTATTATCTGGTTGCCTCTCAGAGAAGTTTTTAGAGTCGCTCTCCAAGTGCACATTTTATGATGAACAGGACTCATCTTTTCACCTCTTTCCCTCGCTATGTGATCTATTTTTATCTCCTCGCAAGCTCTCCGCCACGCTTGCTAATCTTTATGCTTTCCCCTTTCTTTTCTTTCTCCCCTCAACCATTTGATCGTCTTTTTGTATCTCTTACTTGATCCTCCCTGTCATTTCATGTATTCCTTTCTTCTTTTGACATTTTGTGCAGGCAAGATCAGTGTCTTGCGTTCACAACTGTAAACTGTATCTGTCAGCGTCATCTAAGGCAACAAGCATTTGGCAATCATTTATGCAATGGTAGTTGCTCAATTTGCTTCTCGCTCTTTGTTTTAAATTGATATCAATATCAAATATGTTACTTACTACATATTGCTTCAGTAACTGGACAAAACCAAACTGTTACATGTTGTGTCAGTTCAGTGTGGCAGTTCAATTTTGCTCGTAAATAGTACAACAAAAAAGAACATAATTGCGGCTCTCATTTTCAATGAGTAGCCTACGTGATGATTTCGGACCCGGGACCTCAGTAGGGACTGAAGTGACCTAATCTACACCACCACTACTACGTCACAATTTTACAAAATGATAGACAAAAATTAAATCCTTTTCCAGTTTCAAAGAATCCAGCCAGCAACGACGTGGGCTGACTTTTTTTTTTTCCTTCTTGAAAGTCCGCATTTAAAATTCATTTATAATCATATCTGACATTTGTCCTCTTCTCACACCCATTGAGCACATTGCAGGACTATTTTGCCTCAACCAATTCAAGGTGTGCGCATTGCTAACAGAAATGTCATTTCCTAGCCTATCTACACTGATGGATCTTTCTTGCCCTTTGAACAAACTAAAGGTTACCAATGTCACAGTGCCCTGTGGATGCTTAATTTTTTTCTCACTGGAGACTTCGGTGGAAAATGTTTGGACATTCTTGCCTTATGGTAAATGTTTGTCGCAAGCTCTTTTTATCATGATGTATTTAATGTATTTGCAAAACAATCTACAACCTTTTGCATATGTCTGCCTGTGTGTTTACATGATCTCACTTACACAAAATGCTCAAACTTTCTTTGTCATTCATTGAAATGTGGTGATGTAGTTTCATGTATTCCATCTAGAATGGAAACTCCTTCAGATCTTAAATGCCTTCTGTCTCTTCTGTTTTAGCTGCCGCACACACATTGTTGAGTGTATGCAGACAAACTCAAGTCTCCTTTTCTCTATTAAATCCTGGCTTGTCTTTCTTTATGAATGTTTTTACTTCATTCTCGAGTGTCTCACTTCTTCTTTTCAATATGTTATTTTTTAGCCTGAAAAGATAGCTTTTAGAGAACAGCAGGCCTGATACAACAGCAAGTGCAGGCATTATCTGTCTCAATCTTTTTTCTGCCAAAACTTCCGCTCATGAGATGGTAGAAAGATGAATATTTAATGAGCATATATAGCCATCGAAGCAGAGCGAGCAGCAGAACTGCTGAAGTAAATTTCAATATTCCTGGATCACTGTCATGTGTCCTGTTCCTATCACATATTCAACATCTTCCTGTTCTTTGGGTTATTTTTATCAATGATTAACCACAGGGGCAGTAAATGAGCAATGGCAAATCTTGCATTTATATAAAAACACATAACACAAAAGATGTTCCTTTTGTTTAGCTGAGCCAGAAATGGATTCATTCTTCCCATTTTCTCACAATGTCTGGCTTAAGGCAGGAGCGAATGGAGCAAGTTTGAAGGGCTGACAGTGAGTCAGAGCAAGGCGAGACGAGTGTAAAGGAAGGGTGGGTAAAGTTGAGGCAGCTGCACTGACAGCACTCTCCTGCAGTCTGACGAAGCTTTGTTGCACATACAGGCTTTAGCCTAGCGCTCCCATGTTGCCCAACGCGAATTACCGTACAATCCTGCATTTACATTTTCAAGGGGAGGAACTCTGTCATGATGACGGATGGCCCTCGCAATTACAAAACATCACCATCAGACATGTCTTGTGAGCTCCCAGCTTGATGCAATGACGCCCACTGCCGTCTGCGCTATATAACGATACAAATAATGTTACACAAGGGCTGAACAATTATGGAAATAATAATAATCCCAATGATTTTGATTCAGATTGAACTCACAATTCATCCATCCATCCATCATCTACCGCTTATCCGGGATCGAGCCGGTAGCAGGGAAGCATAGATTTCCCTCTCCCCAGCCACTTTAACCAGCTCCTCCGACGGGATCCGAAGGCGTTCCCAGGCCAGTCGAGAGACATAGTCTCTCCAGCGTGTCCTGGGTCGTCCCCGGCGCCCTCCCGCCGGTGGGACATGCCTGGAACACCTCTCCAGGGAGGCGTCCAGTAGGCATCCGAATCAGATGCCCGAGCCACCTCAACTGGTTCCTCTCAACGCGGACGAGTAGTGACTCGACACTGAGTCCCTCCCGGAATACCGAGCTTCTCACCCTATCTCTAAGGGAGACACCCTGCGGAGGAAACTCATATTGGCCGCTTGTATCCGGGATCTTGTTCTTTCGGTCACGACCCACAGCTCGTGACCATAGGTGAGGGTAGGAACGTAGATCAACCGGTAAATCGAGAGCTTTACCTTTTGGCTCAGCTCCTTCTTTACCACAACGGACCGATACAGAGTCCGCATCACTGTAGACACTGCACCGATCCGCCTGTCGATCACCCGCTCCTACTTACCCTCACTCGTGAACAAGGCCCCAAGATACTTGAACTCCTCCACTTGGGGCAGGATCTCTTCCCCGACCCGGAGAGGGCACTCCGCTCTTTTCCGACTGAGGACCATGGTCTTGGATTTGGAGGTGCTGATTTTCATCCCAACCGCTTCCCACTCGGCTGCGAACCGCTACAGCGAGAGTTGAAGATCACGGCTTGAAGAAGCCAACAGCACCACATCATCTGCAAAAAAGCAGAGATGCAATGTTGAGGCCACCAAACCGGACCCCCTCAACGCCTCGGCTGCGCCTAGAAATTCTGTCCACAAAAGTTATGAACAGAATCGGTGACAAAGAGCACCCTTGGCAGAGTCCAACCTTCACTGGAAACAAATTCGACTTACTGCCGGCAATGCGGATCAAACTCTGATATCGGTCATACAGGGACAGAACAGGTACCCCGTACTCCCGAAGCACCCCCCACAGGACTCCCCGAGGGACACGGTCAAACGCCTTCTCCAAGTCCACAAAGCACATGTGGACTGGTTGGGCGAACTCCCATGAATCCTCGAGGATCCTACCGAGGGTGTAGAGCTGGTCCATTGTTCCACGGCGGGGACAAAAACCACACTGCTCCTCCTGAATCTGAGATTCGACGGACCCTCCTCTCCAGCACCCCTGAATAGACCATACCAGGGAGGCTGAGGAGTGTGATCCCTCTATTGTTGGAACTCACCCTCCGGTCCCCTTCCTAAAACGGGGGACCACCACCCTGGTCTGCCAATCCAGAGGCACTGTTCCCGATGTCCACGCGATGTTGTAGAGGCGTGTCAACCACGACAGCCACACAACATCCAGAGCCTTTAGGAACTCCGGGCGGATCTCATCCACCCCCGGGGCCTTGCCACCCAGGAGCTCACAATCAATAAAACAAATATTGGTCGGCTTCAAAACTATGTATTTATTCAACTACTCAAAACTATCATCGTTGTCTCATACAGAATGACCTTGTGAATATAATGTCAAATTCAAGCCTCACGCATTTTCATTCTGCTACACCCACATCTTTCATGCCTTGCAAATTTGCACACATTCAAACCTTATCTCTGTATCATATTTATGTATCTTATGTTATTGTTTTTTTGTTTTTTTTCATGTCTTGGGACTTACTGGGCTAACCTGGGACTCGGGTGTCATATTTTGTGCCATATGCGGTAAAAGGTCTTTGGACTGCTGTATCATTGAATCTTGAGGAAAGTATAATTCCTTGAATCCTTGAAAATTTAACTTTAATTATAACTTGAGAGGAAAACGAGAAAGCAAATTTGTAAGAAACTAAAATAAGAATATCCGAAAATAATAACGACTAAAAATAACGATAAAAAAATTAAATACTCAAATGTGTGTGACGGCTGTTCCTGCTGTGTGCGCATTGGCTTCTTAGGGGGCAGTGTGGTGCCATGAACGCATGGAGAACAATGAGATAAGAAGAAAGTTTTTCATGGACTGGGAAGAAATTGTGCCTTTGAGTCTTGATAAATTACCTGCGTGTATGTGTTTCTACAGCGTTTGTATGTGAATATTTGTTATTTGAAGAAATATCATTCCTGAAGTCGATGCTAATTTCCCGTTAGCATGTCAATTTGATTTTACACTGACATTAGCATTAGCAATGTATTAAAAACGAACCATGTTTTGTTGTGCAATAATTTTTGTTGTGTTTAGTTTTACAGTAAAATTCACTCGATTGTAATGTTTTAGAGATTAATAATAATGATAATAATAATAATTATTATTATTATACAATTCCTCTGCCAGGTATTTGTTTGGGTGTGTAAGCCCAGGGAATGGGTTTGATTTCTGTTACCTGGTGCTGTAAACCTCATTCTGTCACTCCCATTTTTCTTCTGCTTCGCCTGCCTTGCTACCATGCTGTCACTCCATCATGTCTACCTTTCTGTCTGTTGCCCACTCTCTTCCTCTCCATCTTCCTGCCTGCCGTCTCCCTCACAGACAGACTGTAGTTAAGAGAGAACATGAAAGATGAGCAAACACGCCGCCTGTCACTGGTCTCATTTTCGAGGCTGGTGTTCTTCAGCTTTCTCCCTTATCGCAACCGTCTCACCATCCACAATATCCTCCTTTCAGTTCATGCTCCAGATTAAGCAATATTGTTTGTTTCCTTCATTCACTCAAATCAAAGAGTAATTGCATTTTTTTCTGCCTTTTTGTCTGCTGTGGCGCTCTGGAAACTAGTGACTATGTTGGCAGAGATGGAATCACAGCATTACAGAAGGAAATAAATCCATCACCTTTTCTGTAATGACAGACATCTTGACATTTCCAGCATTGGATGCACTTATTTAAAACACTTTATCTTTGCAGCACAGTGGAGGAAAATGTCATGTCAATCCATTATTTGATATAAGATGAACTTTTATGAGATTTTTATCAACCAAGTCTTCTTACTCAGTTCTCTTTACAACATGACAACCAAAAAACAAACAAAAAAGAAAATAATAATAATCAAGATGACTTTTTCATTTGTGACAAAGATTTCCAGATGCAATTGATTTTGCTATGTATTGCTTTAAAGAGAAATACTATAGTTATGATAAGAAAATAGTTTTTTGGCAGATGATCTACAAAGAGATTTTAATACTGCAAAGTCTAAAATCTGACAAATTATTTGATTCTTGTATACTTAAAACTGAATGCATTAAATTATCATTTATCTATCTTTGCAAAGCTCCTTTACTTATGGCTAACCTGTCCCCATAAGACTCCACATAGCAATTTACTGAGCATAGGTGACTCGTCTATGCATACACAAAACTTTCAAAATTCCCCTATCAGCCTTTGCTCAATATGACCTAGAATCAGAGGTGAGTATTAACGAGTTAACGTTGTTTGAGCTCAAAAAGTTTTTTTTTTGTATTTTATGACTTAAAGATGCCAGCACTTGAACATTTTTTTTTGTGCCATATGCACAAATTTTTGTCTGTCTGATGACATTGTATTAAAAATAAATCAGACTTCATGTTCAAGCAGTTACTCAGTACTTGAGTAACTAATACTTTTTTACTTGTGCTTGAGTGATTTTTCATGACTACTTTTTACTTTCACTTGAGTAATATTATTTTTGAGTAATGCTACTCTTGAGTAAAATGTTTGGCTACTCTACCTACGTCTGCTTAGAATACATTGAAAGAAATTACGGTATTCGTGTATTAACAGTTTTCTTTTGTTATTAAATTGCTCTCTCATGCATCTTATTTCAAAATATTTTATGTTATGTCATTTTTATACCCAGCTGTGCTGTATGTTATACAAGGTAAAATGTCCCAAATATTGTGGCAGGTCTGGAATGATCTTCTGAGGTTCTATCTTCCTTATCATAAATGTTGATGGATATTGTACATCTTTATTGAGGCTGTGCACTATAAAACATTTTATTAATGTTTATTATTAACTAAAAAAGTGTCATTTGGAGAAAATATTGTACCTTACTTCCTCAGCTAGATAAAATTCTTAAAATCCTACGATTATTTTTGAATAAGTAGAGACCCTGTAAACCCCAGCCTTTAAATGAACATTTCATTACCTACATGACCACACATCTACAAAACAGTATTGCGGTAGCCAATGAGTTAGCAAGCTCGGTGCCCCTGCTTTGCACCTCATGCTCCAGTTTGCTGGGCTTTCCTCACTGAGTTACTTAGCAATTGTGAGCTGAATATTGCTGACAAAGCCAAAACGCTGTGCTCTTCAGGCTCAGGAATGGCTGGATCAATGCTGTGCCATCGCCATGGCCCCAAGGTGGTAAGGCTACCATCATCCTTCATACTGCACTGGGTGTCCTCATCTGCCTCTCTGTCATCACTCTTGCCAACAGCAAGACTAAGATTTATGCACAGCAGACAGCTCAAGTCGAAGCATATGTTATGGGTTTGCAAACTAGCGTATGACACAAGTAGGGCTGTTGGCTGGCTAAAACAGACTAAGCATCAGAAACGTCCACAGTTTGCACACTTACAAAATGATACTGGCACCGATATGAGGCCCAGCTGTGAGTTGGCAGCCAAATATAAGTGCAATTAGCTTGCCGTTGTAAATACAGATCTCTCTGTGTTGAAACATAGTCCCGCCTGCAGACTTTAATCCATTAGCTCTGCAACCATGAGCTATGGCCGTTTGGCATATTCCAACAAGTGTTTTGACAGTAACGACACAGTACAGTGTGTCAATTGCTATTTTATGATGAATGAAGTTGTCATTAGCACACAGTTGTTGACTGCACATTAGTCACTGATCTGTATATATGACTGGATAGCTAGTAGCCCATACACACCCGTGCAAGCTGTTGAAACCACAAGGCGGCCATTTTACCCCCATATCTCAAGCAGTACTGTATATACTATACGTATGCGTACAAATTCGACCAGGGGTAAGTAACCCTGGTCCTCGAGAGCCACGGTCGACCTGCCTGTCTTCCTTGTCCCCCTCCACCAACACAGCTGATTTGATGAACAGGATCATTTTCGGGCTTCTACAGAGATTGCTGATGAGCTGATAATATGAGGCAGCTGTGTTGGACGAGGGAGACATGGAAAACAGGCGGGACAGCGGATCTCAAGGACCAGGGTTCCCTAACCCTGGATTAGACATATACAGCTCGTAGGCTCTTAGTATAGGGTCAGGGTGTGGGTATGGTATGTGCTGCTTTGAAGACTCCCTTTTTCTTTTATTGCTCAGTTCCTTAGACCCCATCATTAGATTTGGCATCTTTTGTTGAATTAGAGTTATAATTCTTTAATAAAAATTATGTAAGTTTCCTCCTGTAAACATCATTAAGCATATAATGTATACATGTATTTAAGGCAAGTTGTAAAATGTCCTTTATGTTTAACACATTTAAAACATCATTAATCATGCTGTTTCTACTAAGTACTGTCTCAAATGTTCTCCAATTTCGATAATGTAAATGTATAGGATCGCATGCCAAGAAACATTTCTTGGGAGGATTAATCATTGGCGGCCTTGCGGCTTTAAAAGTCTTGGCTTATCAGCTATCAAGTAATATATACAGATTACTAGATGGGACCTGTTTAATATCGGGACAAAACAATGTTATTGGCGAGATCCGCCGTGACACGGTACCCAAGGCTCAAAAACCCAACTGTCCCGGTAAAAACGGAACATCTGGTCACCCTAAACTACCAACGAACGTACTGTTAACAGTATTTTGAAACACAACCTTACACATTCACGGCGTAATTGTATAATTTACACCCGCTTTGCACAGAAATCAGAGAGACAAATCTTACACCATCAGTGACTAGAATTACTCTTTTACATTTCAAAGTAGAAAATGAAATCCCCACATTGGACCTTTCTCAAGTTCCGCAATTCATTCTATCCCCATTCCTACTGTGATAACATGTCGACTTAATCACCTTTTAACTGAAATTCCATGTTTCCTGATCGATTCATGACTGGTGGTCTCCAGTTATTTTATCGCAAGGTCGTGAGTGATGCATTATCAGTTAATGAGAAATAGGGAAATGTCTGGGTTGAAAGATGCAGGGGGGTAGAGGTAAACACACGCGTGCATAGGCACACACGTTAGGAGACACTCTCATTTGACCTTTCCATTGAGCTTTTTTCTGGCCCACGG
Organism: Leptonotus elevatus; assembly: GCF_054856555.1. Lineage (NCBI taxonomy): Eukaryota > Metazoa > Chordata > Actinopteri > Syngnathiformes > Syngnathidae > Leptonotus > Leptonotus elevatus. Next base: position 7,091,741 of record NC_141248.1, read on the forward strand.
TGAGTTGTCCGGTAGTGATAAGAATAATGGTTTCGCTGCATTGCCCATAGGAGACCAACCTCCCATTCCCTCTCATAGTTGAGCGGAAAGCTGCTCTCTCCTCTCCTATTGTGCCTCCTTCATCGATAGCAGGCAATGAGGTTCAGCTGTGCACTCTTATGGGAATGGTGTATGCCGGCTTGAAGGATCACAAGCGATCTCTCTGATAACTGTCAAAAGGAAACTCTAAGAAATAAATGGAAGGGCAAGGGCTGGACATCTGTTTACCGTTCATCCAATAATTTCAACCTCACTCCTCCACCTCAAACATAAAACATCAGAAAGACTTAAATAATGTTCCTCATCAAAGATCTTTGGAAATGTTGTTTTGGATAGAAATAGCACTTACAGTCACACTTTGGGCGGCCAAAGGTAGAAAATGGTGCATGTGGAAAATCTTCCATCACTATTGATGTGATTGCTATGGGCCACATAAAACTGGAAAATGTTGAGTTCAAATGTATTTGTCATGTAAGTGATTATTATTTTTTTGTTAGTGACCTCAAATGAAATATCTTTTGAAAGGAAATCAGACTTGTCGCTTAAGAGAGGATTGCACTTTGGAAGGCCCACGTATTCTTCAGACGGAAGTGTGGCTAATCTCAAAGAGGATGGTGATTAATCGGATTACACATCTTTTTTTTCTCAAGTACATGCAAGGTAGCGCGAATTGTCGTTTGAAACTCAATGTAATGCATTTGTTCAAAATGACTTACATTACTCATTAAACAGTATGTTTTTAAGTGAATTTAAAGTCATAATAACTGTTATTTTTCCATTAAAATTACAGAAATTGAATAGTTTGCTCCATCTCATCTCATTTAGTCATTACTGATACTACTCATTCAGTTAATTTTGGTGAATATTTTCCTAAAAAGTGACATATATTACAAAACAGTCACTTTATACATGATTACATAATGACACCCCCCCCCCCCCCCCAAAGAAAAAAATCAACAAACAACAACCGTCTCATGTTGGCTTCACAAAGTAGAACAAGGCGAAGGTGGTTGATGACTGATGACTGAAAGCATTGGGGGAGGGTCATATATCAGTCTGTGTACCTGAACCCTGTAATGGTCTTGATCTCTTCTCAAGGATAAACAGATTAGTCTTGTCCCTCGTCTCAGGAGCTGTGAGACTAACTATCACTTTCCCCAGGGGGTCTGAGGAGAGACTGGATTAGTGTGCAACGGATGAGGACAAAAACATTACAAAAGGGATCTGTGTGCAGTCTAATCGCTGGCTTTTTTTTTTAAAGTCATGATCTGGGCTGGTGAGGTAAACAAGATAAGATGGATGTTTCACATTGTGATTATACTGAAACGCCATCATTGCCACATCACTCAGCTTGTTGTTCTAATACATTAATGCACCTTAGTCACTGAGTACAGCCAGACTTGAATAATTTTTAATTTGATTTTTAGAATGACCTAATTTAGATGTTCCGATACATATTTGATCAAAAGGTGATGCCTCATACTTGAGCACCTCATACTTTAAAATAGTCTGTCGGCATAATAAGATATTTCTGCTCATTCCTCTGTGTATTTTTGTAGTGCTAATTAGAGCAATTGTTGGGAATCAAATAAAGATGTTGAACACAACAGCTAAACAATCACCAGGGATGTATTCAAACACATTATGCTAATAACGCATAGTGGGAGAAGATGGTGAGAAAAGGGTGGAAATCACAGATGAAGGCAGATTCCATAGTGAGGGGTGATGGAAAGTGGAAAAAAATTACCTTGTCTCTGAGGATAACATCTCTTTTTAGAATGACCTCCATAGTATTAAATACTAAGAGCTGATGCAGTCATCAAAACATGATGCACAATCTGTAAGTCTAACTAAATCCCAAAACTTCTCTTTCATTCTAATGGAAGGCATTAATGCCAACGTCAGTTATTATAAAGTTAAAACACTATCTAAAACTAAAAAGTTTGCTCTTCACATTAAACCATTTTTTTTGCGCAGTGTGAATCCTCCAAAAAGTACTTACATGAGAATAATGAGTTTTCATCACAGTAATTATATGGCTCAGTGAAAGGCACTGATATTACCCAGAAGCCCCCTTTGTTCCTTGATCCCAGCCCAAAGTTCATTTGGCCCAAGTGTCCCACCACCTCGCCTTGGGCTGTGTAAAATCATTACATTGTACAAGGAGATAAGAGACATTGTGTAGACACACATTGCCTTGAGGCCGTTTCCTTGCTTCACCTCTTTAAAAAAGATTGCAGTGATAAGCGTCGCTCCTTCTCTGCTTGTGCTAAATCGAATGGTAAGCCTGTAGGGCATGGTCCGTCCATGGAGTGGGATCCAGTTAGGGTGGGGGGGTGTGGGGGACGACAACAACAACAAAAAAAGTATTTTTGTAGTCTGCTATATTTCGAAAGGAATGTTTCTCATTATCATAGAACAGGGGTCGAGGGGATCAATTGTTGACATTTTCAGGCATTGCCTGCTTCCTTGATGCACATTCTGAATTGATCGGGAGGAAGATTACACACCTTTGACATGGGTAGCTGCCAATGTGACACTCGGCCAAAAGGCATGCAAACGAGATTTCAAGCAGAGTATTTGGTCATTAACGTGTGAAACGATTGAGACATTCAATATTTCCATACACTATTTTGGTTATGAATTATTACTATACAGTATTTATACCAGGGATGGGCAAATTTGTCTTGTCTTCCCGCTGTTAATGGATGCCCACATTTTCGGTTAGTTCCCACATTTTCAGCGAATGTGTTATGAGGCAAAGTCTCGAATAAATAAACGGATTGAGCACCGATGGAAGCAAGTTTACGTCCATCGATCTCGATCAGTAACGACAGTCCTGCTCAGTCCGTGTATTTTTTTAGGCTTTGCGTTGTAAAGCACTCGCCGGAGATGCATAAGTACTCACCAAAAGTTGGGCAGAGTATATACACTGTATATAGAAAAATAAGAAGATTTTTCTGAGCACTGTACTATTTGGCCCAATATCAACGAACGGGTCTGTTTTAAAATATTTTCATACATAAGGCGCTCCGGGTTATAAGGCACATTATTTTTTGTGAAGCATTGTATGTTAGATACTGTAGCTTAATCTAATTGCACCGTATGTTTATTTGATAGATTTAGCGCTATTATGCTTGGTTGCATTGGGTAGCGTCGTGCTTTTGTTCGCCATGCAACTACACAAGGTTTGCTTCGAGCGGAGGAGGGGATGCTCCGACAGACCAAAAAAAAAAAAGTTTGAACATCCCTAGTCAATCTGGTGACAGGTGATTGTGTTTTTAGATTGGCTAATGCTAAATACTATCTTGGTTGACAGTTCAACAGCTTTGAACAAGTCATGCACTAACCTTTTTTGCTTTCTATTGAAAGCTGACAATATCATTTACCTTGCGCCTGTTCGGTCCCTCATTGTAACATTAGAAATATGCTGCCAGATAAACTCCGCTTTCCTTGGGTCTCATGGGTGACGGCAGCATTAAGCTAGTAGGATTACATTTCTTAAACACAGAAACAGGAAGTACCTGTAGTTCTCATTCCAGTATAACAAAAACATAAACACCTGGTAGTGAATCGATACGCATGAGAATGAAAACGTGAACATAATAGAAAGGAATTTGAATTAAAGACGACAAGCTGACATCCATCCATGCATAAGGCGCTCTGGATCGATTTTTGATCAAATTGAAGGATTTTAAGTGCGCCGACTGGTTCAAAAATACGGTATGTCAGGACAGACATTGACAAAGTACTTCATCTGACCTGCTCATGCATTATCTAGACAAATATTTAATTTTGATCATGTTTAACTATACAAGATCCATAAAGACGAAACCCAAACCCACAAATAAACAGCACACAATGAGAATGAAATTTTGTATCGTCACGTGCGGGCTGTCTGTCATCTGCAAAAATCTTGATATGTGTACCCCGCAAGACAAGAGGAGAAAAACTATCAATCACTGACGCCTACAACTTCAGTCTGATCCAGTCCTTTAATTGCATCCGCTCTGCTTTTCTCCCACTCTGCCACTTTATCTGGCCCTTTCTCCTTTTTTCATTCCTCAAGCCTCCTCATGAATGCACACATGAGAAGAGGCTAATGCAGAGATAAATGGCAGGGCCAGGGCTGGCCAAATCCTGGAATAAGCTACTCAAAGCGGCCAATGGAGTTTCATTCCCACAGAGGCGACGTAACCCAAATTTGTACTTAAGTAAAGCCAAAATGAAAAGTTGATACTGGTATGGGAAAACACTTGTCAATAAATATAAAATGGTCAAATGGAAAATGTTAAGTACGCTGGTAACAGTGGGCCTTCTTGTGCCGTGTGACAACGTATAGTTATGCCGCTACGCAGCTAGCTCATTGCGCGTCGTTCTTACCTTTGAAACATTTGATGTGGGTGCCATTATAAACCGAGGAGCAGAAAAAAAATCTGAATCTAACACTATAAAAATCAGCTCGTTGTGTACGTGGCCCACACAACATTATGTGGTTTCACGCAGTATAAAGACCTTGACATCCTGGCAGGCGTGTAGGCACCTACGCCTTCACTATGGAGGGCAGGAGCGTATTCTTTCACAGATGTTCTACCTGCAGGAGGGAGGCGATTGATGGAAAACAAAGGAGGCATTGGAGTGGATGCCATGTGTGTGTGGGCTGACGTTGGCCGCATAGACACGACAAGTGAAGTGTCAACGTGCCAAAGGTCTTATTCAATCATGTACATGAACAGCACCTAATAACAAGCAGTTGAAAAAGAGAAATATGTGCTGATGGTAGCTGACACAATTCTTTCACTTACATATTACATACCCATACTCATCAATGCATTACTATATGCAAACAGTGTGCCACAAATTCTTGCCGCTTCGGCTTACGCGCGTTTCCCGGACGTGCTACCACCAACCATGTCACACATACACACACTAATAAAGTCTCTAAAGTTGAAACGTCCTTTTTTTTGTTTGAATCGTAAAGCTCAGTGATAGAACAATTATTTTGAAACTGCATCATTAGCAGTCAATGGCTATGGGTGAGTTAAAAACAGCATATTAACTTATTGAGCTTAACATTGGGAGCAGGATTGTATAAATTGACATTTGATTGGTGGAGAAGCACTCCAGAGATCCAAAACTGGCAAATAAAAAGTGGGATTTTCATATTTCTCCTCTGCACTCTGTAGTGTGGTATCAAGTCAAGTTTGTTTATATAGCCCTTAATCACAACAGATCCTGAAAGGGCATCACACATCCACATATTAACAACCCCTGACCTTAACCCCAAAGGAGTGCAAGGAGGGCCGCAGATGGGGAAACCCCCCTTCCAGGATGACCAGGCTGCAATGGATACCGAGTATGTTACACAAAATGATGCTATACAATGTTAAATAAAATAGTGTGAGAGTCCATTTAATACCAAAAGTGAAGGGAAAAAAACACCCTGGGTTATGTCATTGGACAATGTCCGGCAAAGGATCCTGGAGATTAAAGTTTTAACTAAAAATGGAAACCTTTTCCTAGAACAGGGGTGGCAAAACTAGGTACTTGAGGGCCAAAGTCCTGCAGGTTTTAGAGGTTTCAGTTCTCCAACACAGCTGATTCCAATGAACAAGATTGTTATCAGGCTTATGCAGAACTTGCTGATGAGCTGATCATATGAATCAGGTGTGTTGAAGAAGAGAAACATCCAAAACCGCAGGACTCCGGCCCTCGAGGACTGAGTTTGCCCACCCCTGCCCTAGGTTGATGTGTCTGTGTGCACGTCAACCACATACTGTATGTACATTCCAAATTGTTTTCGAAAAAGTGAATATGAGGCTTAGTAAAGAAGAAGGGGGACCGGAGGGTGTGTTTCAACTATAGAGGGATCACACTCCTCAGATTCCCTGGTAAGGTCTATTCAGGGGCGCTGGAGAGGAGGGTCCATTGGGAAGTTGAATCTCGGATTCAGGAGGAGCATTATGGTTTTCGTCCCGGCCGTGGAACAGTGGACCAGCTCTACACCCGTGGCAGGGTCCTCGAGGGTGAATGGGAGTTCGCCCAATCAGTCTACATGCGTTCGACCGTGTCCCTCAGGGAGTCCTGTGGGGTACGAGACCCTTGATACAGGCTGTTCGGTCCCTGTACGACTGGTGTCAGAGTTTGGTCCGCATTGCCGGCAATAAGTCAGATTTGTTTCCAGTGAGGGTTGGACTCCCTCAGGGCTGCCCTTTATCACAGATTATGTTCATAACTTTTATGGACAGAATTTCTAGGCGCAGCCGAGGCGTTGAGGGGGTCCAGTTTGGTGGACTCAGCATTGCATCTCTGCTTTCTGCAGATGATGTGGTGCTGTTGGCTTCATCAAGATGTGATCTCCAACTCCCGCGGTTTGCAGCCGAGTGTGAAACGGTTGGGATGAAGATCAGCACCTCCAAATCCAAGACCATGGGCCTCAGTCGGAAATGGGTGGCGTGCCCTCCCGCCCCAAGTGGATGTGTTTAAGTATCTTGGGGTCTTGTTCACGAGTGAGGGAAGGATGGAGCGGAAAATAGACAGGTGGATTGGTGCTGTATCGATCCGTTGTGGTGAAAAAAGGAGCTGAGCCAAAAGGCGGAGCTCTCAATTTTGCGGTTGCTTTACGTTCCTACCTTCACCTATGGTCAGGAGCTGTGGGTCGTGACCGAAAAAAGACGATCCCGGATACAAGCGGCCGAAATGAGTTTCCTCCGCAGAGTGTCCGGGCTCTCCCTCAGAGATAGGGTGAGAAGCTCGGTCATCCGGGAGGGACTCTGAGTAGAGCCGCTGCTCCTCCACGTTGAGAGGAGCCAGTTGAGGTGGTTTGGGCATCTGGTTCGGATGCCTCCTGGACGCCTCCCTGTAGAGATGTTCCGGGCATGTCCCACCGGCAGGAGGCCCCGGGGACGACCCAGAACACGCTTGCCTGGGAGCGCCTTGGGATACCGCTCGAGGAGCTGGTTGAAGTGGCTGGGGAGAGGGAAGTCTGGGCTTCCCTGCTAAAGCTGCTGTCCCCGCGACCCGACCTTGGATAAGCGGTAGAAGATGGAGGCTTGGTAAAGCACTTTGGGCAACAAATGTTGTCGATAAAGCTCTATATAACTGTACTCCATTTACCATTATGATAAAGTTGGATTTTTTTTGGACTATGACAAGTAACCCATTTGAATGGATTCGGGATTTGGTGGTTAAATGGTAAGGCTCTAATATATCTAACAACTTTTGTAGTTAGTAGCCACGCTTGTAGCCAAGCTATGTATGCTATCCAAACACCTTTGCCCTTAAGTTATTAACCACTTAATTAGAATTTTAAAACCATCCTGGTTGTGTCTCCTTTGGCATAGGTCATAAATCAATACCTCTCCGAGGGTGAGTGTATGAAAGTGAACTCTTCACCTTCCTTTCATTAGCATAATTGGCATCCAAATTCAATACAGTTTGTGTGCAGTTCAGGTGAAGAATAAAGAGGATCAGTACAAGTTCAAATTGCTTATGTGTATAGAGTCTAGCGTGTCATATTTTGGTAACCATATTTAGCTGCAGGAGAGGCCGTTTGCTTTCATGCAGTGTGCACTAAAAACTGCAGCTATGATAATATGCATATTTTTTTTATTAAGATGAACTTTTGACTACAGCTTTTGTTGTAGATCTTTTTTTATTATCCAATTATAACGGATAAAATTGAGTGACAAAGCCTTTTGACCTTGGCTTCTTTCGTTATTTATTTTGCAATCAGTCGTTTTGTTGTAGTCACTGTCATTGTCACATTTTCCAGTGCTAGATGATCCATTAGAGACTTCAGTCTGAGTTTGAAGGAATTTGGTGAGAGGAAAAGAAGGCTAAGATTGACAGCAACGGTGGAAGGTCACTGCAGATAATTTGCAAGCAGGAAGAGACAAAGTGCAAACGCATGACTTGATGGAGTTATAGTAGATTGTTGGCCATCATACTGTAGCAGCACAGCTACTCAGTCTAAGCCCCCTCCACAATGTGCTAGCCGCTCTGTTGGGCATCATTTTTTTCTGCTGCATGTGTCTAGATCTGAGTAACCAAGCGGAATGACAACACCCTCAGCAGCCTGTCAGCCAATGTTGTGGATGGTAGGACACATCAACACGAAAAGAAACGCACAAACATGTTTACAAAATGTCTCACGACGGTATGCAACATCCTAATGCACAGATACCGTTTTATAGTAAATTGCTTGTGCAGAAGGGATGTTTCTGAACCAAAAGTGCCGTACACATTAAAAATGGTTTCTATGCTCTGCTGGTTATATTGTTCCTAAAATAATTGTCAGGCAGTTTCTTAAACTTGAGGTATTTATTTTTTGCCCTCCTCTGGAAGTATCAGATCCGAGTTGTATTTCTACTGCAGATTATTTCATTAACCCGTTATTATTTCTAATATCTAGGAATCATGCTGCTAGAAAAGTGTACTAAACATTTCATATGTCGTGAAACTTAAGAATACTGTATAGAATTCTCATGAGAATGAAAAACATACGTACACATTGCAGGCAAGCTCATAGAACTGCAAACAAAAGACATAAACAAAACCTTTTATCAACGAATAGATGAATATCTATTATTGTAATAATAATTGCCCCCCCCCCCCCAACCAGCCCTACTTATTCATAGCAAATTAGAACAGACTATTCATATTGTCCTTGGGGCTAACTAGTAACCGTTGGCACCTTTTTGGGCTAGAAAATTCAGAATCAAAAAATAAAAAGGCATCTGTTTTAGCGGTATTTCATTTTAAACCCTCCCTCCTCTGAGAAGGACAAAGAAAAACGTAATTAGAGGCAATTAACTTCAAAGAATCGGCTAGTTTACTCAACTCTGCAAGCAGCCAATCACATTGTGCCCTGCTTAGCCGTCACCTAAAAGAAAGAAAATAAGAACTCCTTACCGGTGACAGACAGTATTATCAGTTATTCAAACCTTGACTTTTTCAAACCATGGAAAACAGTAATCAGCCCATGTCTGCTGACAATTCTAAACATAGTAAGCATAGTTGCAGTCTACGCCCAACACATATTGTCAAACAGCGTCTCCATCAGAATCCGCATGTCTCCCTCTGTCCCAAAAACCATGAATAGCAAACCATTTCTTCATATTTCTGCACAAGGCTAAGGCACACAACCTCGTCTCCAAAATTAGATTGTTTATTCCTTCTCTAATAAAAAATAATAACCTTAATAAGAATACTGCTGCATGTTTCATAAACCAAATCTGAGTTTGTGTGCCAACTGGTACACAACACATAATACACACGAGTGATTTTAAACAGATCCTTCCAGTGTTTGCCGGCGTTATTGAAGAATTAAGACTAAATGAAGGCTCTGCTGCGGCTCAACTTCTTCAACTCAATGTACTCTGAACAAACTCCTACGCGCAGAACCACACGCACACAGGAACATAAACACACGTGGGTAAGTGGCACGTGTCACTGCACCAGCTGCGCCACAAGAGACCTGTCTGGGTGACAACAATTAGCCTGCTCAGTTCAAGTAAATTGAAGCCATTTACATAATGCATGCCTGCCATCACAATTAATCTGTGGCCAATTTTAAGCAGGTCTTTGTTTTCTTGTCACAACCTGTTGTTAAATCACCTTACGCTTTTGTATGCGGCATAAAGCCAAGTGATAGTTTTGCACAAAGGCTTTCACTCCCAGAAGGACATTGTTCAATAGGTTGCTTGATAAAAATATGGATGGCATTTGCCAACAAAGACAGATGCACTCATTGTCGAAGCCGTGTTTACCTCCATTTCATTCCGTGCGCAATTACTCAGATGGTGAACACAAGCAGCGTCATTTGTTTAATGCTAAGCTGAAACGGCGGAGAGGTTTCGGCTTTATTAGCCTGTTGTTTGGAAGCTACTTTTGACATTAAGCTAAGCAATAAATTAAATAGATGGCTTGATAAAAATAAAAATAAAAATAAGATGGCTGTGTATAATTCTTCAGACTGGATTTTTGAAAAATCGCTCTGCCGTTGCTCAGAACAGTAGCTCTATTGCCTGGGTGATTTATGAAATCAATTTGTCTTTTTATCAGCAGCCAGAGTTTGAGATATGATCACAGCACATGCGTTTAAACTTTGTGGTGGTGTGTCTTAACGAGGCAGACATGCTGAAAACCACCCATCATTTATTCTCGGCACGCATGCCATTGCGCCATGCTGTGTACATGGGATGATGATGTATTGAGCATTGATCAAATTTGGCAGTAGGATGAAACTGTTGTGTGTGTCTGATGCTGTCAGTTTGTTCTGTGTTTGGGGTTTTCTAATGGCATATTCATGTCAGCTGTCACTAGAATATCTGCATACAAGCGCCCATCATCTCCGATGCATCTGTATGTTTGCAATATTTACGAAACATTTACTCATGCACTATATGGACGGGATGGGGAATGACGTAATGGATGAGGGCTAAGACTAGATCCCTTAGTCCCAATGAAGTCTTATTTCTTGATTTTAACAAGACATTTTGGACACTTCTGCGCTTGCACCATGGAACTGTTTGGGGAAGGCCTTTTCTGTTCTAGCATGACTGCGCCCCAGTCTATAACGGCATGCTTGGATGAGTTTGGTGTGAACAAACTTACGCAGAGGTGGAAAGCCTGGGGGAAGTAAATGTAATTATTAAGACCAACCGCTTTTGCATTCTTAATCTGACACTGTAGGAATCCCTGACAAAGTCTATGTGAAGTGTTAAGATGAATGCTGATACACACCAAAAACACCATCCCATGTGCCTGAAACCCACATGATAGCATTGCGGTTGGCAGTAAATCCTCGGCTGCATTCAGCCCACTCGGTCTAATATCCTTTGGACCTACTCTTCAAGCTTTCCCTGGAGAAGCTGAGAGAAATTCTGTTTTGATATTGCTATCCGTCTAGTTTGGAAAGAAGAATGATACAAAAGAGAATTAGGCTCCCCTGTGTATCTGGTTCAGAAAAAGATAAGCAGTTCATTTTGCCAGAAATGTCAAAAGTGAGGAATCAGAAGTGACAGCAAAAGGGATGAGATATTTCAAGATATGTTTTGATGGGTGCAGGTTAATCTTAAAATGTGTCAAGGATTTGCCAAACCCTCGTGAAGTAAATCTCACTTTGATGTTCTCTAATTCTGTAACCTCTTTCTCTCTGTTTTTCCGCAGTGAAGTTTGAAGACTGCCAGCACAGCAGAGAGGTGGGCTTTGTTAGTAGCGACCCCAAGTTCAGCGTGAGGGCTGATGGTGCTGTGTATGCCGAGCAGGAGTTTGCAAACCTTTCGGAACCCGTCCAATTCATGGTGACTGCCCGAGAGCTCTTTGATCCACACATCTGGGAGACCACAGTTAAGCTAGCACCAGCTGGACATCCCCACCCTTTACCCCTGACAAAGGTACCCAAGTATTGTTTAGTTGCTTCCGCATCCTTCACGGACAAGAAATCCCATTTGCTAACCCAACATCTCAATTTAAACAAGTAGAAGCTCATCAATTGACATGCACTCGATATTTAAATATAAGAATGTTGTATTGATACTTCAGTCAGGCGAGTTTCCTAAACCCCTGAAAATAGCTGCCGTCAAGTCACTTCTGGAAAAGAAAACACTGGCTGCTTCTTTGTTTGCAATTTATACACCCATCTCAAACCTCTTCTCCTCTTAACCAAGATTGTTGAGAAAGTGTTTTTGCTTTTTTTAATTAACTCAGCAACTTTTTGAACTCAAATGGACTGATGAATTTCAATAAGGTTTCCGACCTCATCACAGTACATAAACAGCTCTTATTATAATACTGTACAAATTTTATAAAACTGAACACTGATACAGAAAAGTTGTTGGTGCTCGTCTTATTAAAGCTCAGTGTAGTGTTTTATACAGCTAATTATACTCTTGGGCTGGAAATTTGGTTAGGATTAAATGGAACAGTTTTAAGATGGTGCAGGTCCTGCTTGGAGGAAAGGACTTATTTTATGACGATTAAAAGTTTTAGATCTAATCGAATACCCATGATATGTGGGGTCCCTCAAGGGTCAATCTTTGCACCCCTCTTGTTCAGTCTGTATGTTACCCTTGGGTCAAATTTTGAACATGTTCAAAATTGATTTGCGACAAGAAAAACTGATTGTGATCATTAAAACTGGTGAACGTCTTTGCAACCTTTTGCAACCTTGAACGAACCCTGACGAAAAAACATTTGCTAAGTACACAAACCACAAGCTTTTGCCACTCAATGACATACGGGCTTCAAGCATGCCTAGCATTTATCCAGTGAAAGTGCTAACAAATGAACTGCTTAACTCCCCAGCCATTTTCACTGAAGCAACCCCCTCCGCTCCTGGCTGTTTTACTGGATTTTGACAGATTTTGCAAGGCCCACAGATTATTGTGTTTTATTCCTATAAAAACATGGAACCTACCAAAAGAAAGATTAGAGTCAGGGGGAAAAAAATATTTGTATCTGTTTCCGTTTTGCAGCAATTAGCATTAGAATATAGCTAAATTTCATCATTATTCACAAACCTGTTGAAAACACTGGGGAAAAGAGCTTGTTGCAACATGCCCTGGTTGATCTCTTATACTCTGCTGCCACCTGCTGGCCGTTTTTGTAATAACTACCATTGCTTTAAGCGTCCTCTTCAGGTAAGAGGCTGCATCAAAGCCTCGATCTGTATGCTCTGCATAAAAAAAAACACACAAAAAAACATATAAATACGCTTTTGGAACCATGGCAATATTTAAAATAGAAAATTGTTCTACGTTTTTGGGAGCAAATGAGTTAAGGAGCATAATTTACCCAAGTTTGTCAACTTGTTATGAATGTCCAGGCTTACCCGAATGTGGAGTCTCAGTCTGAACACAAGGGGCACAATGGAAAAAAAAAAGTAGATAAGAGATGTAGATACAATAAGAGACAATATATAAAAAAGAAAGTAACATAGTATGGCAACTGGCCATACAAGTAGGTAGATGGATGTGTGCTGAGCTGTAAATAATGCACTGTAAATAATACTAATAATAATAATAATAACAATAAAAGATATACAAGACGGCTTCTTGCGAATCCTAACCATTCAGAACAGGTAGCGCAGCCAGTAATAGCAGGCCCAAACCAACCGAATTGCGATAACTCTTAGCGTGGGATCACTTGGCTTGCGTGTCAATAAAAAGCTAGCAAAGCTAGCTAATGTGAATTGCAGCACGCATTTCAAAGTCGGCGCATCGTCACACCAGGGTGACAAATTGGAGGAAAATAAACTCCAAGATTTCCTCAGTTTATTGTGAAAATCTGGCAATTTTAGAGAACACACTGTATTTAGCACGTTACTTGCTGCTATTTTTGCTAACACGGAAACATTACAGAATACCAGCTCAAAAAAAGGCTAAAAGACGACAGGCTAGCGAGTTCATTTTGTTAAGTGCAGCGAGACATGATGCCAATTACATGCTAGATTTATCTCTCATCAGAGCTTTCTTGTGTTGCTATCTCGAGAGTGTATTCATTTTCTTTTAATAACACTTGCTCACCTGTTTTAGTAAAAGAAAATAGATCACCTGGAATGCTAATTTTCCAGTGTTTAATGCAGCATCTTTGGCCTATGAGTCTTTCTGCGGTGTTTATGCACTAACGCTATCACACTCCACACAGGTAGGGCCTCTCAATGAGTGCTCTCCAACCCATACTGATTTCATGGCACGGTGGCTCGCTTTCTCCACCAGCTTAGAGCCTATTAGTTATGCACCAGCGGATCTGAAATCCACTGGTTCCCGGAACAGGTTTTAGTGCTTATTTGATTTGCATTTTTACCACACTCTGTTCAAGATAGTCTCACCTGTTCACGTTAGATTACAAATGGAGCTGGCAGGTGGGAAAAGCATTGAACCTTTTGGTTCATAGGTCACGGAGTCGCGGGGAGTCAGCAGCGCTAAACATTTGCACTTTTGATCTATATATTTTCATGTCTGAATTTGAGGCTAGGAAATGTGTAACAACTGCACTAGAAAGCTCAATTGGCGTAGGCTGTTGGAAATCCATGTGATTTTAAAATACGACTACTGGATTTAACATTCCTTTTATTCAATACAGCTACTTTTATACGCACATCTTTTGGGGGCATGTTCTCACAGAGGACGTGTATTGTGATCTCTTTCTTTATCACACAAGTACAGGGGGAAATTGCACTACAAAGCTGAAGACAAAAATATAGGTACATATATCAAAAGTCCTAGATCAAATATTGCACTGTGCGCAGAGTGAGCAAGGAGCTCATGTGGTATTGTCCTCCTTGTTTGTCAGACTGAAAACTTCCAGATGTCAGCTCCACAGCTTGAGGGTCTTCAGGCCTGTAGAATGTCCCACACAATGTGCAGCATACCCGGGAGCAGAGAGCTGCCAGCTGGCCCTGCTCGCCTCTGGCTTTTTGAAGCCCTTCATGCACAAGGGGCACACGAACTGGCTCTATAGCACGTGCGCACAATCGCACACGCACACACTCAAATGTGCATATGTGCCAATATGCCTACACTCTTTGGTGTGTACAAGTGGACAAAAACACTTGCAGATGCAATTATGCGTATATGCACTTGACTGGAGACTCAAGTTGTGAACACAAGCATTTTGGCTGAGCAAGCCCTAATGTCCACCTCACTTGCTGGAATCTCATGGGGAGAATCAACAGCCTAAGTTCCGCCTCATATTCACATGCAGACTATTATCTCTTCATGTTTCCATATTTTTGACTGAGCAAAATCAATGCAAAAAAAATATCCAGAAGCAAATGCAGTTCCAAAAAATAGTATTTTCATTAATTCTAGGGATGGGTACCTTTCACGTTTGACCCGGTACTGTTCCAATTCTCGGTACCTGGGGATCGATACCAGTACTCAACGGTAACAATTTTCGGTACTTTTGTATTTTCTCCCTCCCTCCCTCTCCCTCCTTCATTGTTTGCTCAGGTGGCCTATCGCCGAGCTACGTCATGAATAAAACATGTGTTTGCATGTGTCACGTGTGCTCACAAATGATGTACACGTACGAGTGTGTTGGGTGTGTCCTGTTGGGATTAGCTGATGGATTCCTCCTGTGGTACAGGTTACAACCTCTCTGCCAGTTAATGTGTGTGTGCGTGTGTGTGTGTTCTGAAAGACAACAATAGGATTAGGTGGATCATAGCAAAACAACCCTTTTACAAGGGGAAACACCATAGCTGACAATAAAACAAACATGTTCCCATCTTTTTAAACCTCTTTTCAACAAATGAGAAATCAGGGATGGTGAGGTGACCCCAAAAATTTAACTATTTATCTTCTATTACAACATCCATCCATCCATCTCCAGCACTTATTCTTATCAAGGTCACAGGGGGTGCTGCAGCCTACCCCAGCTGACAAAAGGCAGACTACACTGTGAATTGGTCACGAGTCAGTTTCAGGACAAACATAGAGACAGACAACCAGTCACACTGGCACTGCGAGGGAAATTAACCCACACTGAAGTCAGGCTACTCAGTCACCACTACACCATCGGTGATTCCATTTCAACATTCAACTCCAAATGTCTTCACTACAGTAAACACAGCAGAAAGCCCAGTACTGCATTGTCTCACTCTGTTGAGTTAATCTAACTCAAGGTGATCAACTCTGTGAAATAACACTTTCTCTGGACACCTCTCTAATCTCTGAAAATATTAAAATGACACTTTGGGAGTTAAAATGAACCACAAATTTAACTATGCAATTTTAACTCTCCAATTTTGTTCACAGTGATCTAATAACATGCCAAAAGCCTAAAAAAAATGCTACTCACCAGATATTCTTATTATTATAGACAAAATTCACTCTCTTTTGCTAGCAGTATTGTTATGGTCAGAAATGCGTATATGTTGCGAATGGATGTGGTGAATAAATCATTTACTGGGAATAAATCATTTACTAGGTTAAAACAAACCAGCCAGCCAAGTGTTGTCTGACTCCACAGTCATTTTTTTGAAGTCCACCTTGAAAATGAATTTCAAATGAAATCCGATAGTTGTCCTCTCCTAGCTTCATGTAATGAATCCCACTCGAGTAGCTCTGTACCAATCAGAGGACAGAAAAAGGCTGACATCAGACGCCAGAGTTCAAACCTTGTTTGGGTTCTATATTTTTCGAATGAAAAGATAATTATGATCTTGAGAGTCATTGGAGAATAGACCTCTGCCAAGGCTAATCAGTCCATGTCAGTCTGTTTCATTGGATAAATAAAACAAATCACTCTGAGCTATATTGTCATCAATAATTGTAACTCACAATGAAACGCATAATTTAATACACTGACAAGCACACAAAACTATTCCACAAAGTTAACCATTTTTTGGTGGAAAAGACCAAATGTAAAACTATACAGCCATTCAGCAAAGTGCAAACAATATTCTTCTATCCTCACTCCTTTTGTTATTGAAGCAGTATTTAATCAATATCCATTTTATCTGATAATACCCTGACAGCGAAATGTCACATTGTTTACTGGGTTTCGCAGTGACACGGAGGACAAAGACGTGCACAGATAATGTTGTCTGTCTGAAAAATCTTTGGCTGCAGAGGAATGCAGAAAAAGCACAGCATGTTAAAAACCCACTGAGGCTGCTTTAGTTGTGTTGCACATGATGTACCTGTGGTTAAAAATGTTTTGTCCCTCTTATAAATAAGTATTGTTTATTGTTTGGCACAGACTCTTTTTTTTCTTGTAAAAATCACACCCTTTAACTCTTTTACTGCCAAACGTTATCCAAAAAACAACCCCTACAGTGCCAGCCAATTTCGAGCATTTCCACTCATCTTTCAAGGAAAACAGAATTTTGTGTGCTATGACTATGTAAACATGGTGGATACCATATGAAAGATTGGATTCCATTTTTTTTTCATTAGAAAAAAAGTATGTTTCTACTTTATTTTAGTACTCACCATTTGAAAATAGGTAATTCGAGTGACATCATCAAGCGAAAATTGAAAAAAATAAGGAGAAACAAGCTATTTGTGAAAAGATACATTTTCTGCACAACATTGACTTTGACACTAATATTTTTTGTCAAGTGACGCTCTGTGAATTTTATTTAATGTTACAAATGCTTTGATCATTCACGTCAAAACGTTCTATTTCACGTCATCCGCCATATTTTCATGTAATTTAATACCCGGGAAACCATTGAAAAGAGATACAATGCTGCCATCTGCTGGCCATAGTTGGTGGACGTTTTTGGACTTCACAAACCCCATTCACAAACCAGTGCCACACAAGACGTTGCACTGCACATTGAGAAAAAAAAAACATAGTTAACGTCAATTAACATTTTTGGCGGCATTCATTGGGATTTTAGTATACGTCATTAAACGTTTTTGGCGGTAAAAGAGTTAAAATGGTGAAATGTATTCAGTGAATGATTTGGCATGACGTCATATGTTTGTTTTATCTCTCCAGGTCAGCATTGAAGAAATGCTATCAAGAGTCTTGGATTCCCAACCCCGTGTCATCAAGTTTCCCCGAAAACATCAGAGAAGCTCCTATGGTAACGGGCTGAGGCGACAGAAGAGAGATTGGGTCATCCCGCCCATTAACGTACCTGAGAATTCCCGAGGACCCTTTCCTCATATGCTTGTCAGAGTGAGTGTCATTTTACATCAAGTCGAAATTAAATTAGAAATAACTTCCAGGACAAAAATCTAAACCGATATCACTCGAGGCAGACTTCATAATGTCATTAAATGCCGACTCAGTCCATACAATGAAAGCACAGTCAGTTCAATTAAATCGTTGAGCTCATCTCGGATTTTTTGCCAGAAAAGATTTTATTATTTCCATATAGTGAAACAAGAACAGAAGGCATACAAAAACGTAAACCATGCTTTGTCTCAGAGGAATAGATGAATTGTTTACTCAAAGTTTTTTTCCCCTCTGCACCTTAAGTCAATGGAATATTTTTCACATCTCAGTACATCTCGTGTAACACAGCATTGACATTAATTATTGTAGTTATCAAAACACCCACATTCTCCCAAGCGTAGGAAGCCAAAATTCACTTCAAACTAAGTTTTTTTTCAAGGATGCGTGTGTGTGTTTTTTTTGCATGAAGCCATTATTGAACTTAACTGTTCTTGTGGTAAAACATGAGGGCGCTCTGATATTAAAATATGCAGCGTTACATTTCTATGATTCACTTAACGAAGCCAACCACAATTGAACCATGTTAACATTCTGAAAGCAGTTTGGCAGTACACTGCAAAAACACGTTTCCTTAATATTAGACTTGGTCTTAGTGTAACGTTTCTAGAAACAAGTGAAATTATCTGCCGGTGCAATAAGATAATTTTATTAACTTAGATTTCTTGAAATCTCTTGAAAAAAAAATTTGAAAAATGTGTAGAGCTACATTAATCTTAAAATAAGCTTTATACGCTTATTTATAACACTTATTTTTAAAGGTTTAATGGCCTTATTACAAGTAAATTAAATATTTGTGTGTAGATCTTTATTTGTATGCCAAGCAGGGAGATAACGGGTCCCATTTTTGAATTGCATTTGGTATGACCCAGCCAGGGATTGAACCCACAACCTCCCAGTCTGAGGGTATACACTCTACCACAGCTGGTGCTATATTTACTGGAATGAGGAAAAATTACCTTATTAAATACCACGAGAAAAAAATGCTTACAATTGAGTGCTATATTCCACTTTTGTTTGATTGTTTTCACATGTGTATTTCCCCCATTTATCTTATTACTAGATTATGCAAAATCTTTAAATAAGAAAATTAAACCTATGAAACCCCAGTTCGGGGCCTTTGATGTTGATTAATCTTAACTAATTCACTGCCATAAATTCATTTAAAAAAAGATTATTAAATAAATTAGGGGTGACGGGATTAAAATGTTTTATTGTAATTTATCGCATGACTTCACTCGTTAACTCACGATTAATGACACATTTTATGTCGGTTCTAAATGTACAATAAAGAAATTATAGGTTTTCATACTCTTGTTAACAAAAGTGGGGAAAAAATAACTAATAAAAATAGTTAAAATGAATTTTTGACGTTTATAACCATCAATGGCAGTGAATGAATAAAAAATAAAAATAAATCGCGGCGTCAAGCGATTAAAATTTGTAATCGTAATTAATCGCATGACTTTACTAGTTAAATCACGATTAATGACAACTTTTATATCTGTTCTAAATGTACAATTAAAAAAATCTAGGTTTTCATACTCGTGTTAACAAGTGGGAAAAAAAGTTAAACTAATAGAAATAGTTCAAATGAATGAGCCGTCAATGGCAGTGAATGAGTTAAAATGTGGAAAATGTTTGTTTTAAGCCACAAAATAGGCTACTTAAAACTGGCTGCTAACACTCAAGGCTTAGACTACTTGATCAAATCAGATAATTAAGTACTAACTACCTTAAAATAAGCAGAATGATCTTATCTAAAAATCTTATTTCAAATAAAAAAATAACTTGTCAGAGCAAAATACGCAAATTAAGGTAAAACGTAAGAAATTATATCTTACTTTTATCTGTGTGTTGTCTCCCTTTTGGCGCAAATGATCATGATTGCCTTTACATTGGAGCAGTTTTGGTGACGGATGTTGTGACTTTTATTTGTAACCTGGTTGTGATTGTAGCCAAGTGATGACAATGTTCAAGTTTCCATGGAAGGCACACTGCTGCTGCTCTAAACTCTCCTTACTGGCTGCCTCTTATCAGTTACCCACACAGACATGCGGCTTTTCTGCTGGCATTTCGAACACGTACACACACGCACGCACACAAATGTCCACACAAAGTCCCTTACGCCCATTTGTACAGCGAGGCTTACATTGCCGTATTACAGAAATCGCCTTTCCCAAGTGTGTTGGCATGAGGGCAGATTTTCCACTAAAGCTCAACACTCACTCGAACAAAACACACACAAGATGAAGTGCCAGGGAAAGAACCAGAATGTGCTGCGCTCGCGAGGAAATGGGAACGCCTTAATTCCCTTTTTCATCTCGAGCACTAAATGTTGAAGTTGAATTAGCCCCCACTGGCTTCCTTTTTGGGGTTCTATTTTTACTTGCATTCAGCGACTGGGTGAGCAGCTGGACGGAAAAGACTGTCGTGAAAATTTTACGGAGAGTTTGATGGGACTGTTTATTCAATGTCAATGTGTCATAAGTAATTATTATTGGCACAGTTGTGGTGGGTTTGCTGCAGAGGTTTGGCAACGTAAAAGCACAAGTTGTACTGTTGCCATACATGTCACAATTTTTAAATGATTAATTAATGATCATCATAACAAAAGTTTAAATAGAGCTTGTTAATATGTACAGGTTCATAAACATTGATTTTATTTTTGTTATTTATTTGTGTTTGTGAAATTCCAACTTGCATGACTTTTAGAAGTCTTTAATTTAACAGGAGTGAAAGGATGTACAGTATTCTGCTCATATTGGCCTCTAGTGGGTGCATTCAATCACCTTCTAACATCTTTTAAAGGTTTGTTCCATATTCCAGTCAGTTCGTATATCCCTGGCGTCAGGCCAAAACCCTTTACCTCTACAAAACAGACAGTTTTCAGTAGACCTCAAAAACGGCATGTCTGTTCAACCATTAACTCATTCAAACCCCAAAAATTATAAATATGTTTTTTTAAGACTTTGTCCTTCACTCCCAAACATTTATTTATGTTTTTTTTTATGCTAGAGCATACAGAAGGCTTTGATACAGCTTCTAACATGAAGAGGTCGCTTAAAGCAATGGTAGTTATTACAAAAACGGCCAGCAAGTGGCAGCAGAGTATAAGAGATCAACCAGGCCCATGTTGCAACAAGCTCTTTTTCAGTGTTTTCAACAGGTTTGTGAATAAATGATGAAACTTAGCTATATTCTAATGGTAATTTCTGCAAAACGGAAACAGATTTATGTATACTTTTTTCCCTGAAGAAAGACGAGACTCTAATCTTTCTTTTGGTAGGTTCCATGTTTTTATAGCAATAGAACAGAATATTCTGCGGACATTGCAAAACCAGTCAAAATCTAGTAAACCGGCCGGGAGCGAAGGGGGTTGCTTCAGTGAAAATGGCTGCATGAGTTAACATTGCATCATCAAAGAGAGCAAATCATTTTCAACACTTTAGATTGATCAATAATTTGTAATAATGACATTCACAAGTGTGGACTAACCAAAAGCACAGATTTGTGAAACAATCTTTCCGATGTGTCAGGTGAGCGTTTGTTTTGTTTTTTTCCCCTAAAGTACCATGTTCCCAACAAAACCTGTTATATCATTTTTTTTGTGGTTGCACAATATCTTTAAAAGCACAACTGAGTGCACATGTTGTCCCTGTGATAGACTGTGATCTAACCAGGATGTAGCTACTCTTCTTCTTATATCCGCTGGGAGAAATTCAAGCTCATGCATTCCTACACAAGATAATTGGTAGATATGTTCTATGGTTGGACGGCTCGATGGACGATTTTAATGGAAAAGGGCAACATGGGAGAAACATTACACTTTGAATGAATCCCCAGTGCTGTTGCTCCTAGTAACAAATTAAATCATTGTGTAAACTCAATCCTCAACTCCCTCTTGCCACTCAACGTCCAAGGCAAAGCAGAGTGGGCATGTCAAGCTATATCTTGTTCAGTCTCTGATATGACTAAGCGCAACCTTAAACACTTACACAATGGATTGTTTCCCCCATATATGCCATCTTTCTTGTATTGTCTCTCCCATCTGTCTCTTGTATACTTTAATGGGATTAATGGACCAAAACTGATGAAAGGTTGTTTGATCTAGTCAAAATATCCTACTTGCAATTAACCTGAGTTTAAAACCCTCTCTTTTCCTGACCATAGCCAGGGAGATGATCAATTGCCCGAAAACAATTGCACTTAATCGTGTATAATGCTTTTGAAAACATTTTAATTACCCACTCAAAAGGAAAGATGATAGAAAGAATATGATCAGGACTATTCCCTTTGCCCGAATGCTGTGCATGAATGTGCCATCACATAGAGCGAAATTGAACTGTAATGATATCCATCAAGCATGACTTTGATCATGCTGTCACACTTCTGAAGAAAAAAAACGATATATTTTTTTTCAGGTGAGTTGGAGTGCAACAACTCAGCATGGTTTGTGTTACCTCATTATTTTTGAATAGCCCATTATCATTGTGCTCTCAAACAATATCATCAGAAGCAACCGGGGGTTAAATGGGTCACAGTCACAACAACAGGCTCCTCATTTGGCAAACAGAAGCACAAAGTTTGACCTAAATATTCAGTGTATATACTGTTTGCAGAACAGTGTTAACTTGTTGCTACAGTTACCTTAAAAAAGTAACTGATTACTTACTTTAAAAAGTAATTTCTATTACTTTATTGATAACTTGATTTTAAAAGTAACTAAGTTAAATTGCAAGTTACTCCAATAGTTACGTAGCATAAAGACAACCCGCTTTTGACACTTCATTTGAAGCACATTTTAAAAAAAAATTTTTTTTAACTCATTCACTCTCCAGCCATTTTCACTGAAGCAAACCCCTTCGCTCATGGCTGTTTTACTGGATTTTTGACTGATTTTGCAAGGCTCACAGAATATTGTGTTCTGTTGCTATAAAAACATGGAACCTACCAAAAGAACAATTAGAGTCTCCTCTTTCATCAGGAAAAAAAGGATATTTGTATCTGTTTCCATTTTGTAGTAATTAGCATTAAAATATAGCTAAGTTTCATCATTATTCACAAACCTGTTGAAATCTTTGGGGAAAAGAGCTTGTTGCAACATGGCCCTGGTCTCTTATACTCTGCTGCCACCTGCTGGCCGTTTTTGTAATAACTACCATTGCCTTAAGCGACCTCTTCAGGTCAGAGGCTTCTGTATGCCTTATGTATGCTTGAGCATTAAAAAAAACCCATAAAAACCGTATAAATAAGTTTTTGGGACCATGGCAATATTTAAAATAGAACGTTTGTATACGTTTTGGGAGCAAGTGAGTTAATGGACTTACCATATTTATGAGAGTTTTTAATGGATTTCACTTAACATAATTGGGCTGGTTGTTTTTCATTTAAAAAATATATATAAAAAGGCAGTCTTTCGAGACTTCACTTTACTTAAATACATTTTTAAATAAAAATCTAAAATAAAAGCGCTATTTTTTTATTTTTAAATTGGTGTTGTAATGGCAAAACTCAACATTTATCCCAAGCCAGCTTGGAGAGATTCGAGGTAGCCACATGTTGTTTTGGTCGGGAATCGATTTTGGGTCCTTTTGAAATGGTAAAAGGGAGAAACTCACAAAAACACATACATTGTCCCTTGTTTAAATTCATCCTGAAATTCTTGATTATGGCTAGTGCACATACTGTACATACAGGACATTACACTTTGTCACTCATTGCATCTCAGAGTCAGAAGTGCAGTCTCGCTCTCTGATTGTGACTGAAATTCTGTTCTCTTTTTTCGTGTTCAAGATGATAGTTTGTTGACATTTTCTTTCAAGGTGGGAATCAGGTCAGCGCCCAATTTGCATTTCCTCCCGACTTCATCGTCCCAGAATCTGTGCCATTTATGCTGACTCATCCAGACTAACAAGGTTTCCAGGAATAGTTGCTCTGATTTTGCTCCGCTTTGCCATGATGAGGACATGCTCCCTCATCCATTTTCTCTACAACAGATTTGAATTATTCACTTGTCACCTGATGGGTTAGATGTAAAATAGTGCAAAGAACGGGGGCGTTTGTTTCATGGATGTATTGTATACTGCATTGTGCAGACAATTGCGGTGGCAGTAGAGGCACAGAATAGGTGTGTATAGTAATGGTTAATATGCTAATGGTTATGGTATTTGGTCATTTTATGCATACACACATGCATATACAAAGGTATCTGTCAATTCACACAATCCTCATTAAAAAAGAAAAAGAAACTTTTCTGGACAATATCTTTACCTATCATGTTTTATTCTTTTCTTTTACAAAGCAATTTGCATGATGTTGTCAGAGGCGCGTATTCTTCACAACTCTATCACGAAATCTCCTTACTTAACGATGTCTCCTCATTGTTGATGTTATTGTTGTAGTTGTGTTTAATGAAGCTGTCAATTGAGAAGACCTGAAAAGCTTCTCTTTTTCTTGAAATATACACCACAGATGTATTCATCGTGGCCCAGTTCATTTATATGTCGGTACCTGCCTGTCCTATAATGATTGGAGGAAATCGCTAGCAAGTTATCTGAAACAACACAACACATCACATTATGTTGCAAATTAACAGTATGAGATTTTCCCTCCTCTTGCATGCCATAATGAGCAATTTTTAGATGAACAATCGACTGAAGCGTTTCAAAATAAAGGTCTTTTTAGACGTCGTAAAATGGAAAATCCAATACCCAAATGCTGACTGAGTCTGAGGAAGGTCAGTTTTATTGGTTGCTTTAATTTGTTTTTGTTTGTATTGACAGAATCGCATGAATACTCCCAAATGATCAATTAGTCTTTCTCAAGCATAGACAAACACAAACACAATATGGCATTTGTTAGTAAAGTTACCTTTGTAGATGCAGTATTTCATTATTTCAATAATGGTTTTCCTGGTGAACCATTAATTTGCCGGATCAATATTTGCTAGACCAAGGGTATTCAATCGGTGGGCCCCGGGCCTTATCTGGCCCTCTGGCTACCTATTGGTGGCGCCCATAATGTTCCAGCCCTTTTTCTTTTTTTAAATGAAATTAATATTTTGTTTTTATTTTAACAGTATTGATGCAAGTGGCCTTACTGACCACAATAAATGGACCCAATTAAAAATGTGATTAGTAGTTTAACATTTTCAATAATGTATTAATATTTTTGATGTATTTGAATAACCCTGGTCTAGATGTAATTATGTCATCCAATTATCGGCTTCATACAAGTGGTTAGCACAGTTGCCTCACAACTCTGAGGTTTGAATCTCATTTCTGCTCATCCTGCACTCTAAAAGCAATTGGGTAAAAAATAACCTAATTTGGGTAAAAAGTGGTCAGATCTCCAAATTGTGTCAATTTGATTCTCAAATGTTGTTACCAACTGACCTTTGAACCAAGTAGTGAATCAGTTAGTTAGTTTGTTTTTACCCAAATTGGGTTATTTTTGACCTACCTGTTTTTAGAGTATGTGTTGAGTTTGTTTGTGTGTTCTCTTGTAGTTTATAGATTATTTATGACTACTCCGACTTCCTCCCTCATGCCAAAAACAAACTTATGTTAATGTCAAGATACACAAGGTTGTAACCTATGGAAGGTTTTGTATGAGCCAGGGAATACACTGGAAGAGTCATAAGATATTGGTATACTAGGTACCATTTAATACATTTCAATCATTTAAATTAAATATTTAAATAAAGTGTATCTTTCTGTTGGCATGTCTGTCACTGGAATTTTCATTAAAATGCAATTGTTCAATTGTAAATTTTCATTTGTATAAAATATACACTCTGGACCTGTAAAATTGATTTGAGCAATGTGTTTTATGAATTGAAGCTAGAGTAAATATGTTCAAATACACACCCAGTATGCACTTTGCTGCACGTCTCCACAAGAGAATGTGTGTGTCAATCACAGTATTCTCGGTTGGACAATTAGAAGGTGACAGTCCCATTAGAGCCATCCCAGTAGGAAAAAGGCTGTGTGCTTTTGTGGCCCGCGTAAAGCTCAGCTTCTCACTAAAGAACTGTCAACCACTCTGACCCCACTGGCAGCTCGCTCTGAACCACTGCGACTCCCCTCTGGACTCGCATTGGCAGCTCCAGTCACTCCCAGGTCCAAACATGGCCCTCCTTTCAAGTCCGGCCTTTAAGTGATTGGTTGGAGCGAGGCCACCTTGGGCATGCCAGAAGTGCTTTCAACTGGCCTCGGGTTGCTGCTGATTGGTCCGGCTCTCAAGGCCCGCTTCCTCCTGCGGGGGAGAGCACATGGCAGTAGATTAGGTCGAAGCATGCAAGTTGATGGTGGAAATGAAGGCGCAAGGGCAGCGGAAAGCTCCCTTAGCACCACAAACTCCTCCCTTCGCTCCATTTCATACTCTACATGCCCTGTTATTCTCTTTCAGTAAGACTTCGTGAAGCCAGTCAGAGCTTCATGCCTTGTGCATGAAAGACCCAAGATCTATGGCAGTTTACTTTTTGTTCCTGTATTGTGGATCTGTGGGTAAAATGGTACAATAAAACCATTTCAACTTAAGACTTTACAGCCTGTTTGGTAAGTAAGACAAGACTGTGGACCTCGGCATCCTCCATTTCAATCTCATTATACACGGAATATCTCTGGCGCTCTTTATAAAGGAACTTAATAGATATATTTTCTTCATTCTTCTCCCACGCTGTGATTCAGGGGAATTAATGCCATTGTTAATGCAGAGAGACCGCTGGTACATTTCAACACGATTCTCCCATCCTGCAGAGCTCCTCTAAATTGCCTGGCTAATGCCATAATTGGGTTTGTTCGTCACTTCTTAACTCCCATTAATATTTGTTCTCCCTGTAATTGCTTCTTTTTTTCAGCTCAGTCCTACATTTCATTCCGCCGTCTGGTTAATGGTCTGAGGTGGAGGCAGTGAGGCGCATGCATGAGCACAAGGGCATGCTTGAGAAAGCATCTCATCTATTTTTTTAAAGCTACAAAATGTAAAAATTGTGGAACTCTTCTGTCCTCGGGGTAACTAATCAAAAATAAGACAATGGAGCTGATAAAATTCTCATCAACGGAGCGTTGAAAGGTCAAATGGCTGAAAGTAAAATTAGAGACACTGTCAACCATATAGTATATATATAGAGAGAGAGTACCACGTACAAATGGTTCACCAAAACAATACCAAAAGTCTACAATATGACGTTTAACTTAAGTACACTGATTGCTGTAGTAAAATAACAAGTTAAAAAAAAAATAAAAAAAAAGGTTTCCAAGTAATTATTATCTTACTAGACTTTTCATTTAACTTTTTCACAAAATCAAGATTAGCTAATTGTTTTGATAGCTAAAAGTTAAAGGTAATTTCAGTGTTTGTTAGTTTTTATAAGAGTCTTTCAGTCTTCCATTATATACTTTGCTCTGGCCTACTTCTAGATCTTAAATTGTGTATATTCAACATCTGGGTTTTGTGCTATATGATTGATCTTACGCTCAATCAGACAGATGAGTGATACTGCTACAGTGATTTAATCCAATCATATATGAACAATAACTGAGGAGGTACTACAGTATATTAGTCAGACCATGAAGGAAGGCGGGACATGAACAGAAGTGGAGTAATACATGCCAACTGAGTCAATCCCAGATTTATTTGTATTTAATTTTTTTACATCCCAGAACGATTAGAAACGTAAATAATAATATTAACTACATTTTATTAGAAATGTTTAACATTTTTAATTGCTTTGTTACAATGTGATGATCACTGCAATTGCATTACTTGTGAAATATTCGCAACGCCGAAAACCTCTACAGAGACGCTTTACAATAATAATAATAATAATAATAATAATAATAATAATAATAATATACAGCCTATTTACATTTACAATCAAATCCACGCAATATCCAAAACATTAGATTGGGGGCCCTTTTTAAAAAAAGAAAAAAGAAAGAAAAAAAAAAGATTGGGGGCCCTGAGCAGCTTATACGAATTAAGAAAATTAAAGTAAAAAAATAAAAATAAATGTAAAAAGCTGAATAACAGTGTCAGTACAGATTACACTTTCTTCAGTTGGAGACTGATTTATATGGACAGAATTATTTTCCTTTTTTTACTACACTATGGAGAAATGGTGGAAAGTGGGGGAAAAGATGAGAGCAAACTAAGAGGCTACCCAAACAGAACAGAAAAACATATCTAATAAAAAAGGATGCAAAAACACGTCATATCTCAGTGCTCCTTGGAGCTTTATTCATTTTCTATTCTGTCCCCGATCTATAATGTTCCGCTCTTTATGAGTATCAGGAAAGACTGCGCGTGATGTTGGCTGTCAACGGATCATTTGAGAGATATTAAAAAGGGGCCCTTTGCAGCTTTTCTCTCACAAACCTCCTGAGTGACTATTTCTAAAACAAGCTGCATCATTCCCCTTTAATAACACCACTCAACACCTCCCCCATGTCCCCAGACGCTCTTTATAGCCAGTCGAATGTATGTATGGTTGTCACTGTATTCTACAGCAAATTAAGTCTGAAGGCTGTCTCTACTTTGTCGACTGACCTTTTTATTTCATCGCTTAAGGAATGTTGTTCTGTTTGAGTGGCTGGCCTCGCAGACTAGAAAGCTTCTTACCAATCAAAAGTAGAGCGCATCATCTCAGATGAACGGCACAGCAATAGGCATAAGAGCAATACAAAAGTCAAAATTCGAAGGAATAACATTTAGTGTCGCCATTTCCGTTGTGCTCATCCCGGAATACGCGGATGTGACAGCAGGGAGAGATGAGACACTATCAAACAGTGATTTTCAAGTACTTTTCAGATGCACAAATGCTTTTTATAATACTACTTAACACAGCAATTCACCCAGTCTCGGTGATCGTGTACAGGAATTATTTTGTTGGGCAGATCAGAACAGCAAATCTTTTAAGCATTTGTTCTGATATCCTCAAAATCAAAAGCCTTATTTCTCTACTCTTTGGGATTTCTTAGCACGACTCCTTTCTTTCACACTTGCCAGGCTGACAGACTAGTTAGAGCCAAATGCTCACAAGTAACATTCAGAAGCAAGCCCCTTGCTCGTGTTGTTAAAATTATTATCTATATCCACTAGTTGCACTGCTAGGCTTAGTGTTGTTGTTCTTTAATAGGACTAGTGATTGACAAAAAGTTAAACAAAGAAGAATGCTTACTTGTCATACTTGTTGCCCTTACATCAATAAACTAGCTTCATGCAAACAGTCTAACCACAGTGCTGAACATACCTTAATTACAGTTGCTGAATTTATGATGTCTGGCTAGTCAAATTCAAATCAAATAAAACAGGTTTGATCAAGGGTCAGCACGAAACGTCTTGATTGCCTCATCAATTGTCACCAGTAATTACTAGGACTTGTGGAGTTGCACTAGTTTACGATGATTCCTTCAATGCTTTAACCCATTTTTGTCGCGGGCCACGTTGTACGGAGTTACGGCTTCCCTCAGAAGGCCGTTATGATGGTGAAACCAAATATTAAAATTCACTCAACACAACAAATTGATGGATTACTAGTTTTGAAATAAAAAATCAAGGATAATAGTCTCTTCAATTATTGTTCAAGTTACTGTAAAAAGGGTTACAAAAAAATGTGGGGTGTTCAAATACCACATTTACTATATAATCGTAGGTCTAGTAATCGCTAATTTTATTACATAGGTTCAGGAGGCTGGCATGTTTGGCCGCCAACTTAATGGTATGGATACTCAAAGGAGAAGAACTTCACGAATGTAGTTAGCCTCTGGTAATGCTTGCAGCTAGTGTCGGACCCAATGGGTTGACTGCTGCTTACCTTCCGCAGCTGGGACCCGCATGTGGTAATTGCTGAGTCCCGTAATTTGGGCTCCCGCTGTATGTCTCCCTCTGCGTTGCTCTTGCTAGCTTTTGCTAGCTTCACCCGCTAGTCGCTCTTGCTAGCCGCTCTAGCTAGCCACTCTAGCTAGTTCTTCCAGGCCGTTCTTGCTAGCCACATTTGCGAATGCTTGTCTGTCATCTTATCTGCATCCAAGTCGATTAGTTCTCAAAAGTCATATATACCGTATGTGTCGTAAAACAAAACCTGTTGTGTGTCTTGTTTTCCCAAGCTATTTCAACCCGAATGGTACAGCAGTTCTAAGCGAGTTTGACCAACTCAAATGCAAAACAAACACTTTGATTGTCATGCAGTTTGCTCTCAAGTACTGCTTTCGTCACTGTGGTCATAATTCATTTTCTCCCTGTTGTGCCTTCTGCTTTTGAAACACGAGGGGTGGGGGGGGGGGGGGGGGGTCATGCGCCCTGACGAGAAACTGAATGGCTATGCCTGTGGAAAGCTTTGAAAGACTACAACCAAACCCTGAACCATTAAGTGGACATGAGACATAAAATAGCCTACCAAAGAGTGTAAACCCACAGTTTCAAATGATTATGTTCCATTAGCCCATAGCAGACATGATACCATAATACTGTAATACTTTGGGTGCCTGCCGCACACTGTCCTTCAATGACCTTATTGCTTATTTTTGCTCTCTGGAAGCGTGATACTATGAAGAAGAAGTGTTCGATTTTTGTCCGGTGCATAGTGGCGTGCTGCGTAGTCGTCTCCGCATTATGAGTCAGCATGGTGCAAATGCATGAAAAGCAAATTAGTTTCCTGGAATTTTGCTTAGTTTGTCTCAGGTTCAGATCAATCAAAGGAGATTTGAACAGACTGAACATTCATATAACACTAATTGGGCAGCAAGTCGCTATGCTCAATGAATATCCCTACTGTTTGCACGTCCTGTGTCACCCCCAGCAGCTTTACAGAACAATAATTCTTCATCTAATTTTCCCTAACTCCTTGCTGCTTTCACTTCCTCTGTGCCTCTCTCCCTCCACCCATTGCCATTTTTCTTCTCACGCTGATAGCTTGTCCCAAAGGATCCCAGTAGTTGTCAGTAATCAAGGAAATCACTCTCAAAGAACTACAAATAGGTCACTTATCTGATGTCTGGTCTGATCTGAGGGAGACAGACATCAAGTTAAGTCCCTTACATCTGCCTTTCTCTGCTATTTTTAGTGTGATTAGTAGCCAGTCACTCCACCGGGAGCTACTCGAATGAGAAAGAGAACTCGAGATAGATGATGGTGATAGACCGAAAGAAAGGCAGCGCTAGGGGAGGATGAAAAAAAGATCCTAGCTTTTGTCATTAGCATTCCATTCAAAAGGTTCAATTGCGGAGTTGTCACTCATGGGATTCCCAGGACTCCGAGAAGTCATGCTTCTTCATTTATGCCATTTATTCATATAAGGCCTCCTTATTAAGATACACCAGTGAATGTGACATGTGATCTCAGGTGACAGCGGTGCGGAATGTTAAGCGGGCATGGCAGCAGAGGCCACGTGGTATGTCAGGAATATTACATCAACATGCCAACTACACAGGGACTGCTTTACGATTCCAGCAACACGCAATGGCAAGCAACTGTGTAGACGGTCGTGGGGGGAGAAGAATTTTGAATTTTTGAACTGAGCTTGTTCTCCACTTTGTGAACACATTGTGACTCTTAGTTGCAAAACACTTCACACTAAGCTGTCTCTTGGACTTGTAGGCATTAACCCGTTTTCCCCCATGGAAATTCGATATTAAAATGATAATTTGGATAAGGTGAAATAAATAAATTAAATAAGAACTAGACCACTACAATTTTGCTGAAAATCAAAAATACAATAAACTCTTACCAGGAACTATTTATAACTAATTTCATTGCCAGTTATTGCATTAGCTAATGCTAAAGATTCTGAAGTATTCGGTTTAGGTGAACGGTATGGGATTTTTAATAGTTTTTAGGTGAATTAATGAGTACACACTCACACGCACATGCACATACAAAAAAAAGAAAAAGAGAAAAAAAAAGAGAGAGCAATGATGATGACATGTCGAATCGGTAAGATTACTGAATGAACAATTCTGAGCTCTCTCTCAAAAGAAAAAAAAACAAAAGCTAATGCTAAAGGTTGGTTGACAGTTCAACAGCACTAAACATGTCAAAGCTCTGTCCCGGCAGCTAATGGAAGCTGGCTGTGCCGTTTACCTTGCGCCAGTCCCACATTGTAATATTCAAAAATGCCACCAGAAAAGCTCAGCGTTCGTTGGGTCCGATTAGCAACCGCAGCGTTAGGCTAGTAGTGCTACATTTCCCATGATTCTTAGAGACCAAAACAGAAAGTAGTTCTAGTTCCGGTATGAGGCAAACACGCCTGTTAGCAATTAGACTACTGTGTGACATATATATATGAGCCAAACAATTGGCTTGCTGATTGGACAAAAAAAAGACTGGACGCTGGGATATACGCTAGGATATAACAATGGGGCTGGCGAAATCCGCCGGGACTCTGGACACAAGAGCCAAAACGAGACTGTCCCAGTTGAAAAGGGGCGTCTGGTCATCCTACACTTCAATTTCAAAAGGAATAAAATTGTTCTCATTAATGATTCTGATTTGAGGCAGATAAACAGTGGGCACTGTGAAAAACAAATGCAGTAAAACAGAACCATACAGAGATTGCTCTGCCAAGTGAAATCATTGATAGACATATTGTACTTCAGATTACACTTGGCCCTGGGTTCCCGTGCCGACAGGGAGGGGAAACTGCAACCTGTGAAAGGTTTGTAGCAAAGTTCTGCTCTGTGGCTGTGGGAAGACAACTGTGGAAATTAAAAGAGAGGGTATCATGTTCAAACAGAGAGATGTTTTATGCAGAAGCCGCCGTCAAAGCTGAACGGATGAAGTCATTTCATTTTCATGCATGATCTGCAGACTCACAGACCGGGGAAATTGCATCGGAGAGGAAGAGAAAGATAGAGAGAAAAGATGATTCAAGCTTTCTCTTTTCTCCATTTGAATCTGTGGTTTTTCCCTTGGAATTGTAGCCAAAGTGATAGGTCAGACTTAATTTAAGCAATCAAAGACAAACAAACAAAATGAATTCAGAATGGAGTAAATATGAAGTTTGTCGAGCAAGAACCCAAAATGTTTTACCAGCCAAAGGTAGTGGTTGCAATGGCACTGGTTCAGTCTATAATGGCTTGACTTTCTTGACTTCAAATTATAGTCGAAATTGTAGAGATATTATGATTTCTTCTATTATTAGGATTTTCTCGAGGTCCCCTTGAGCAAGGCACCAAAAACCCCAAGCTAGTTTAGAGCGGCATCACAATTGTACTGCTTATCCCTTCACATCCTTTTGCCTTCATGCCAATGACAAACTACAGTGTCATCTTTTATGTGTGTCTGAGATAATGAATTGGTAAACAACAGTAAATAAAACATTTCCATGTGATGAGGCCATGAATAACCTGTCTTTTAACTCGACTGAATTCAAAACAAAAGAAGTTCTTTGCACTTCGAATTTATCACATTCTCACAAATGTAAAAAACTTTATATAAAAGTCTCAGCCTAAAATTTCGATTAACAGAAGTGTTAACCATGTATGCAGCTCTATTTTCACATTTACTTGGTTCGCCGTTCAATTCATTTCAGACAATCCAGTCAGTAAAAAGGGATGCGGAGGTGAGAATGTTCCATCAGTAACTGCGCTTTAGCAATCCAAAACTTGTCACATTAATGACGGTGACTCAGATGTCTTTTTGGAATGGAATGAAAATCAATGCCACTGAAAGAAGTACTACTAATCCATCTTCTTTTGTCAGCAATGCGCTGAGCAAAAGTATTGATATATTTTATTGTTGTAGCAAATAATAAATGCTGGAAACTGAAAAGTGTTCAAAGGAAAGCTGCATTATGCGGTGCACAGTGGGATATTACGCTCCAGTCAAAGATTTTTGTTCTTGACAATTATCAGTTTTCATCATCCTGGAGGGAAGATGTCCTTCTGTAATCTCAAAACTGAAAGTAAGTCGCTTTTATCCCTCAAGATTGCAAAGAAACGGTCACATTCAAACAGAAAACAATACGTTGAAACAATGTCTTATTCAAGACATTAGACTAACTTGAAAAATGCATTCTCAATTTACACCATTGCTCATGTAGTAGTTCACATAGCCCTGCTACCCACTTTTGGCCACTTGCAAGACAAGGGCGAGCAAAATTCTCTCTGACCCTCCACATCCTGGTCACCACCTCTTCCAGCTCCTCAAACCGTGCACGATAAAACCAGCAGACATTCAGTATAGCTTCATCCTTCTTCCCATCAATTTCCTAAACAGTTGACTCAAAATTTCAGCAAAGAACACCTTGACAGAGGTCACAATGCAGACTAGAATCACTACGACAATTATATATTGTTGTTGTTTTGTTTGCAGCAGGATTTGAACCATGACCCTCTTGTCATAAAATCTTATAAAGAGAATGCTGGACCAGCTCTACTTTTGTTGACATAACCTACTTCACTAATGAGACAACACTTGGACCTGGCAAAAATATTGCATTTTAAATAAAATGCTCTTATTTGATTTTCTTCTCTTCTCTTCAGATTCGCTCCGACCAGGACAAAGATGTTGGCATCCGCTACAGCATCACTGGGGCAGGTGCTGATCAGCCGCCCAGTGGTATTTACAACATTGACCCCATCAGCGGCAACATGTTCGTCACTCAACCCCTGGACAGAGAGGAGAGAGCGTCCTTCCATGTAAGACAATAAATAAATGATTGTGTGACTTTTCCACTCAAGCTGGTCTGGTTAGCTGACAATTATCTCCAATGGAAATGTGGCTACACGTTTCCTCGTCTTCTGTCGACATTTCATTCCATCATTGATGTCGCTCCGTGCCAAAACAAAACCACAAGTCAGAGCACATTCGCAGGACTTTGTGTACCATCCCTCCATCCTCCCAGGGCTCTGATTGAAGCTCAGTCTAACAATGAAAGCCAACATTTGATAACAATACACACTTCAGCTGTCATTTAGACCGCACAGGATGGCGAGAACAGAGAAATGTGGTGAAGCACTCAAAACTTTGTTCTTTCCCTCAGAGCTAATGAGCAGGTGACTATGCATACACACTTGTGTGTGTGTGTGTGTGTGTGTTCCCTTATAAGCAGGAATGATTGATGAGTTGTATGTTTGTTTATGGCATAAGCAGGTCGAGGTTTCTCCACCCACTTATTCTCCCCTCGCTCTTGTTATTTCTCCTTTTCACCTTTGTGGACAGGACCCCTGTTTAACCAAGGCACCCTGACACAGTGCTGCATGCTTACCTTGAGCAATCTGCACCTATGCCAGTGAAAGCTAAACAGTAGGACTGAAACGAGTCTTTGAGTAAATTGAGTACCTCGGTTAAAAAAAAAAAATGCTTGAATAATTTTTTCTGCCTCAGGTACTTATATAAATACCTAGGTATTTTCGTGTACGCCGTAACGAACTAGCCAATCCAAACACAGTAGTAACAATTCTTACTATGCATAACAATAACATTGTGCCAACTTCGAAATAAATCTTACTCTATCAAATAATATATGGACATCAATGCTTTGGCACACATATATTTTGAAGTTGTTCTCGGCAGTGTGTAATGGCTGATTTGTCTTTCCGACTGTCTTTAGGGCGTTTTGTCATCACAAATTGTAGCTACCAACGTCAACAACAAAACGTTCTTCTGAAATCATGTTCATGTTAAAAAAAGACTCAATTACATTGATGTATTGTACCACGCCTGTTGCCAGGGTTAGGGTTAGGGTTCCTAGCAATAGTGATAGCAGCTAGCAGCACTAGCAGATACCAGCGCTAGCAGATAGCAATGCTAGCAGATAACAGTGCTATCAGGTAGCAGCGCTAGCAGATAACAGCAGATAGCAGCGCTAGCAGATAACAGCAGATAGCAGCGCTAGCGGACAGCAGCGCTTGGCTCGTGAGAGCAGTCAGACTACTTATTAAAGGCGGTTTAATGTACGGCTAGCAGCACTTTTTAAAGGCATTTATAGACATAAATGACTGCGCACTTTGATGCTGACAGTCAGAAAGAGTTGCTTTTCCATCTGATCACTTTTTAACAAACCAAGCTTACTCAAATGCTTTTTTAGTCATCAAAATCGCTTCTGTGGTTCTGACGTCACTTCATCCACAGACCAAAATCTATGGTATGGTATTTTGTCTAAAATCCGGAGGTGGGCAATTTCCAAAATGTTGCTGGTTTGTCATTCGTCAGTCTATAGTGCCATTGTTTCAAATCAAACCAATCTGTAGCCGTCAGTTTTAACCACGCTTCAGTCACCACTTTTCACCACTATTTTAGGACCAGCAAACAGACATGGGCATTCCATCAGTACTAACGGACTGTCAGTCAGTGACAGACTGACAGGTCTGTGATAACTTGAGCCGGTTAGTGATGATTACACTGACTGACAAAAACCCACCTTTTATCAGTGTTTTGTCCGTCATTTTCTGTCATTGTTTCTTGTCATTCGTCAGCAATACGGGCGTCCATCAGCACTGACAGAATGCTCATGTCTGTTTAAGTCCCACTAATGTTTCTAAAAATGACAATGGTGTGCTGCTAACCACAGTAAAAAATGTTGATAGTTAACTAAAAATTAAAACCAATTGGTCTTTCATTATTAAATTTGAATGCTTTTTTGTTTAGTTTTTTTTTTTAATCCGAATACACGATTATTCCATAGAATATTAGTAGAATATCCGAATACCAGTGGTGAGCATTCCGTTACTAATGACAAACTCTCTATGTCAGTCCGTCACTGACGGATGCCCTGTTTTTCTGATGAATGTCGAGAACCTTTTAAAAAATGACGGACTAAGCACTGACGGACATGGGTTTTCGTCAGGGTAAACATCAAGTGTGTCACTGTCGGACGGCCATTCTGTTGACAATTGAAGTAGAACGTACTGACCGAATGGCCACCTCTGTCCGTCGGTTCTAAAATAGTGGTGACGGAAGCGTGGCTGAAGTAAAATGACAGACTAACTGTGACTGAAGGGTGTCCAGGTTGCTATTACATGACGGACCCGCAACTTTAAGTAAAATGCCCACCTCTGCCGAGTAACAAAATATTTGATAGCTGCAGTCCTACTGAACAGTAACCCTGAATACAACCTGCTGGGTTCCTCAGTACATACACCAATGAGACGGCAAAGGATTAAGCATCCTCTCCGGAACCCGTTGTAAACAGCTTTGCGCATGTGTGAATTAGATATGCAGACCTCATGAGAACTGCTTTAATATCAGGCCATTGGTTAATATACACGCATTACAGGTTTCAGTTTATATCGCCAAAGAGTGTGACATCTCCACTCAAGGTGCGCTGGAGAATCAGACCTGCGGTGCCTGCGTGCCTGTCGGCATGATAGATGGCCATGCTGCTGATAGAAGTAATGCAAACGCATGCGCCTGTCTCAGAGGAGAGATGGAAAAAATGGGAGTTGATCGCTTCAGCGTCTCTGTCAACACACACACACACACCAATGCACACACACAGCTCAGTATGAACAAACACAAATCTTCTGAGGATTGTCTTCTCGATTGAATTGTCTTGTACTTGTGAGGGTGTTTTCGATTCTCTTTTAGATATGTGCCATGTTACCTTATATGCTTTGGAAGTGTGCATGTTTGGCTTCTCTTACACACATCCAGAATTGGGATCAATAACGGCGCCACATTATTAGTCCCTTGGAAAGAAGAGTCACATGGCATGTGTACAGTTCTTATAAGGCACTCTGTTCAGAAGAGAGTGTATAAGTTTACAGGCTCTTCTAGTTGAAGGGGGCTCCTAATTAGACTTGTGTGGACCCATGCTGGTTGCGATGTGATGTATGATTTAGGGTTAGAGAATGTTGCAAGCGATTGGCCCAGGGGAAATTTGTCCCATCTCTCATTTTATTTCAACACGACAGGAAGTTCCAAGCACTGCTGAGCTCTTACGGGCCAAACTTTGCTTGTTAGTTCGCAGCTCGCGTGAAAAGAGAGAAGAGCCTGCTGTTTTTGACAGACTAGCACCAGGGGGAAGTGGAGGGAGTGGATCATAGTCTGTGCTTTAGCTTTGTCAGGCAAAGCTCCTGTGACTCAGCAAAGCAATTGAGCAAATTACATTTAGTTTTTCATGCTTGGTTGTGTTGTGCACACAGATTTCAGTGGGCCTCATTCACAGACGGCATACCAATAGATAAGTTCTACTTGCGGAATTTTCAAGAATGTATTATTTCATCAATGCATGTATTATACAGTATATAACTTAATGTCATTCCAAAACATTCTTGAGCACATGTGAGTGTGACATTTTAAAACATTCCTCCTTGTGTTTTCTTTAATTTCACTGTAGTCTAGTGTAATGTTATAGAATTTACAAGGGCCCGACCAATTAATCATCGGTCGTTTCGATTTTTACCTTAAATGTACTCACCTAACCAAATACAGCATTTGTTACGCTGGTCTCGGTACACATAAATCTATACCAAAACTTTGTATCACTAAATGCCAAATGTCCTCGGGGGCGACATGGCTCAGTGGTAAAGTCGTCATCTTGCAACCCTGAGGTTGTGGGTTTGATCCCAGGCCAGTGTGACAAATTTAAAGTATCCTTCAGCAACGCATTGAACCCCCAGTTGCTCATGATGCTGCGTCGTCAGTAGGGGAATGAGTAGTCAAAATGTGAAGCACTTTTAGGGTCTTAAGGTAAGGTGGAAAAGCACTAGATAAATCAAGAACCATTTACTAGTACTATAAGGTCATTCTACGGACCTGATATTCAAAATAAATCCTAATTATTACAAGCAATGCAAGTAGTGAAAGGAATTGACCTGATGTCACTAATTTACAACCGAAATTCAGAGTAGTAATAAGAATAAAATTAAAGCATAGTGTGAGATCAATCAAACATAAATGTGTTAAATATGATGCACATTCAACTACAGTGGAACCTTGGAGTTCAAACGTCTCGGAACTTATACAAATCGGACATCGACCAAAAAATCTGAGTGAAAAATGCCTCGGAGTTTGACCTCATTCTCGGAGTTCGAACACGCAAGCAAAGCCAGAAATACCTTGAACGGGTAGCCAAGTGAAGCCGAGCGATGCCGAATGCTCACGTCGCAGTTGTGGAGAGGGAGCACTGCTCATTTCTAGTCAGAGCGGGTGAATACTCCCGGAGGTGCTCCGTACATTCGCGAGTGCATTTGGATTTTTTCAAGACAATTTTCTTCGACATGTGCCCACAGAAAGACAGCATGAAGTGCAAATGGCAGCCAAGAAAAACGTACAGTGCTACAAACCACAGTGGATTTAGGAAAGAGATTATCGCAGCACTGTAACTACGGTGACTACTTCTGTAAATAATGGCACAAGGACCCCCCTTAGCTGTTCAACAATGTGCCTGACGCTAAACAGCGCACAAGGACCCCTTAGTAGTCAAACTATATGCCCAATATAAAATACACTAACTCAGCACTAAACTAAAGCATGCATTAACACAGCATTTTTCATCCACTGATGCCATCAACAAAAAAGGTAAGGTATTTTATTTATTTATTTATTTTAGACACTGTACAGGGTGTACATGTTTTTTTAATATAACTAGAAATTAAAATAGGAATTTTCTGTTTTTGGAGCTTGGGAACGGATGAATTGCATTTACATTATTTACGATGGGACAAATGTTTCGGAGGTTGAACAATTCGGACTTAGAACACTTCACAGGAACGAATTGTGTTCAAACTCTGAGGTAGGCTACCACTGTACTGGTAAAACAAATATACATATGATATGGATCAATGTCCTTATAACTTCAATAATTGCATGCATTGCACTACACAATATATTCTGGGAGCTGAAAAGGAAAATTATGTTGTTGTATGTTGTTGAACAATATACTTATATTTGGCACCCGTCAGTCTGCAAATGGCGAAAATACGTGTATAATTGAAACACACTGAAATGCAGGGGAAAAAATATTGAATGCATTATTTATTTATTTTTTAATTAATCATCCGATTAATTGGTAATCTGTATTTTTTTATGACAAACATCCACAATGGAATTGGGCAAAAAAAATCATAATTAAAAAATACATTTCGGTCGAGCCATAGCCTCCTCTGCAATTTTTAAATCCTGTCTTAAAACATATCTTCATACTAAGTATTTTGGCCGTGACTGTTTTATAATTTTCCTTTAGTGTTTTATTATCATTCTTAAGTGTTTTATTCTTTTTTTCTTGTACCTGATTTTATTGTGAAGTGTTTTAATTGTATGTGATTTTTCTTTTAAAGTGTATTAAAACCATGTTTCATGGTGATTTTGCACTTTAAATAAACTGATTGAAACCGGTAACACAAACATGCATTTGAGAAAGATTAATGACCTTATAACTTGCATGCAATGTGCCACACAATGCATTCAGGGATCCGAAAAGGAATGTTTTTTTGTTTGTTTTTAACAGTATAGTTACAGTTTGATTGATAATTGGTAATCAGTATTTTTTTTCACCCAGAAACCAGCATTGGCCTAAAAAAATACACTAGAATTTATATTAAATACATTTATTAAATGAAGACTCAAAATTGCCAGTAGGTGTAAATGTGAGTGTAAATGATTAAGCGTGTGGACTATAAGTGAGTTTCAGGACAACGTGTTCTCATGAAAATTTAACAGGAATTTTAATATGAAGTCTAGCACTATATTATGCTCACAGCTGGAACTTTGATGAACATAATGTGCATGTGCACAACCTTTTAAATAGTGTGTTTGTGGACTATGTATAGCAGCCCATAAATTATTGTGTTTGTCAATAATTATGTCTTGTTGTTTTTTTCATAAAAGGTTGCTCAGCCCTCAACGTACATGTATGTATTTAATCCAGAGTTTTGGTCATAGCTTTATTAAACATTAAGATTACCACAGGTGGCAGCCCTATAAAGGTGTGTATATTTCGCTCCTTTGAATACCGAAGGCCCAGCATTATACGTTAGACCAGCAGAAATCAGAGAAAAACAGTCAAAGGTGTGTGTGTAAATACGATACGAGTAGGGTTCTGTTTTGTGTGTGCATGGTCCACATACACCAAAACTGTAATTGCACGCATACTTCTGCAAACCCCACAGTCGCATACATTCCTCCAGGCCCATAGATCACATTTACATTTTTTCCACCAGACATAGCGACACACATACTGTACCATCTGCAGGGCATATTCAAAGGAAGACACACACGCACACACACACACACACACACACACACAAAGGACCGAAGCATGCATGCTGAATAACACATTTGAATCCACAAGCAACGCGGCCTACGAAAACAGAGTCATAAATGAATGCAAACAAAAACGTGGCTTCGTTATCACACATGCTTCCACACGAGCAATCCCACTTAGTCAATTCACGCATCTTTCCGTATGCCATATTCACTGCTGAGAAAACAGATTGAGCTGTTCTGGTTGTTGTCGTTGTTGCTGTGGTTCAGCCAATGGGAAAATTACATTTTGAGGGTCATTAAGTGGCTCAGGAAGGCTCTTTTCAATGGACACGGACGGGTCTCCCAGGCTGTATCAGCACTCTGCCGATATGTTTAACTGTACCTTTTACTTCATTCTGATTGGCAGACACGAAATTGACGTGGTTGCCATTCAAACAAACAGTGCTTTAAATAA
The DNA here is from genome assembly GCF_054856555.1 of Leptonotus elevatus. Classification (NCBI taxonomy): domain Eukaryota; kingdom Metazoa; phylum Chordata; class Actinopteri; order Syngnathiformes; family Syngnathidae; genus Leptonotus; species Leptonotus elevatus. The sequence continues at coordinate 7,133,085 of NC_141248.1, forward strand.
TCTTCTTTAATAACTCCATGGATGAATGATTTGAGTTTCTAGTGTATATTACCCCAGGCTCCCGCTGCACTTCTTCTGAAAATCTAACTATTGATTTTGGTCAGCTGGTCTCTCGGTGCAATTGACAACATTTTCTCGATAGGAAGATCTGGTAGAGATGAGCCAGCTTGCCCCGACGAGGCGTTTGCAGCCGAGTACACCTCGAATTCCTGGAACAAAATGGAAGATGGTGTGCCTATATATTCTAACCATCGAGAACATGGACGACATTTACATTATTGGAATTCTGTTATCAGGCATCCTGTTATTTGGAGTTTCCTGATTTATCAGCTCTATTGGAAGTGAATTAGCTGACGGTCTTTTGGATCGTATGGTGTGAGCGATCATCACTCAGACTCAGGTGATGAGTGAACTCAATCGCAGACTGGATGCGACTCTTGAGCCACTGCACAAATTGGCGAACACCATGCAGACATTGGCGAATCCTTTTGAAGAATTCCAAACTTGGCTAATTGATGCCCTTTGGAAAGTCACAGGCAAGATTCAAGGCTGACCAAAATCAAAACAACTGTTTTGTGGACTTTCTCCTGGAAGTGATGCTGGCAGAAGCTTTTCCCTTCCCCACTTCTTTCTCCTGTAGACTGTGTTCCTGATTAAGCCGTTTAGACTGTCTCCATGGCAATGAGACGATATGCTTTGCCATACCAAGGGGACGTTCCACAGACATTTAAAAGTTATGAGGCTAACAATTAGCCATCTGATCAAAACAAGCTAGCTAGCCACACAAGTAAAAGGGAAATTATAATCAAATATAATTTGTTGGAGAAAAAAATTGTTAATTATTTTTCAGGTCATACCATATGATGTCCAAATATGACCACTACATACCAGTTGCTAAAAGGGTAACATTTTTACATAGGCTACTTGTGACTTAGTACAAACCTGATAGCTGCTCCCATGGGTTTTTGACTGTCTTATGGATGAAACACAAACTCCTGTCTTTAAAAGTATTTCAAAATAAAAATCCCAAATTGGTTATTTATTTTTGGTCGCACCACGATAATTCATAAAATGGGCATCATCAGACTAACTTGTCCGTCAAGGACATATCTATCTCAGCATTATGTTGCTTTGTGCAGGTTTGTTTGTTTGTTTTTTCTTAGGTGCATACTATGCTCCCCTTTAAAGTTGCACAAACTGGGCCTGTCCCCCCCCACCCCTTCCCTCCTACTAAGAAACACAGGGCGCTAACTTGCGAACCACCAGGTTTCCCATCCTGTTTCCCTCTGTTTGTCGTTGTTGTTTTTTGCGTTTTTCCAATGGGTTGTGAATGTGAAAGAAAATGTCTTGTGTGTTTTTACATATTAGCCCAATAAACCTGACTCTGATATATGTGGGCCGTATATCCTAGTTGGTTACAGAAGCTTCAATTCCTGTCAGATGTTGTTGATGGTGATGGGAGAGAAGTGAGTTTGTGAAAGTAGCAATATAGATTAAAACAACTCATGTGAGTGGCAATTACCTTCAGTCGGATCTGTCCATGCAAAAACCCACCATCACCACCATGCCGTTGTAAGTTTATATCTTACATTTGCTTCCACAAGTAAATTCACCTCATGTCTGTTTTTACACTGATTGTTTCTCGTTTTTCTATTCCTGATTTATAAACAAAAGCAAAAGTCAAAGATAGCAGAAAGCAACAGCTCACTGATGGTTGTCGTTGCTGCTGTCTTGTCTGCCCTATTGACAGACAAGATAAATAAAAGAAACATCAGCCAATTAAATGAGGCTGTCAATTAACAAAGTTGGACTGAGAACTTGCTGTCAAAGTGTGTTGCATATTCTTGAAGGTGTCTTTGTTTGTATGCGTATTCACAGCTGCGAGCCCATGCAGTGGACATGAATGGCAACCAGGTGGAGAATCCAATTGATTTGTACATCTACGTGATTGACATGAACGACAACAGGCCTGAGTTTAAGAATCAGGTGTACAATGGCTCTGTGGCTGAAGGATCAAAGCCAGGTAAGACCACAGCGGGGGAATAGGGGGAATATACGTATTTAAATATGGTCGTACATATTTGCAAGTCAAAAGTGTTGGCAGTTCCAATGTTTTATCATTTTCAGGCTGTCTATTTAGTTCATGCTGGGAACTTAAAAGTGCAGTTGTGTTTTTTTTTAAATGCAATTGTTATTCAGATGTGTGGTACCAGTTAACAGGAACAAATTACACCGTAGTTTCATTAAAGTGTTCCAACGAGGCATTAACTGTTTGATGTAGAAAAACACATGTTTTGTGTTTGGCACAACATTTCCCCTTTCTCCCAAATCAATTCATTTTAATTAAGAAACCAACCTTAAAATCCTGGTCACAAGAACAAACTTGATTGATTAGGATTTGGATTTATATTATTTTCTGGTACGTTTCACCACACTAATAATGGATTTAGTAAAGGCCAGTTAAGGTGAGACACAAGATTTGATTGTAAATAGACTTGATTTCACTGGCGACTCGTGATGACGGGGCATCCACCTGGGCAGCCCGCTCCTCCCTGTTGACAGAAACATTTCAAAATGTCTTTTGTTGGCAATACACCAGACACATCTCAGACACAGCATTGAACACCCCCTAGTTAAAGAAAAATGCTATGGGTCATCCACGTAAAAGAAGGGGGCATACAGCATAACAGACAACAAATACTGTAGATTGAAAGTAAGTCTTAAGTACACAATCCACTCCAAACAACCCGTCCGACTCAACTTCACGGTTGACCCCAAACATTTTTTAGGGGGGCATCATAATCATGCACCTGCAGTTGCACACAGTTGTCAACAAGTGCAGTTTTCATCCGGAACATGTAGTTGTCTTGGTATTATGGACAGAAGACTGTACTACTACATGGATCTTCAGCTGAATAGTGGTGTATAACTGGAAAATGTTGCCTTCCCATCCCCACTGTGGGATGCCGATCCATAGTCCAGTAGTCTCGTAGAAGCAATCGCAACTTTAAAAAGGCTTTCACTTGTGCAAAAAAAAACAAAAAAATGTTGTTTTGGGGTTTGTCTGCTTCATAAGACATTTCTTTAACAATATATGTATTATTATCAAATTCTGTGGACCTTGGAGAGAAGCAGTTCTTCCCGGAGTATTAGGAAACCGAGCTGCGGTCAGTGACAAGCTAAATACGAGAGCAGAATGTTTAAGTAGATTTCTTGTCTCGACTGGACGGACTCTTGTTCTAACAATCAGACCCTGAGGACCCATGTTTGTTTTCACAGCGTTCAGTTATTGTTCTGTTGCAAAGTTGAATCTCAAGGGGATTTGTAAACAATATAGGAAGGCATGATGGGTGTCCGTGTGTGTGTGCGTGTGCGGGGGTGGGGGGTGGGGGGTGGGGTTTCGGTTCTTCTCACTGGAGCGTGGATCTATATACAGAGAACCTAATTAGAGAGAGCAACCAGACATCTCTCTGTCTTTTTTCATTTCATCGTCATGCTCACTGCTTAGTTCAAAATGGGAATGTAAAAAGGGCAATTGTGTTGCATTGCAATGCAGTTTTGACGAGAAAGTATTTTGTGATACAAATTAACAGGAGGTATTTTCTAGTTGCTCCTATCTGTTCTTACGGAATCAGGTGTTAACTGTTTGATGTAAAAGGAAACCCGATTTGCGTTGTTGCTTCTTGAATTGATTAATTTTAATGAAGAAGGTTAAAAAGATTGAAGAAATTAGATCAGCTGTGATTTAGTGCCTACCCTGATTTAGTGCCTACCCTGTCTTCCACACTAATAATGAACTCAGTTAAGGTTCGCTTCAGTTCAGTTGGTGTCCAGAACGCTGTACACTACAAAATTACATCAATAATAAGATGCATTCTAAATGAGCTTTTACAGTTAATCACATTATCATAAAATGATCATATTTGACACAAATGGGCAATGTTTCTTTTTATGCAACTACATTTCGGTCAACAGATTGACATAGTGTATGTCACTGTTTCTCAGCCCCAGTCCTCGAGTCCATGTCTCTCTCAGCCAACAAACCCGAGGATCGTTATCAGGCTTCATGCAGAGCTCGCTGATTAGCTGATTAGCTGTTAGAGACATGGAAAACTGGCTGGACTTGAGGACTGTGGTTGAGAACCACTGGTGTATGTAAACTTTAAGGCCTAGATACACCAGTCCGACATCAGCCAAATGTGACCCACGCCTAACCCCTGTGGCGTCGGCACGTCGCGTAGAAAAATGACAAATACACACACATAAAAACAACAGTCGCCTCACTCACTTCGACCAAATGTTAGCGCGGAAGGTTAGCTACCCGGAGCTATAGTTTGATCCAGCGCAGACATTTTTCGTAGTTGTTTGAGGGTTTAGGGAAGAGAATCAACCGGACAATGTCTGCCGGACACCTCCTTCCAGTCGATCAGGATAACGGTTATCACTCTTACACAACCCGTGACTACAGCGTTTAATGCACCACCGGGAGCCGGATTGCTTTGTTTGTCCGCAGCAAAACATGCGTGCTGACGTCTTGCCTCTTGATTGGTTTACCAGGTCATGTGGGCGAGTTTTAAGTCAATTGCAGAGGTTGTCACGTTTTTGCTCACAACTGCCACCTCTGGCCTAAAGCGTAACTGCAGCCTCTGTGTCACGCTCGTGCATGGCGCCACTCCACCCCTCCTCCCACTCCCACTCCCACTCCCACTCCCACTCCCACTCCCAATTTTGAACTGAATTGAGAATGACCCCTAAATTGATACTGCAAAATAAAATAAAATGCCTATTTACTACATGAATTTCATACAAATATTATACTAAGGACTTAATGTACACAATAATTATAATAAATAGTCAAGTGTAGTCATTGTTTTCTATTAACATGAAAAGCCTACACGGATAAAAGAATCTCACTGAGCGGTGTAGGTTTGCGAGTGTTTGCAAATTTAGCGAATGTGAATTTTTCATCAGGGTGTGTTCAAGGTCACAAAGACGTTGGCCAACGGTTTTAATGGTCTCAAGCATTTTTTTTTGTTTGTTTGCAAGAAATTTTTAACATTAAACATCTTTGCGACCTTGAGCGAACCCTGACAAAAAAACAACATTTGTTAACTTCGCAAACACTTGCAAACCTTCACGGCTCAGTGAGAAACGGGCCAAAGTCTTTAAAATGGCACCCAAACATTTTGGGGAATTTTGTTCAGAGCACAACTCTGACATTAATACTTAACCAAAGAAACGTCCCATGTAGTCTCAAACAGCTGCTCTCCCAATTGACACATCCTCACATGAGTTCCCAGTTTACTTGAGCACACCATGTTTGTCTGACAATGCCATTCCTTTTTTTGTTCTTGAAAGAAAATCAAAGCAAGTTTCCCAAACCGAGCTGTACTTGCATGTAAATATCTGGCAGTTTCTCTGAATCGCATTTGATTCCATCTGAATGATTCTGTTGTGACTCCAGCACCAAGAACAGAAAATACATTCCTATGTTTTCATTTTAGTCCAACATTCATTGGGTTCATTCTTGCCGCATGTGCTAATTCTCCACAACGTTTAAAATCAATTATATTCTGTAATGTTCTGTTCTTCAAGCCCTTGCCAAGTAAAGGAGCGCATACACACGTACAGCAGCATCCCTGGGTTCTGCATCTGCAGACACACTTATCAAAGGTTCAGTGAAGCACTGCAGCACATCTCCCAAGGTAATGTAGCATGAAAGCCACCAAAGAGATCTACAGGGAAGCATTACCGTCACCAGATGTTACACTGTGAAGGAAGCAAACCATCAGCAGAGATCCATTTGAGCCGGCTCTTTTTTTGTCATATCACCACAACACTACCAAACCTGTGCGCGTGGCTCCAAAATACTTTTTTAACCTGCCAAACTGATAGATTTCTGTGCCCATCTGTGCGTTTATGTTCCACTTCACATCAATTCACTTTTTTTTCAAAAATATTAGACATAAATATTATAAATATTACACAGGGAGTTAACGGAAAGTGTAGAAGAAGAATCAGCGAAGAAGATGAGCACTTTTTTTCCCCCTTACTTTATTGCAATCTGCAGAAGAAACATGTCTTTGCGTGTATCGAAACAACTTGACAAAGACAAACACAGGAGAAGTGACAATGGCGGGTGATTCAAGTACAACACCGCTTGTTGAACGTGGGAATATAGAAGCAAAAATATTTTGCTGCAAAAGCATAAGCAAGCTAAGGAGGCTTAGCAAAACGACTCCGCGATTGTTGTTGACAAACTGTCCGCAGTCACGTGAGAATTAGCGCATATGTCATCAATCTGCGACAATGCGTCGTCATCGAGCTGCGACCATTACATCACCACTGGAGGAATATCTTGCATATTCATCACTGTTTTCCTGTGAAATCCTTTTTTGTTAAATTTGGTTATGATATGGATCTGAACTGCTCCTTCTGTGGCTCCCAATCAGAGACTCTTGTGCATCTGTTTTGGAAATGTACTTATGCTCGCAAGCTATGGCAAGACATTTGCAAATTTATTTTGGACAATATCTATCAAAACCGCGCCAACGTGTGGACGAACGACCTGAACGTTAAGAAACTTGTGAGGATACGTTGAAACTGGCTTTCGTGTGCACGGGGCCTTAGTTCCCTGCTTTCTTTCAGTCCAAAACGTGTTTGTCCATCAAAATGTAACAAGAAAGCTTAGCGTATATGATTTTTTTAATGATTGAAATTCAATATTCAGATTTTGGCATTTACATGTATTTTGTGGCTGCAAAATATTAGACACACACACTGTAATCTTCTCTGATGCAGTTGGAAGAACTGCTGTTTTGTAATCAGTTGTTACATATTACAAATCAAGAACTGATTGGAATGGAAAACAATTCAAACAATGGATTCAAAGCCTACAATAGTATGACTTTTTGCCAAAGTTATTTAACCTTGTAAAAGTATGCAATCATGTAAATCCATCTTGTCAGACGTCAAGTTAATTGAGGTATTCAACCGATCAGCGTCAGGGTGTAGAGGCAGAACCTTAGGTTCGATTTTAGTTTCAATGAACCATAATCAAGGAAGTAACGTATTAGTAAGTAAGTATTTTTCTTAGCAAATTCTAGCTCTACCATCTTTTTATATACATCTGACACTCAAGCATTCTCATCAAGTTTGAAGTAGGTTGTCTTTCGTCTTGTTGCCAAACCCTATACACTGACGCCTGCATTCGCACTTGTGTCGTCTGAGAGGAACAGACATGACCACTGTGCACTAACAGGCATCAAGACTCTTTCAAAAATGCCTTCGTGGATTTAATCTGACCTTTGCATTCATGTAGGAAGGGCTGTCAGTGACCTTATATTTCATATTGGCTGCTTTTCCAAAGTTACTTTCCTTTTGTCCTCAGAGAGCAGTCGGCTCCATTAGAGACCGTATGAACTATATTGTGTCGCCTTATTGTTTCCCACAAGATTCACTGTTTCCGCCTTTTTGCCTAACTTCCTTTCCTCCTCAACCTCCACTTCCACCCCAATCTCCTCTACACTGATAAGAGTTATTGTACTCTCATGCCATCCATCGCTGCTCACTTTGTGGATTTCCACTGTACTTTTTTTCCTGCCCTTCTTCACTTTCTTTTTCTGCTTGGCAATTTCGTACCGTTCCTATCTGAATGTTGATATCCAGCCTTCTTCCTCTTATTTTCAAATCTAATTGGGAGGCAGAAGTTGATTCTGGCTGAAGATGGTGAAGCGGCTCATATAGCTTACGGATTATATCGGGTCACATGGGCAAAATGACCAATAATATTTGCATTTGCCACCAGTAAAATGTTCAGCTCCAGTGATTTTGGTGAAAAAGCAATTAGGATTCGGTATTAGTATTCAAATTAAAGAGGAATTAAACAGGCTCAGAGATTAACCCTTTTGGGCATGGCGGTCATTTTTGGATATGAGATGGGACTACCATGGAGCCTTCTTATTATAATGAAAGGTGTAAGGCCAAAATGTGAAGAGGATGATAATATTTTAAAGAAAATATAGGCCTTTGATTCTTTGAACCATCAACTTTTCCTTTCTGTATATAACAAACTCTGCTTTGTAACTTAATGATGTTTGAAATGGAATTCTTGGCCACAATTATGTTGTCACGGGAATTATTGTGCCATCAACCGCCAGTTATGGGGGCAGCTGTATCTGCTCACTTGTCAGTGACTTTGACAGTCTTGACAAACACATTATGTAGAAATATTCATTGAAAATGCATTCATATTTATCAGAAGTGGGCACTTTACAAAATGTTGCTGGTCCGTCATTTGTCAGCGCCCTGGGCACCCTCCATTGATCGTCACTCAGTCGTTTTTTTCAAGCCGTACCAAACTGTAATCGTCACTCTGTCAATATATTTTAAACACGCTTCGGTCATCGCTTTGTCACCACTATTTTAGAACCGAAATACAGAGGTGGGCATTTTGTCAGTCCGTCAATCGTCAACAAAACGGGTGTCCGTCAGTGAAGAACAGACGGACAGTCCGTCAGTACTAATGGAATGCCCACCTCTGAGATATCCTCTCCAAAAGGTCAAACACAATCCCTTTCAAGACTAGGGATGGGAATCGAAAAGATTGTTAAGAACCGACTCCCAGTGTTTCAATTCCTTGGCATCGTTTGCCGTTTTTGCTAACGATTCCCTTATCGGTTCCGTGTGGGACGATGACGTCACCGCGCGCGCGAAGCCCGCGACATGTCCGTGTGCGCCGAGCAGTAAAGGAGTAGCGAAACAACCCTGAGTCCCTCCCGGATGACCGAGCTGCTCACCCTTTCTCTAAGGGAGAGGCCGGATACCCTGCGGAGGAAACTCATTTCGGCCGCTTGTATCCGGGATCTTGTTCTTTCGGTCACGACCCACAGCTCGTGACCATAGGTGAGGGTAGGAATGCACATGGGCCGGTAAATGGAGAGCTTTGCCTTTTGGCTCAGCTCCTTCACCACAACGTACCAATACAGAGTCCGCATCACTGCAGACGCTGCACCGATCTGGCTGTCGGTCTCCTGCTCCATCGTGAACAAGACCCCAAGATACTTAAACTCCTCCACTTGGGGCAGGATCTCATCCCCGACCCGGAGAGGGCACTCCACCCTTTCCAGACTGAGGACCATGGTCTCGGATTTGGAGGTGCTGATCCTCATTTCAACCGCTTCACATTCAACTGCGAACTGTTCTAGTGAGAGTTGGAAATCACGGCTTGATGAAGCCAACAGCACCACATCATCTGCAAAAAGCAGAGATACAATGTTGAGGCCACCAAACCGAACCCCCTCAACGCCTCGGCTGAATCTAGAAATTCTGTCCATAAAAGTTATGAACAGAATCTGTGACAAAGGGCAGCCTTGGCGGAGTCCCTCACTGAGAACGAATCCGACTTACTGCCGGCAATGCGGACCAAACTCTGACTGTGATACACGTGAAGCCAATTTACAAGGTATTCAACATGATCAAATTCTCCTTTTCAGTTTTTTTTTTCCAATCAAATGCAGCATTTCCCTTGCTTACACTCTCACCTCCCTCAAGTATCTTTACTTTGCCCCCCTCCAGCAAGCCTGTTATTTTATCTCAGCAGTAGCAACAACCTGCTGCCTGATGAAAAGCGACATTTTCCCAGAAACCTGCCAGAGATCTCTCCTTGTTCCAGCACAAAGTGTCTCTAATTGCCTGGTCGAAGCGGAGCGTCCAGCTGACAAACACATGTTGATCAATAAACGCCCTTAGGAAGGCCACGGAAATAAATGGCGTCTCGCAGAAAGATGTGGGACACACACATCCAGATCCAAACCCCCCCCCCCACCACCACTCCCCCTAAACCTATTCTAATGATACCATGATCAAATCAGCAGTACTGTAGACGTCATAGTTGGACTTTGTAGAGGTGGGAACTGTGTACTACCATTAAGGCTATAAACAAAAGACAAAAGAGCACAGTTTGAAATCAAAGCTGATATGACAGGTTTTCTTTTGCTGCTCTTCATAATAGATCACAGTCGAAAAGTTGCTGCCAGATAACACAGTATGTTACAGCAATTTACAAAGTCTGATTGACTTGTTGCAGCGGTTATAAATAAATGTTCTCCCCTTTAATATTTTGCCAAAATTCATTATTGACGCCTTAAAGCAGAGAACCTACTTAGTTCCGATTTTTCTTTGTACTTCAACGAATGCCAGCTGCTTGTCTTCACACTTTTTGATGTTCTCAAAGTGCTTATTTTAGCCGTTTAAAACATTATCTTTTCTCTCCGTAGGCTCTTCTGTTATGCAAGTGACAGCCGGCGACTCAGATGACTCCACCACAGCTAACGGCATGGTTCGCTACCGCATCCTCTCGCAGACGCCCCACAGCCCCATCCCCAACATGTTCACCATCAACAGCGAGACTGGAGACATTGTTACAGTTGCGGCGGGCCTGGATAGAGAGGTGTGTGTGATCATTTACCGTGACCAAGCTTGTCACTCCATTTACTTCGATATAAAATCTGGTTTTCCACATTGAAATCAATTCAAATGCGCTTAATCCTTTCCAGCCCCCAAAATGACACCAGCACTTTTACGTTTGATGGTTTTGTAAAATGCATTATAAAACCAGAATAAAGTGTTAAGACTTAAAACTGTTTTAATGAAGCCCAAAGTCACCCGATTTTATTTAATAATATATTATTATTATGTTTTATTGATTTTATTTGTTTAATTACGGGGGCAGCAGCATATCTGAAGCACGTTGGTATTCTTTTTTTATTTTTTTTTGCACGGAAGAATCGACCAAGCGATGGCTTGTAACATGAAAAAATGGTAAATTGATGCACTCGTAAGTCAGGGCGAAACGACTAATTTTAACGATTTGATTCGTATCACAATTCGGGGTTGCTGGTTCGATTCAAGGATAATATTGGTTCATTTAGAGCAATTTGATCCGTCGGTCGATATTTAGCATTTTATGCAAAATTGGTGATCGACTGTCATGTTGCCTGATCGATCAATGACGTCATAGATCGGCTCCACAAAATAATACATTACATGTTAGAGTTAATGTTTATCAGTTTTTTTTGCTGAATGATATCCTTTTTCTCTCCATGAATTTCAGTTGACGTCAATTAGCATGGGTTTTCGTTAATTGTGTGTGCCAGTCCCTCAACCCCGCGATTGGCGGCGTTCAACTGTAAATGTTGTTTAAATAGATATTTTTGCTCCATCTTCTGATTGAATTGGTGATTGGCTATAAGTTTTTTCAAACTCATTGATCGCTGATCACGTAGACTACTTAATACAATATGTTCCATGCACGCATAAATGTAGCATTACCTTTCTGATGCATGCCTGGTAAAATGTTCTTTTCCACATAAATGGCAAGTTACATATTAACATATTTTCAACTAATGACAGCATTCCGCTCACACATATTTTCATCGAAATCACTAATCTACACGAACACAAAGTCCGAGTTATATGACTAAAAAAACATAAACCAAGGAGCCCGTCTGTTTTTTGCTTCTTGTCTGTGCCACACATAATGAATCTCGGCCCATTTTGGGGTGCCGACTTGCCACCTGCTTTAAACTATTGATTAATTTATCCGCTAAAAATGCCAGACTATTCTGTATTTTTCAATTTGGTCTCTTTACAGAAAAGAAAACTCAGCAACATGAAATAGCCAAATGATGGTTAACTTATAGTATGTGTACAAATGACTGTCTTCTTTTCTCAGACGTAAGGACAAGGCAAACTATAAAGATATAATCTATTGCTATCTTTGCTCATGTAGTCTTTAGGATTTCACCGTCGTGTTTTTTTTCTCTCTCATCTGCAGCTGGTGTATTTTTCTAACAGCTATGGTTATCCTTAACCCCACACACCAATCCCACCATAGCACAAGATGTCCCACTTCCACCTCACTCTCTAATGAGGGAGGTCACTCGGGGTTCATCCATGTTCATGCGTTGCAGGTTGTTGAGGGTACAAGTGCAAAGCAGAATTTCTCTTGCTGCAAGAAGCTGAAAAGAAAATCTGGACGGCAAATCCATGGAAACATTTAACTTTGTATGCCGTCGTAATGACTGTAATTTCATCTCATAACTTACTTGGTTGGTTTTTACAGCAGACATAAAAGCAGTATTGATTGTATCTCATAATGTTTATATTCTGAGAAGGCCCACTGGTCCCTCTCAGCATTAAACCCAGTGAGCCAACACTTTTCAAATGAAAGCTGGATTTAACAGTATAAAGTAGGCATGTTCAGAAAAGTTTCAGCTGGAATGTACAGAATGTAATTACAAATCATCTCATCTCAAGTTGGCATGCTGATGACAATACGAACACTATCAGAGTTGAGTGAACATGGGCCAGCGCTGTGTTGCCGGTCTCATTTTGCAGAAGCAACAGCAAGCGGATGTGAGGCAAGGGAAACCTCTAAACATATCCAGCCAAACTGGGTCCCACCTTCCTGTGATATGAGAGCCCCACCAAAGGTGTGACCCAACTGAGAGTTCGCCCACCTGCTGTTAAGCTCGTTAACACAGACACATATTCTCGCGCTTTGCCAACACAGAGCAATTAACATAAGAACAATGCCAGGTGTCTGGCTGAATCTATACAGTGAAAAGGCAGCTATACCGCACACATCTTGTGTCAACAATGAATTCCGCTTAAACACCTTTATATCCTCTCTATTGCTTCCTCTCACATTTCAGCTAATCCTCATCCACCACAGCGGTGTTTAATTAGAATATTAAAGTTCTAATTAACAGGTGAAGCCGTTTCTCTTATATTGAGGAGATGGGGGGTACATGGGGTTTAGCCTAGTTATCGTTTCCCCAGACGTTACTGAATGCCAATTATTGTTATGAGCGTTCTCCGGCAATAACCTCCCTCAGCCGCTCCTCCTCTGAGCACACGTGCTTCCTCCACATGATGCTTTCGACAGGCTTACAAGAAGGATTCCACTTGCGTTGTGTTAATCATGCCAGCGTAAGATGACTTTGTGCATTTTAAATGAAGATGAGTTGAATTGAGTTGAGGGTTTCTATCTATTTCATTTTTGTAAGCAAATTCCACTCAATAAATACTAGGGAGAGGCTAAATATCAAAATGACTTTGAACCGCTCTTTTTCTCACGAACATAATATAGGCTACAGCAGTGGTGTCCAAATTTCAGCTCTATGTGGCCCGCCATCCATTTTCTCACGGCCCTCTGCTTTTGACACTGCTTTTGACACGGCCTGCAACCCTGTTGGGTGCAGGTATTTTAAAAAAGCGTGTTGTGGGCGGGGGGTAGATATTGTGACATTTGTGACACCCACATCTCCTAAGATCCACCTGACAACTACTAATATTGATACATTTCACTGAAAGAGCTTTTCTCAATATGCAAAGAAACTTTTTACAACTAAAATAGTAACACTCTTTGTCTAAATAATGCCTCATTAATTTTCAGCAGTAAAATATTTTCTTCCACTTTTTGTTGCCTCTCGCTTTCGTTCTGAATGTGGAGATCGGCTCAGGAGACAGGCGGATCAATTCTAATGTGATACAGTTGGGGCTGCCCCAAAATCATGAAAAATCCCTAACTGCTTTATCACCTTTCATAGGTGTTTTTAAAAATAAATGAATAAATAAATGAAACAAACGACTAACAAAATGTTAACGCTGTTAGATTTGTCTAAGGTTGCAGAGAGCTTACAAAGCACACTACACAGCAATTCACTTACTTAGCACCTCACACAAATATTATTAATAATAGAGGAAAGTCTTGAACTAGTCTTTCTTTAAAATTAAAGCTCAAAAGTTACAACTCAAATTTAGAAGTAGTTCAGTTACTGGTCCTATTAAATTAAGTCATTTTCCAGTTATAAGTTCGAGTTTGCTGCTGAAAGGATACAGTGCACTCACAATCATGGATCTGTATAGCTGTGTCTTCTGCCTTAAAAAAAAAAGCGCTAACAAAATTGCCAACAACATTTTCTCAGGCAGTTTCGGATGGAGTATCCAAAATTCTCATTAGTGTTTCTCTATATAATCCAGTTTGTTTGTTTATTTGTTTTGTAACATCACATTTTTAAGTATAATATAATCATAACAATATCATATAATACCTGATTGTTTTTTTTAAACAAAGCTGAAAAACTGTTCACATGCCAATAGCCGCAAGTACTTAGTAGAGGATAAGCTCCTGATTAACATTCACCTGTTTCAAAGCTAATGGCTGTAAGGAAAAGTGATTATAATTTTTTTTTTTTAAACACATAACACAAAAAAAAAAGTACAAATATCCGGGCAGCAAAGTGAGGTGAAATTTTCTTTTGGAGTGGACTAAGAGATATGTTCTAGGAATCCCTTGGCAGTTCAGGTAT